>NC_142438.1:2904318-3223636 GCF_059453495.1 Arachis ipaensis | reverse complement strand
AGGTTCAAGTCCTCAAAGTCTATATCATGTAATAATTAGAATTTATATATAATTTATAAGAAAAAAAAGTTTAAGTTTATAACGCTATTGCAAAGTTTATAATATTTAGAAGGTAGAAATTCAAGTGCAATTAATTTTACGTGAAATTGATAGATGAGAGTTGTTAGATAATTTAACTTATTTGACTAAATTTTTATCTAAAAACTTTCAACTATCAACTTCACCTAAAATTGACTGCACCTGAATTTTCACCGATTTAAAATCGCACGTAACCCCCCCCTAAAACAAAGGTACGGTGCAATTAAGCTATAATAAATTCATATATTATTGTTCTAAAAATTTTAATCTAACAATAATGAGTATTCATCCAACAACCCAGTCTATTTCTTATTATGAAGTGCTATATAAATAGTTAAATACATATATACACATACATACGTATATGCATACTTATATATGATTTGAAGAATCCCCACTACCATACGTAACGTATATACCGTAGATATATAAGTCTGTGCACAGTATATTATTGAAAAGTTTTTAAATGTACCTAAAATACTGGTATTTTAATAATTTTAATTGTTAATTTTAATTAATATACTTTAAATTAAAATTAATGATTCAAATTATTAGCTAGAATACCGATATATCTGATACCTAAAATTATATACATTTATATACTTTATTTAGTACTCTACGAGGGTATGTATGTATATACGTATTTGAAATATTTGGTCAAACTAATTAACTTGCCGTTGAGGCAAAGGCAGACAGTTATATATGCGCATCCACCTAGAGTCCACTGTCCACAAGCTCACTAAACTAAAAGGATTCTGAAATATGATAATACATTTAATTAATATGTGATTATGTGCATTTAAAATATTGAAAATTACTTAATCTTTATATAAATATAATTTTAATGTATTGTTCATATAAAAATATTTTCTTGATAATTAATCATATAAATTACTATTTTTTAAATTTAAATTAAATGATTGTATAAAGTTTTTTATATTATAAGTATATAAAACTTAAACTCTTTTTATATTTTACATAATTTTTAAATATTATTAAAATATAGATTCAAAAAAATATTTATTACACCGTATTTGGTCAAATGAATAAAGTTATGTTGGGGAACAAAGATGAGTGCTTTATAAAGCATAATGGGCACTCATGGTCCATGGACCATAGCCTATATTATTATACCAAAATAATCAAGGCTCATTCAACACCAATCACTATTACTCCCATCCATTTAAATCTATGTCCAACTATATATCTATCTATCTCTGCCACTGGCAAAGCTTATAGCCACTTGAATTTCATGATAATGAAATATAAATGGACCCAAACCCTAATATTTAGTTAGTTGTAGAAAGTAGAATCCCAACAAAATTTAATTATTGTCAATTTGTATAAAACCAGCTTCCCATATCAATGCAACCATCACAATATAATGCAATGAAACATATATATTAAAGCTATATATGTTTGTGTACATTCCTTTATTTTCATATCTCCTAATCTCTCAAGAGTAGCTAGGACCTATATATAGAAGAAGCCTACTCCAATATAACCCACGAAAAGGAATCTATATCCCTAACAAAATATTATAGAAAAGTTATCAGGTGTATCCAGAAATATTTGTCTTCTAGTTATTTTAATCGTTGATCTTAATTAATATATATTATATATATTTTTTATGATTTAGATCAACGGTTAAAATAACTGGAACACCGATATTCCCAATACACCTGATCACCTTCCTATGGAGTACAAATAATAAAGTTGTCTTTTAGAACCTTAAAATGATCAATTTAATTTTATAATAAACTTTCATTTCTTTCTTTTTTTTGAAAAAAAAAAAGTAAAACCCTAATTTAATATATATATATATATATATATATATATATATATATATGAGGAATAAAATACTTTAATATTGTTAAATAGTGAATGACATATTTGCTTTCAGAAAACAAGTTATGTTCCATTAATTTTTTTAGATATTAACTAAATTTTGGTATAACACTCCGTTATTAGATTTAATGATATTATTTAAAATTTTGGAAGCAAGACAATATATTCTTTCAATTTGTATATTTAAATATTAAAAATACAATATATTTTTGCGAATTGTCCTACTTCTAAAATTTTAAAAAATACCATAAACTTTAATAACCGAGTATTACAATAAATTTTAGTTAATATCTAAAAAAGTTAGCCTGTTTCATATATATATAACTAGAAAAGAGTTTTAAGTGTATCGAAAACATCAATGTTCTAATTATTTTAACTGTTGATCTAAATTATAAAAAAAATATATAATATATATTAATTAAAATTAATAATTAAAACAATTGGAATATCGGTGTTCTTGATATACTTAAAATTTTTTCTATAACTAGAATCATATTGAAGTAACAAGTAATAGATAGATAGGATTTGGAATACTAACTACATTGATAGGGTAGTCATGTCAGGAATGAAAGAGAGGACAAATCTTCGTCTTTGTGAGCTCATTATCCTCAATATATATATAATTATAATTATAAATGTTGTTACATCATATATCTCTTTTTTTTTTTTGGTGACTCATATATCTCTTTTTTAATCATATGGAACTGTTCTACTTAATCATAATAAAAACACATCATCATCAGATAGTAATAGTAGTATATATTATATGTGATGAATTTTTGTTTTTAAGCTTTTGTTTATTTCTTATCAATTTTACTCATTATTTTGCGGGCTCAAATTGCGTATAGATTTCGTTACTCATGAGTTATGCTTATGCAATAATCAAAGGATTCGACCAAATTAAACTATTCACATTCAAATGTGATCTGTTCTAAAATTAGTAAGTCATCAGTGACATGTCATCATCGTGTGGAGCACCATGATTACTGAATAGGAAAAATTATGAATTTCGTTCATAAAATCAAATCCCATTCATAATTCAGTTTTAAATTCAATCATTATAAGTGAGTTACCCTTTAAATGTATAAAATTTATCCATTTCACCGTACTAAAAAAATACATAATAAAAAGATGGAAAAGTATAGAGAGACAATGAAAATACTAAACAATGTGAATAATAAATATGCTGGATGTTCAATTTAATAGGTATACAGATGATTATGTTGATTATTCTTAATTGAATGGTTATTCCTTTTGATTCGATTTACTCATGCACAGTTAACAATGACTGGATGTTCAATTTACTAGGTGTGCGAATAGTTATTCTAATGTTAAGGTTTAAGAAGTAATTTGGGATGAAGTGTTTTTTTTTAAATTTTATTGGGTCAATTCTAAAATCCATTATTAACATTATTTACAAAAATTATTGTCTATCTAACAAAATCGTAAAAATAGCTCGTTGAATCCTATATTATTTATAAAACCAATTTCAATAATTATAAAATCTATATGAGATACCGAAATATATATATATATTTTTAAATTACGTTGACTAAAAAATATAAAATGAGCATGAGGTAACAATTTCATATAAATTAGAACCAATTCATACCGGCTCATTTTTAAGAAGAGGGCTAAAAGGATATAAGTGCTCTGATATTTTTTTCCGTGAATATCTGAGTATAATCAGCAATTTTACCGCAAAATTAAAAAAAAATCCCATATAAAACTTATACAAAGTTTATTTTATATAATGAGAGAAGCTCTATTTTTTTTTATTAATGAAAATTTTAGGTCGATTTCGTTAATTTTCTTTGATTTTTATCCTTTTTTGAAAAAAAATAAGAAGTATTATTTTTCGAAGATATCTCTTTTTTATCACAGTTTTTGTCGTTTCTCAAATTAAATAAATGAATTTTTATTCTCCGTTTTCGAGTCATATATCCTCGTTTAACGCCGGTCATTGAATAAATGATATTTTGATGAATAACAATTCGATTTTTTTTCTTTTAGTTATTCTTTTTTCTTGTCAGTCTACTAATAACAAAAATGAATTCTTTCTTAGCAATTTTTAATTTCTAGTAGACCTTTCAGTAAGATTCGAACCTAAATACAAATTTGATCATCTGTTGGAGAAAAAAGAACAGTGGACTCTTTTAGGATTTTCAAAAAATTCTTTGATTTTTTCTAGAAGCAGATGATTATCATGTTCCATGAATAGTCGACACATTGAATATCTAGAGAGGCATTTAGGGAATCACTTTAATTCTATCTCTATTTGTTTGTTTAAAGAAATATGAAAAAGATTGAATCCATACAAGTTTTATAACTTATGTATGTATTATGATTTATGAGCACCTTGAGAAAAAAAAAAAAAGAAATCAAGGATGATTCTAGTTAATATGAGCGAATATTCCTTCAATAGATTTGAGAAAAACAAAAACATAAAAAGAAGAAAAAGAAAAGACATTCATTTTCATGGCTTGTCTGTTGACTTTCCACCAAAAGTATGGCAAATTTAATTTAGAGCTACGAAAAAAAGGGATTCAACACCAAAAGGAATCATGATGAGGTTGTTTTAGTACTTAAAATGCAAAAGGGATTGCCACTATATATGTATCTGAGGTTCTCAGTGTTCATGTTCACTTTTGCTTCTATTAAAGAGAATATAGCCATTCAACTATCTCTTTACAAAGGGCCCCTTCTTTGGGGGAAATACACAAGTGGAAACTAGAGCAATAACATAATTTTATGATTTAAGAGATATTAATTAATTAATTCGTAGTTCATTATACATGACCAGACAAACTTTTGTATTAACATAATAACTACAGAAACTACCGATCAAAAAATGAGGTCTTGTAATTTATTTTAGTACTTAATTTCTTTAATTCTTTTGTTGTTCCATAGTTGAGTTTGGTGGTGTGTGGAGACTAAATATCTACTAGAAAACAAGCATTTAAAAATACAGTTTAAAAGTATAAGTGTAGACTGTAGACTAAACCAACCAACCAAAATCATGTGATCATAACCTTTGACCATACAGCTGTTACATGTATATTGTTATCATGATTTTGTCTTGCTTTAATTTGATCTGGTGGATGCCATAATAGTGAAACAACTAGCTAGTGTGTTAGTTATAATGGACAATTTTGTTATATTTGACTTCAACATTTGCATCACCACGCATAATTTCTCATAGAGATGTCGAAAGAAAATATTAAAAAGGGAAGTATAAAAGAACACGATTACAAATCACACCTAGGTGTGTGTCTCCATCTACTTGTTTCATCTATTTGGTTTAAAAATGCCACTATCCCTAATGGCCCCCACTTGACCTGAACCTCCTTCTAAAAAGCCACTATTTGAGTTAAAAACCGCCATATTGTAGCACCATTCTGCCACTATTTTTTTCTGATTGTGTGGATAATAATATATCATGTTCTTAATCAATTTAGAGAAGTTTAGCTTATGAACCCAACTAACGAATCATGATCGCCAAAATAATAAAACAGTTAGCTCCAATAGTCAATACAGAGAAGACAAACAATTAACTGCATTACATATATTTACATTTTACATTACAAGAATATCCAGAAAAACACTACCGTGGCTCCAACAACATCATAATATCTGCCCTTCTAAACTCATGTCAGACCTCAGAAAGCCCCCTCTAGTAGGGGAAGAAAGGTTGCAATTTAATGTCCTAGGCCCTAGTGTTGGGGTAAAAAATTAAAAAAGGAATCAACGATGGAACTGATCATCATTCATCATCATCCGATAGACACACTACATCATCAGATGTAGCTTGAACGGATGCATTGGGTGGTGGTCTGTTACTGCCGCTGCCTAACCTTGCCATTAGGTCCAGCGAAGCCAATTGTGACAGACGAGGCAAAATATTTGGCGCATTCTTATCAGATTGATTGTTAGCAGATAAGTTAGGAGGGGGTAACCCACCTGAAGTCACAGGCGAAAGACCCCTATGAGGATCAGGCTGATGGTGCCTCGGCAACTGCAATGGTGGCTGGGAAGGAAGTGACACAGGATTTAAAGAAATGTTACCCAATGCAGGGTGAGTTGGCATCCCAGGTGGAACTGTACCTGTACCAGTACCAGAAGCAGGCACAGGTGTTGAAGGTCGATAAGGCTGCAGATGTGGTGCGGGAGCACGGATTTCTCCACTAGCTTCAAAATTTACTGAGGATGAAGGCATGGGATGGGGATGAGGTGATCTTGCAGGAACGCTGGAGAAAACTCCAGTTGTATTGTATGCGAGCCGCAGAGGTGGGGGGGCCACAGGGTGAGATCTGCCGATAGGACCACGGGAAGGCGAACCAACCTGAGGGGGCCGAGAAGCACATCGCTGTGTTATAAACTGAAGTAACTGCTGCGTAAAACTTGCATCTGACATTAAGACAGTTGTTAGAAAAAAACAAATACAAAGAGTGGCTCGGATAGCTGTAGATAACTAGAATATGAAAAAAGATTAGATAAATGTATCATAAACACGATCAGATACTGAAGCAAATAATTACATATGAAAAAAGCTATCATTTCCCTTGATACTGTAGATAACTAGAATATGAAAAAATGCTATCATTTCCCTTGATGTTACCGAAGTTTGAAGAAACATGGAAAAAAAGGAGCACAATGTTTTATCCCTGTTATTACTCTCCATATAAATCTAAATGCAATCAGTCATGCCTCTGCTTTTCCACAGCAAATATATTATTCTGCTATAAACTACTTCAGTGTATAAAGAGTATATAGACGGCTTGGAAATTACCACCATCACTACGGTCAGGATAATTGGAAGGAAAAGAAGATGGGTTTTCTAATCATATGCTCAGTCAGTAGTATGGAACATATTTTTTTTGGATATAAAGAAAACAAATATACCTTTCTGCATTCCTGATTTACCAGATGCGCTATGATTTTTAATCCTAAATGCCTCAGCCAAGGCTTGATTTAGAAGAACTGTTTTATAGTAAGTATCCAGCTCCATCTTTTGTTGCTGAAACACAACCTCGGCGTCAAGTAATTTAACTTCATACTTCCTGCGAAGTTCTGCCAATTCCTTCTCATAATCAGAATTCAACTGCAATCTCTGTTCCAACATTATAATAAAAACAGTTATTTATTTTGTTTTGTTTTCGTTTGTGTTTTTTTTTTTTTTTTTGGTGTGTGGGAGGGGGGGGGGGGATGAAAAATGTAAATTAAGGTATAATAACATAATCAAATCAATATGTAAACCAGAAGCTAACCGCATCTTCATGATTCTTCATATTTTTCTCTCCAAGTCTCCGTATTCTGTCCAATTCATTTTTAAGTGGATCACGGCTTATAGGTGGAACAATCCCAGAAGCTGATGTGCCCGCAGTTTGAATGTGAAGATTATTGACCCCTGAGGATGTGGATAAGTTTCTTGAGTCTGAAGATTGTGCTCTCACTCCACCAGGTATAGATGAAACAAGGCCCAGATTCGAGGCTGTTTGCACATCTTGATGCGAGTGTGAAACAAGTTCCGAAGTAGAGGATTGCCGCCCTACAGCTTCATTTGAAACTTCACTTGATGACTCAAGATGATGGCTGTGGACAGTATCTCCATTAGTTTGCTGATGTTCGACTCCCGCTGCCAAAGGCAAGTGAGACAGATCCTGGTTGGAAGGAAGTAGCTCAACAGCAGGTAATTGCTGCACCTGCTCTTGAGGCTCAACAACCTGTGAAGAATTATTGGATTGATTATCTAGTACAATATCAACTGGACCAGACACCAAAGAGTTCTGCACTTCTCTCGCTCTATCAGTGTCTGGTAGGGACTGTACAGATGATGTTGGCTGCGATTGTTCCAGAGGCTCCGTGATATCAACAGGTCTAGATATTGCAGTCTCCTGGACCGAAGTGTTCTCTGTCATGGTTACCACTCCTTCCTGCTGGTCTGATGTGGTACTTGTATTGACTGTTTCTGTCAACTGACATTCAGCCACCTCATGGCTAGTTTCCGACACTTCTGCTGAAATTTGTCCATCAGGCATGCAGGGCAATATTGCATCAGGAATTTGTTGTGGTAAAGAGGGTGTGGTTGGAAGGGGAGTTGTATTGCTTTGACCGAAAGCTCCAACAGATGTTTGATTCAGGGGTGATGAAAGAATTTCCACAGACAGTTCCCTATCTGATACAACTATTGAGGCCTCTAAAGCAGTTTCGGGTACTTCAATTGTGATTTCTCCAGCAGGTATAGTTGATGATGAGAGTCCATCATGATTTTGTTTCTCTAACGAAGGTTGATTTAAGATAGTAATAGCATTACCATCAGTTACACATGGTCTATACAACTCTTCTAAATCCAAGACATTGACAACACCATCGGGTATTTGCTGCATGGATGAAGAGGGATTCACAGCAGTAATATTTTCTCGACAATGACTGTCACTGACAGTCCCGAGCATGTCCACATGTGCTTCTCCATCTGGGACACCTACTGTGGTGCCAGCAGCAATTCTCTCGTCAGTTAAACGTGAATTCTGAGACACAGCATTGTTTGAACCATTGCCATCAACAGCCTTGCAAGTTTGTGCAGATTTCTCAGAACTTTGCAAACACAATTCATTTAGACTATAGGCACAGTTTTGAGGTGATCTTAAATTCAAAGAGGCAATTCCTTCATCAGATGAAGGCAAATTTGGAGTCTCCACATTTATTGAAACATTGCTCTCATCAGCTACTGTAGCTTCCTTACAACTTACCATGCTAGTGGTAGGTAAACATGGGACATGCTCTGAAGATGATTGTGAATTCAAGGAAGGAGGAACTTCATCTTGATCATCATTCAGATTGTTGAATTTACACATAGAAAGAGCTGCCTCTCCATTGGGAACATCTGATGTTTCCTGATCACATATCTCTCCATTACGAGATTCACAACTAACTTTTTCACTCCCTTGTGCTTCATCTTCTGCGCTTGTGGCTCCACCAGAACATTGTTCTCTAGAATACCAAGGCTTAGAGAGAGTATCTGCTGGGAATGCAACGGAATTGTCAGGAGACTTAGATAATCCAACCTCGGATCCTGGCCTTGATATGGCTTCAACTATATTGGGTTTCTGCAATGATTTTAATTGTTTGGCCTCAAGATCCTTGAGACGAATTTCATGCTGCCGGTTTAATTCTCGTACTCTTTTTTCATACTCACTAGTGAAAAGCTTGAGTTTTTCGCTCCTCGTCACATCATTAGGAGAACAACATCGAATAGCTGCCCACTGGAGTTTAACCCTTCTCTCAAATTCAGTCTTCTCTTTCTCCATAGCTGCTTTAAGCTTTTGTTTTTCTTCCTGTAGCATCAGATGTATGTTCCCCTCCTGGTTTTCACACACTGGAATTTCTTTAGTACTTTCCGGAGTATCTTTGTTGGCTGAATCAACTACCGGTGCCACTTCACTATAGGAATAAACCCGGTTTGATGATTCAGGAGCTTTTGAAGAATCAATGATGCCACAAATGTGGGATAAAATCTCTTCTCTCAGTCCCAACAGCATTGAATAAATTTCATCCACCATTTCTTTTTTACAGGTGAAATTCAAATGCTGCTTTGCAAGCTTGATGGAAGCTTCAAAATCAAGTTTATGCTTTAGCAAAGAAGCAGCAGTCCAACACTGAAATTTTCAGTATAAAAATAAAGTTATATGTATCAATTACTATACAAAAAATTTGTTATATGTACTAACTGCAACCAACAGAGTAACACACACCTATAATTGAAAGATTTGGAAACCCTGAAAACTAAATGGGATTATTTGATATATTGCAAAAACAGAATACATTAGACACACTAGTTCTCTTTCTTATAAAGGACAATGAGTTATCACAGAAAACAAATGGGAAGCAGGAGACGAAGGAAAGAGAAATAAAAGCTGCAAAAAAAATGACCCTAAACTGAAAACCGTAAATTAAGAATGCAACAGAAGGAAACTCAAGATAATATACTGACCAAAGATAATTGAAAGGCCTGCAATATTGAGACTGGTTTTGTACAGATTTGACGATTGTTCAGAACATATTGAAGACAAGAATCAGCCATTTTCTTGACATTGTCCTGAATTAAAAAAATATGTCAAAGATACAGTTAATTCCAAACTAATAATCGACTGAAATAGACATATACAAGATCAACCTTTTTTCAAGTAGAATATCATGAAGCTAGTGAGTGATAGTGTACAACTTTGAAAGATCACTTCCAAAGTTTAATTTAAAAATAAAATTGATGACATAATTAATTTCTAAGGACAAATAAATGGGTCTAAAAAAATTATGTAAGTCTCAATCTACAATTAGATCCAAAACTTGACTATCTCACCACCATTTTTCTTTCATTTCTTGCACACAGAAGTCATCTACTACTATCTTCTGTCCAATTACAGTAATACGGAATTTCCTTCCTGCTAATATTAAAGCCCTTAATAGTTATTTCTTCTTCATCATTATTAACACTATGCAAAGCGCTGCAAGTTGAATAACAGCCAAAATAATAGATTCCTTCAAGAGCTTTCTTCAACATAGCAGGGATCCTGCCCTTCAACCTTAGACTTCAATATTCCAGTTCAATGAATAGAATTTATTTCTACATAACTAAGCGTCAAATCACATATTTCAGAATATTTTACAAAGTACGGTTTGTTTAGTAATATGTCTCAACATATGGAAAAATTCTACGTTATAAAACTGTTTTCATAGAATACTTCTACATTATAATATTACTTTAACTATCAACGTTTCTATAAAATATCTCAGAAATCACATTACACCAACAGCAAAACAGTGTGGTAAACAAACTGCAATCTTATCGGCGATAAAGGAGAGCTGCACAAACACAGCAAGCAAAAATTAACAGACAGAAAATGAGCTGCATACTGGTAAAAGAAGAAGTTCACAAAGCTTTGCTATCTCCGGCTGCAGTAGAAGTATTAAGCACCTCTGTTGTTTCCTTATATATTCAGCATCATTACCTTGAGATTTGCCTGCCATTTGATAAAGCAAATAGATAAGGTCAGAAATGCATTAACGAGGAATAATTACAGTATAGGCAAAGGTCACATTGAGAATGATACCCCCCTTCCCCCAACAAAAAAAAAGGCATCCCGCTGCAAAGCATCCTGCATTACACAAGTTCTGGGGAAGGACTGCACCCCAAAGGGTGTAATGCAGGCAGACTAATCTGATACAAGGATCAGTGGTTGGCTGATTCTAAAGCTTGAGTTCACGTGGAAACAACTCAACTGTTGTTCTAAAACTCCCTTAAATTTTTTCTTTAAAAAAAAAAAACAAAATGAAAAGCGCTTCACCTCGAAACAGTAAGGCAAGGTGGGTGCCTCTTGAAACATAGGTGGCAGATTTAACGAAAATGAGAGAAAGGGGGTGGAGAGAAGGAAAGGGAGAGGGAATTCA
Organism: Arachis ipaensis; assembly: GCF_059453495.1. Lineage (NCBI taxonomy): Eukaryota > Viridiplantae > Streptophyta > Magnoliopsida > Fabales > Fabaceae > Arachis > Arachis ipaensis. The sequence goes on along the minus strand of NC_142438.1, from coordinate 3,212,266 downwards.
AGCAACTTAACACAACCAGTTGAACTAGAATAGAATCAAAAGCTATCATAGAAACCTCAAGCTACAATACTGATGCTATTTTGTCACCCTCATTAAACTATGAAGGTCATAAAATACTCACTAAAAATGGAGTGAACTAACCTTCCTTGTCTCGAGAAGATAGCTTTACACCATCAACTCCTGGAGAAAGCTGGTCAACGTTACTGATCAATTTCCTTTGATCGCTTTGCACATCTGATAAAGAGATCCGCCTAAAAATCCAGCTCAATGGTACTCAGACACAAGAAAAATTCAACTACCCAAGAACTATGTACACAGGCTACACATTTTCTTTTCACATACCACTTTATCAACATAATTTTAGTTCACCCAAAAGATTAATTTTATTTGCAAATTATCTTATGTATGATATCAAATGTGTTGTGCAGGGTGGGCCATCCCCTACAAGCAATACAATCTATAGATATAACTCAAGCTTCGGTTGTTTCTTATCAAAATCATACAAAGTAAATAAATATTCAGCTACATTGTAGTCACATCTCCATACCATGTGACACAATATTAAATAAATGCAGCTAAACTTTAAGATCAATCATTTATTAGATAATGAAAAACTTTAAGCTCCATCATTTTTGTTTCTAATTTCTTCATTTTGGTAACTAACATTCACACCGCCCAAAACCAACATGTACAATAGCAAGAACAAAACCTTTTGCTAAAAATTGAGTCAGCTACGCATGAACAATGTCTAAAGACAACCACTTAATCTAGACTTTCTTTATGGTTTTATCTATGATTTTTATTTTCCTACGATTACCTGTCTGGATGCCCTTCATCTGATCTACTGTTCCTCTTAAAGATTCTACAAATCTTCTCATACAATCTAACCATTTAATTCTACCATCTTTCTGAAATAAATGCAACTCCAACTTTCTCTCTAATGCATTCATTCCCAGTCATATCTTTCTCTGAACTAACATTCATCATAATTCTAAAATTATGGCTTAATATGGTCTTTGGTTCCTATATTTCCCTATATTCATTTTAGCCTATCACATTTTCAATGTGTTCATTTTAGTGTGTCAGATTTTTAACGGGTTCAATTTGGTTCCCCGATTTATGAATTATGTCAAATGTCTTACAGCATACATCCATGATCCATGTGGCTGGCCACACTAGGAGGAACAAAACTGAGCTGTTGATATAATTCCATCACGTAATCATGAATTTCGAACTGAGATAGAAAAGGCATTTCGGAGTAGGGGAATAAGAAAAGCTAGCCAAAGCCTTCCGATAATATACAAGCAAAGCTTTTCTACAAGAAAGAAGGAGACTCGAAGCTAATAACAACAGCACCACAAAGTTTATCAAAATTCTAATGTGAGAATAATTCAGGAATAGCAGTAGAAAATTACCTTATCCTTTTAGAGCATGGTCCATTGGTCCCTCCAGTACTACCACACAGCTTTGAAGGGTCAGCATCCACAGCCAAGTTGCAGTTTTCATCATCAACCGATGTAGCAGAAACATCTGAATGCATGTCCACCATGGTCCCCTTTCTCTTTGAGGGTATCAAATTTTCACCCCTATCATGGCTAACACGTTTCTGAATCAAACTTTCATTGAAAACAGAATTCCTTATCGGTGATGTCTCGTTCCCATTGCAATCAGAGTGATCACTTTGAGGCGCACTTTGAGGCGCTGCACTAGATGCATTTTTTTCTGATAGTCCTTCTGGAGGCCCACTCAACCTAGACTGGGATCTCTTCGTATTCCTTGACACTGCTGTCTCTGGTGTCTCCTCTCCACGGCAATCAGACTGATTCGATTCAGATGCCAACCTAGCCTCATCAGTTGTAGCACCACATGGAGCCACATTATTTTCCAATAATAAGTCTTCCACAGGATCACTAAACCTAGACTCGGCTATCATCTCTTTTGCTTTGTCATCTCCAGATGGCACTACACTATCATTTTCCGTCTTGCTACCACTATCCTTATCACCTTCCTGAGTTGACTTATCCATCTTATTTGATTCCCCACAAAAATCTGACATCAAGATAAAAAATTAATTGAATATATATGCTATAACAATATATTAAAAACTGGGATGCTCACTTAGCAGTCAGCAGCATTCTTAATCATCTGAATTTTGATTAAGAAAATGATAAGCAAATAAAAATTGAAGCACTTAAACAGTAAATACAATACAATACAATACAATACAAGAGAGGCCATTATTTATCCGTTAAGGTATCCTTAAATCACTGTAATAACATAGATGGCTTATTTCAATCATACCATATAAGGCCGTGATGATACACAACAGAATTCCGATGGCTTGCATAAAGGAGGAACTGATCTGAAATAATTCATAACTACTACATTTACAAAATAACATTGCTTTTGTAAACTCAGGAAGGAAGACAAAAACAAACCCAAATCTAAGCAAAGGGCAACTAAGTTACAACCGTCATGGCATTGCCCTACAAAGAGTCCTGTGATAAATTTATTCCTTTAGTAACAGAAAGCAACCATCACTCATCACTTTAATCCTATAATGATTTTCTGGCAACAATTTCACTCGTCTAATATATGCAAATTAGCATCAATTTATTCCCTAAATCATCCAAAACGTTATTAAATGTGACACTCATAACCCATTCCAGAAATTATAGCAAAATTTCCTTAATTAATAGCTCAAAATTAGATTATTAATTAAGAATTAACACTACACAGGAAGTTACGTTGCATTTACCTCCTTTAGATTTTAACGAAGCCCGATATACACGCGCATGCAATCTCTTCTTGTTAACCTTAGAATCGCTTCCTGCACGTTCCTCTTTCTCACTACCTTCCTCCATCTCTTCTTCTTCTTCTTCTTGAGCTCTCAACCGCTTCACACACTTCCGTTTCTCCTCTGTAGAACAAGACCCAAAGCTCTTCGAATTGGAGCCTTTGGAAGGAGAACCAGAAGAGGAAAGCCTCCCAGATCTCCTCAAAGGAGTCGGCACTAGCGAGGCAGACTTCTCGACCTTCTTCAGATCGGAACTCCCTCTCGCTGGCGCCGGAGCAGCTGAAGACGGCGGCGGCGTCTTCTTCTCGAGACGCTCGGACCTCCGGTTCCTGGCGATTGGAGTTGTCGGAACGGTTTTCATGGACAATGTATCCCTAGTTGACCTCGGAAATGGAACCACGATCACCACGACCTCAACATTGAGCAACAAAAACTTAAACCTAATATTGTTTTTAGGAACAAAATTGGGGAATGCAGAAAATAATTCCGTGGGAAAAAAAAAGAGAGTAATAGTTGTTGAATTTTGCAGAAGATAGATAATCAAAGAGGAAAGAGTAGAAAGAGTAACACTAGTTCTTCAAATTTTCTAGCTTTTCTCTCTTTTTTCGCTTCTGACGGAAATGGCTGTGTTAAGGGGTGTTGGTGCCGGAGACAACGCTAAGAAGAAAATTCGCCGAAAAACGATTACTTGTAATTTTACTTTTTGACTTTTTGACTTTTTGAGAGTTTAGATTAATTTTGAATTTTTTATATACATGGTCAATGGTCATTCACTTTCTCTTCAAAGATGGAGTTGGACAAAGGGTGGTTGCTCACATAAATCACATGAAATTTTTTTTTTTTTTTTTATCTTCTTAGAATATTGATATATTATATCAAAATAATTTAACTAAATATATATATATATATATATATATATTTTTGGTGACTTAACTAAATATATTAAATTATTTAATCATTTTTAATATTGATAAAAATAAAATTTTAAAGTCAAAAATATTTTTTAAATTTTATTGTATTTTAAAAAAATCCACAAAGATATATAATTTACTTTTAACAATTTTATTCTCATTCAAAAGGTGGTATTTAATATTTTATATTAGTAAAATAAAAATTAATTTATTATTCATTGGTTTTAAGTTAAATTTGGAGCTAGTTTTTATTATTCTTCAAACTCGGCAAAGCTAGTCAAGGAGCACATACTCTCAAACTTTATTAATGCGATATGTGATTTTATAAGAGTTAATACTCAAAATGATCTCTGAAATTTGATCTCTGACTTAACTTAGCTCTTAAAGTTTCAATTAACTCTAATTGTATCCTGAAATTTTGGCTCGTACCTCAATTTGGCCCTTCCATCGTTTTCCGTCATCAGAAGCTGATCTGGCAATTTTGATTGACACCTGATATCATAGTAGTTAAATGACGTGGCGAAATATTTGAAGGCATCCATTTAACTCCTCAAAATTTCAAATAAAACCTAGCAGCCCCAATTTTCCCAAATCGCAAGAGTCTCTCCAAGAGTTGAAAAGGAAGTTGGGGAGCAACCGCCAAGGTTCAGGTAGCTCGTTCGCATGGTAGCTGGGTCAAAAACGCATACCGTGACAGAGGTGGAAAAGTTCCTCGTTGGTGCTGTTGTGGGTTGGGTTGCGTCCTATTCTTCGATGGTCTGGGAACTCTTTGAGTAAATCTTCGATCGCTGGAGGCCACCGCACCTTGCTGGGGGTATAACAATCCAATTCGTTACCGGTTCCAAGAACTCTACATCGCCCCCTATCCCAAGACCACACATTATATCCATCCCGTGCAACAATAACAGTGTGTGCAGCTCCACATGCAACTTGAATCGGATCTGAAAACTTAGGTTGGTATGGAGCACACAGTTTACACAAGGGTGAGAGGGTATCACCAGAATCAGATGAACCACGACTAGCATCAGGGCATAAGCCAAGACCCTTCTCCATTCCCCATGACCACACATCCCCTGATGAGGAAACTACACTTGTATGAAACAAGCCGCAATCGATACCAATAATAGATATATCTTGCGGCAAGTCTTGAATAGGTGTAGGAAATAATGCGCTTTATGTTGTTCCATGCCTGAGTTGGTTATTATCCCAAGGCCAAAAGTCTAGCACTTGCTTTCCAACTCGGTAGATTTCTTTTTGCGAGTGAGCAAGGCAGTGTGAGCAACACCACATGCTATGTCATAAATTGTCCAAGGGGACTCCTCATCAAATGTTTTCACAACTTCTGGATGTGTCTTGTTCTCCCTATCCCCCAATCCTAACTGGCCATGGTTATTAAAACCCCAAGAGTAGCAAACCAAATCTTCACCATTGTTTGATTCTCCGGCACTAATCAATGCTACAATACGCTCATTTTCACATGCAACCTTGGCAACATTAAGGCAATGAAAGGCCAGTATTGGCATTGGAATGGAACTACCTACAAGAGAGAATTCACCTTTGCTTTTTTGTGGGCAGTTTTCCCACATCGATAGGGTGCCATGATTATCAATAGTCATAGACATCGTTCTTTTTGCTTTGACAACATGTATCTGCCAAAATTAAATGGGCAAAAAAATACATTAAGACATTCTCACGAAATTCATGTTTTTTATTGTACCTTAATTGATCCTTTTCCTTCTACTTCAGAGACACCAGTTTAAGAATCAAGTGAGTGCAACTTGGAAAACTTATAAACTCCACCAATAGAATTTTCATCAGGTGTGTCCTCTCCGATAGTGCCAAGTTGACTATCCATACTTAGTAGTCATGGTGCTACATATCTATATCAGCACAAAATTTGAAAGACATCCACATGATATTCACTCTTGCAAAAACAGGGTATATTAATTGATCCATTTTTGAAGGGAGAGAGACTGAATTCTTCTTCCCTTGTTAGCACTTATCAATGTTTACTTTGAGACTCAAAGGACATAAAAAAGGCAAAAATTGGATATATTTATTTATACCATTACACTTGCAATGCAATTAAGAAGATGCATAAAATTTGTTATATAGTCTCAAATATTTTTCTCTATATTAATTTCATATAGTTGATGTTTGCAACTATTACTGCTCAAAAAGTAGCCTTACATGTAGTTTTAAAATGCAGCCAATAATACAACAAGAGTCTGGCAACATATCATTAAAAGTCATTCTAATGTCTTAGCTGACATAACAATTTATCATATATTCCTTATTCCCTTATAAGCTTATAAAGAAAAAGGGTTCAATTGTTCCTCTTTTGATCAAATTAATTAAACATATGCTTAAAAAAGCCATATACTACTCTTAATGTATCAAAATTTGATTAGATGACGCTGCAAACAAGTTTACACTACTCTTAATGTATCAAAATTAATTAACTTCCAAAAAAATAATAAATAAAGAAAAATTGAGTAGGTGTGAAGAGTTACACTATTTCAGAACCTGTAAGAGCAAGATTATGATATGTACCAAAAGCAATAGCAATAATTTTGGGTGTGTCTGCTTCTCCTCCATTAGGGTAATAAAGTGGAAAAAAAATGAAAAACAAACCTCATGAAATAGAGCGAAAAAAATGAAAAACAAACCTTATGTAACATTTTGAAGATATGGTGATTCCCAGACAATTAGTCTTCACAATGGGGCAAAATAAGTAAGAAAAGCTTCAACCTTTAGTTACAGAAACACCCATAGTTCTTCTCTGAGAGTACGTATACCAGGAGAGGAGGAGGAAGAAGAAGGGCCAATTGGGAGTTTCATTTTAAGGTGGTTAACGTTTGGGTTTTGGTTTAACCCTGTTCTCATGTCACACGACGTCGTTTCTAACAATTTGGGCTCCAAGAATTAAACGACGTCGTTTGATAGTGTGAAGTGTCAACCAAAATTGCTAGGTCAGCTCTCCAGTGACGGAAAGCGATAGAAGAGCCAAATTGAGGCGTGGGTCAAAAATTCAAAGTACAATTAGAGTCAATTGAAAGCTTAAAGACTAAATTGAGCCGGGTCAAATTTCAGAAGTCATTTTGAATATTAACTCGATTTTAGAAACAAAGAAATTAAAGTGTGGGGCCAATTCATACTTTACTAAATATTCAAAGGTGCATTAGTATCATGGTTCTGAAAACTGGACCGGATCGGTCCAATTGCGAACCGACAATATTAACGATCCGGTCAGATATATAAAACCGTTGATAAAAAACCGGTAAAAAACCATTGAACCGGCCGGTTTACACAAAAACGGGAGCTCCTTCGTTTCTTTCTCCCTTTCTCCCTTTCTTTCTTTCATTCAGAAGGAAATCACAGAAACTCAGCCAAACCACCGCCGCAAGGAGTGGCATACTGCCGCCGTCGGTCGCACTCAAAGTTCGCCGTCCGTCCGTCTATCTAGCTTCCCTCGTGCTCCAAGTCTTCAACCCCTGTTCGCTGTCACCGATCGCAGCTGCTTCCTCGAGCTCGGCGTCCGTCGTCTTTGTCTGCTCAGCCGCGCTTCCGCCGCCGTTTGTTTGCCGTTCACGTTCGCGTCTTCGTTCAGCCGTCATCTTCGTTCGCGTTCTTCGCCGTTCACGTTCTCTCGGCGTTCACCGTTCGCGATCGCTCGCAGTTCACCGTTCGAGTTCGCATTCGCGTTCGTCTGGAAGCCACGTTGCTCTGCTTCAAACTCTGCGACCAACCCGCGCGCTCCACCTAGCCGTCGAACTGCTCTCTTTTGTAGCCGTCGTGAGTTCCCTAAACCCGCCACCAGACAATACACTCAATACAACACCAATACTCTGCTTCAAACTCTGCAACTTCTGATTTCTATTACAATAAGTAACTATTTGATTTGGTAGTGGTTTGGATTTTTTTCCTAGACTGAATTAAAGTATACAAGAGTTATGTTCTCTTCTCTATCACATTGATATTAAGTTTTGAATTATCTTATTTCGTTTTAATTTTACTGCACTCAACATGTTTGATGAAATGCTTTAACCATATTTCTGGTTGGTTTTATAATTTCTAGCTTTTAGAAACTTAGTAAGTCGATTCCATGTGAAATTAGAATAATTGGATCTTAGTAATTAGGAAATTTTAGCTGCACAAATAGCATCTTTGCAGAAATCATATTAGCATGATGATTCCACTTGCATTAGTGTTCTTCTGGTAAGTTTTAACTGTTATTGTGAACTTGTTAATTTGCTAATTGTTCTGTTGTTCTTCTGTTATTTTTAATTATTTTTTTTGTTGTGATTTTCTGTTCTTGAACTTGTTAAGTTGATAATTTGCTAAATTGTTGGGCTGCTGTTGTTTTAATTTGCTAAATTGTTAGGTTGCTGCGATTTAATTGGTCGGATTTTCTATTTAGGTCTTGTTCTTGTTTATTTGCTAAATTGTTGTTGTGTATTTATTGTTGTCTGAGATTATTGCTGGATATTGGTGATCATTGATTTATTATATGCTTCATGTTTCCATTGTTTTCTTCTTCTGAAGGAAAAAAAAATTCTGTTTTCATTGTTCTGTTGATTGTTTGTTTTGTTTCAGAAATCAATTTTTTGTGATCAATACTCAAACTCTGAATTCTGTTCTGTTGGTTTTGCTGTGTGTTTCAGAATTTTTTTTTGTGATCAATGCTCAAACTCTGAATGTTGTTCTGCTGTTTTTGTTTTGTTTCAGAAATAAATTTTTTGTGATCAATGCTCGTACTCTAAATGTTGTTCTGTTTTGTTTTAAGGCTATGTTTGGAAGAGGTGATTGATTTCTGAGTGTTGTTTTGCTTTTGTTTTAAGGCTGTGTGTTGTGTTCAATTTTCATTTTATAGGAAATTTTTTGAGGTATATAAGAATTAAGAAGGAAGACTATTTCAACGGTATTACTCTGTTGATTCTGGTCTGCTACAAGCTTGAACATAGAATTGAAGAGAGAAACCCTTTATTATTTCATCATTGGCCTATTTTTGGCATTGCATATCATCGTAGTTTGTTTATTCATAGAACTAGTTGTTTATGATCCCCTTTTGAAGTAAAAAAACGCAGTAGAAGAGTGTTTAGAATCAGTTACTTTATTCATTGAATTTGTATAGAATCTAAATGTTTATTATAAAACGGTTTTTTCGGTTGAACCAATAAATCAGTAACTATAGTGGTTCAATGATCGGTCCGATTTTCAGAACCTTGATTTGTATAGAATATTATAAAATATAATATAAATGTAAGAAATGCAATACAATATCATAGAAAACCTTAAACAAATTAGTAAAATTTGGGTGTTTTTGCTTTCCCATATTTTAATGGAATCATTGATCATTCATTATTGATTGGGTTGATCACAATCCTCAACGTGTCCATTCTTTGGAGCTTATTGTATCTCATTGGTATGAAACAAATAGAAAGGTGTAAAGTACTAACCAACATTAGTACATTACTCTATTTATTATTTATTTAATATATGTAATATGTGCATCAATCGCTGTCTTCTGATGTGTCTCTGGTTTTCTGCCGGCTTCTTAAGAGTAACCAAATAATGCATTTGACTATATATGAATCCATGTTGACAAACTTAGAATACATTTTTTTATGGTTATTTGTCCTTTTTCTCCTTAGTGATATATAAATTATTTTTTTAACACTTAAAATAAATTTACAAATTAATCTTATTTACAATTTTTTTATTGACTGTTAAAAAATAGTCATGTAATATGTATACCGAAAAACTAATTACAAAATTAATTAAATATATAGAATATATATTTAAAATATATAAATATATAATAACTGATTTAGTAACTAATTTTTAGGATATATTTAGCATTTTTTATTTGAAAATATAATTTACATTGAACAAAATTTAGAATGTCAAAGGTGTATAATTAAAAATGCTGATCTCTAATAATGTCACCTTTTTTGGAATTTTGCTATAGAATCTACTCCTACTTAGTTTATGTGCATTGTTATGCACAAGACATAGCAAAATAATCACTTTGATGTTGGACCCATAATTCTCTTTCTTTTGTTCTTGCCTCCTTTTCATTCCTCCCTTTAATTTGCATTAGTTGACACCAAAATAATCATGATTCACCTTTGTTTTGTTTCCTTAATTAGCATTAGTGTATGTTATGCTCAACAATATTATGATCCTAATAGTTGTAATTTAAATGAAACAATCTCAGGATCAAGATACACTTGCAATTCAACAAATCATTCATGCAAAACATTCTTGGTTTACAAAGCCAACAAAAACTTTCAAACTATTTCAAATATCTCAGCATTGTTCCACATGCAAACTCATGATTTTCTTGAACTAAACAACCTCACATCTTCTTCTGATGTATTAGAAGAAGGTAAAGAGGTTCTTGTTCCTATTAACTGCTCATGCATTGGTCAATTTTACCAATTTAATAGTTTCACCTATAGAGTCACTCATAACACCACATTCTTTGATGTTGCATGCCAAGTGTTTGAAGGATTGCTGAGTCCAGTAACACTTTCTGAGGAAAATGTTCCACTTGGGAATAAACCAGATTCTGGTTTTGAAATTAAGATCCCTCTTAGATGTGCATGTGTTGATGATGTCATCAGTAGCATGATGAAGGTTAAGTACCTTGTCACATACCCTGTAGTTTTAGGTGATGATCCGGGAAAATTGACCAAGAAATTTGGTGTCTCAGGTGATGATTTCTATGCAGCTAATGGCTTGAGAGATTGGGCAACCATTTTCCCCAAAACATCTGTTTTGATTCCAATAAGGGACGTTCCAATCAAAATCTTTGATGTTCAAGATTCTCCTTCTTCACCTCCTGGTTTTCTTCCAACAACACCAGTGGTGGAGGCAGGAGAAACGACACAAGGTTCAGATTTATATATTGCAGGGCCTCTTGTAGGATTTGGTTTGCTCATAGCATTACTTGCAAGTGGATTATATGTTAAGAACTTGAAGAAATGGAAAAATGATGCTGTTGTCCCCTCCAGTGATTCAAACTCCACCAACCTGATATGCTCAACAACGGGAAGCTCTCCTATGTATATGGAAACCAGCAGAAGATGCTCCACGGCTTCATGGCTGACGCCGGATCTTCTTGCAGAAATTAAGTACTGCTTGGTTAACTACACCATAGAGGAGATTGAGAAGGCCACCAAGAATTTTAGTGAAGAAAACAAGATTGGTGATTTGGCCTATAAGGGATTACTCAATAATCTTGAGGAGGTGATGGTAAAGAGGATGAGGTTTGAAGACACAGGACAGGTAATTGATTTGCATTCTAAGATCAACCACTTTAACATTGTGGAATTGCTTGGTGTTTGTTATGGTAGTGAGAGCAAAGTTTCATCATCACCATCATGGTCTTATCTGGTTTTTGAATTGCCTAAAAATGGTTGCTTAAGGGAGTGTTTATCTGATCCATGCAATAATCTAAATTGGTACAAAAGGATACAAATTGCTTTTGATATTGCAACATGTCTTTACTATTTACATTGCTGTGCTTTCCCTTCATATGCTCACATGAATGTCAATAGCAGAAACATATTCATAACTTCAAAATGGAGGGGGAAACTAGCAGATGTTGGTAGAGCATTGGCTATAAAATCCACACCCCAAAAGAGAAATAATGATAGTATAGAACTTGTTAAAGGATGGGTGGCACCAGAATACCTCTTGAATAGGACAGTTTCTGAGAAAGTTGACATTTTTGCATTTGGGGTTGTGTTGCTTGAGTTGATCTCAGGAAGGGACAATTTTGATGAGAAAACAGCGAAAGATTCACTTGGATTTTTGTTGGGGGAAGCAAGTGAAGGTGGGTGTTTTGAAGGGTTGAGGAGTTTCATGGATCCTAATCTGAAGGATTATGATCTCCCAGAAGCTTTGTGTTTGTCTTTCTTGGCAAAGGATTGTGTTGCAGATGATCCAATGTATAGACCAACCATGGATGATATCATGAAAGTCCTTTCAAAAATGGTTTAATCAAAGAGCTAGAGCATAACAAGAAAAATCCGTGGTTAAGCTTTGTAATAATGATGAAACTTTATTGTAAAATGTAAAATATATTGTTCATAATGAGTATAAGTTTTCACATCTTCTTAGGCTTTTTTCTATTCTTGTTCATTATTAACATTGATACAGCTTTATCAGCTAATAATCATTACTTAATTCTGTAGAAGAACATCTCAATGCAAGATTAAGCATAAACCAAACAATTAAAGAAAAGTTTTTCTATTTCTTATACAACAATTGGCCTTCAGTTTTGTCACCAATCTTTGTCTTTGAAACACAAATGACTCATGTTTAACACTTAGTCATTGGAGGTATTAGAGAACTGCAGATTCCATTTTACATATTAGTGGTGGAAGAAGTGCAATCTCCAATTGTATTTGTATCACAGCAAGACATTAACCTCGTTAGTTTTTGAATTATTCTCTGTCACACACATTAACTTTGATGATGAGTTACTCTCTCTTGTTGATTAATCTTTTTTTTTAACTTAATAATTTATTTTTTCTTTTTGTGGCCATATGTCTGCCTTGTATTTATTAGTGAACTCATCATGGATAAATTAAATATTCCTTTAACTTAATTTTGTCTTCACTGAGACGGCATTAAGCTCCTAAATTGCTTTTGTCATCATATGTCAATCTTTTCCGAAATATGAAAAATTATTTTTATATGATCATATGTTATGAATAAATAAGAAAGAGTGTTATACGGTAATTCAATTTAATTTATATATTTAAATAACTTTTTTTATGTTGCATAGAAATAAAAATAAGAATACGAAAATATACACATAAATGGAAACTTAAATATAATGTAAACTGGGATATAAAAAAAAAACATTATTTAATTTTTTGATTTGAATATTCAATTTAAGTTTTTCCAGAGAAAGAAGAACATTCCAATGAGTTATATCTCAAATGGCATAGATTCTCCATACTCAATTAAGAGGTTGTGAGTTCGAGGCTCTTATCTTTGATAATTTGCCAATGAGGTATAGCTCAAATGACATAGTCTCTCCATATTCAATTAAGAGGTCGCGAATTCGAGTTTCCTATCTTTGATAAAAAAAAAAAAAAAAAAAAGAGTAATGGTTGGCTTCATCGCCCACTTCACCCTCTCCAAAACCTGTGTGTGAAAGAATAAAGAAAGGGTTGGCTTCATCGCACGCCACAACCGAAACCCTCGTTCTCTCTGCTAAAGTGCGCCTCCTTCCTCCGTCACTCGGAACCTAATGGGAATCGGACATTGCATTACTCACCTCGACAAACTCCCTCTCCCCTTCCTCACCCGTTCCCCTTCCTTCTCCTCCTCCTCTTCTCGCTTTAAACCTTTTGCACCAAAAGCAACCTTCCGGACCCGCTTCTTCCCCCTTCCCACAACCTATGGCAAAAGAAAATCAATTTTCTGTTCCAACGAACACCGCCACGTGTCTTCCACCGCTGCTGCAGCGGCTGTTGCTGCTCCTGTTCTCGCTGCTGACACTGCGACCAAGGTCGGGAAACGGACGGACATAAAAAAGATTCTGATCCTTGGAGCTGGACCAATCGTCATTGGTCAAGCATGCGAGTTTGATTACAGTGGAACGCAAGCATGCAAGGCTCTCAAAGAAGAAGGGTATGAAGTTATTCTAATAAACTCAAACCCTGCTACTATAATGACTGATCCTGATATGGCTGATAGGACCTATATTACCCCTATGACCCCTGAATTAGTTGAGCAGGTTCTCGAAGCGGAGCGCCCCGACGCTCTGCTTCCCACCATGGGTGGCCAAACCGCCCTCAACCTGGCTGTGGCTCTCTCTGAGAGCGGCGCCTTGGAGAAATACGGTGTGGAATTGATTGGGGCGAAGCTGGAGGCTATTAAGAAGGCCGAGGATAGGGATTTGTTTAAGCAGGCTATGAAGAAGATAGGGATTAAGACCCCGCCTTCCGGGATAGGAACCACCATTAGGGAGTGCATGGAAATTGCCGATGAGATTGGCGAGTTTCCGCTGATCGTTAGGCCTGCTTTTACGTTAGGTGGAACGGGTGGTGGGATTGCTTACAATAGGGAAGAGTTTGAGGAGATTTGCAAGGCTGGGGTTGCTGCTAGTTTGACCAGTCAGGTTTTGATTGAGAAGTCCTTGTTGGGGTGGAAGGAGTATGAGCTTGAGGTTATGAGGGATTTGGCTGACAATGTGGTTATTATATGTTCCATTGAGAATATTGATCCCATGGGAGTTCATACCGGTGACTCAATTACTGTTGCACCTGCACAGACTCTTACCGATAAGGAGTATCAGCGCCTTCGAGATTACTCCATTGCTATAATTAGAGAGATTGGAGTGGAATGTGGGGGATCCAATGTGCAGTTTGCTGTCAACTCTGTGAATGGTGAGGTGATGGTGATCGAGATGAATCCGAGAGTCTCAAGGTCCTCAGCCCTGGCATCGAAGGCTACCGGATTTCCAATAGCAAAAATGGCAGCAAAGTTGTCTATAGGCTATTCACTGGATCAAATTCCAAATGATATAACAAAAAAGACACCGGCTAGTTTTGAGCCCTCGATAGATTATGTGGTTACAAAGGTTAGTGACTCGATAATTTCATCGTGCATTTTCACTTTTGAATGTAGTTTGGTTGTTGAATATTTACAGCAGAACTAATGTAAATTATATTGTTGTTGATGACTTCTATTTTATTAGTTTCTTTAGCAGCATTATTACACCCCTTATATGCTTGTAGAAAAGTCTTGGTTGTTGATATTATATTTGAAGTCTTGAATCTTCTTGCCCTGTAGTTTATCTTAAAGTTTTGTTTGCATCAGCGCTGAAATCTGATAAACCAACATTTATGCTAGGTTATCAAATATTAGTATTATCTTGATGAATCATTGAGAATATCTATTTTGTTATATGTTTGATAATTTTTATTCAAACTTGTTTCTTAATCCCATATGTACTTTTCTCCCATGGCTATTTATATTTTAGATTCCTCGGTTTGCTTTTGAGAAGTTCCCTGGTTCAAAGCCAATATTGACAACGCAGATGAAGTCTGTTGGTGAGGCAATGGCTACAGGGAGAACCTTCCAAGAGTCCTTTCAAAAAGCTGTCCGCTCACTGGAACACGGATACCCTGGATGGGGTTGTTCGAAAGTGAAAGAGTTAGACTACGACTGGGAACAATTGAAGTATAGTCTTCGAGTTCCTAACCCTGAGCGCATCCATGCCATATATGCTGCAATGAAAAAAGGCATGAGCATTGATGAAATTTTCGAGTTGAGTTATATTGACAAATGGTTTCTTACTCAGCTCAAGGAGCTAGTTGATGTGGAAAGTTTCTTGATGTCCCACTATTTGTTTGATTTGACGAATGTTGATTTATATGAGGTTAAGAAAAGAGGGTTTAGTGATAAACAGATAGGATTTGCAACTAAATCTGCTGAAAAGGAAGTTCGGTGCAGGCGACTGTCCCTGGGTGTTACTCCAGCATATAAGCGAGTTGATACCTGTGCTGCAGAATTTGAAGCTAATACTCCTTATATGTATTCCTCTTATGATTTTGAGTGTGAGTCAGCTCCCACTAAAAGAAAGAAGGTTTTAATTTTGGGTGGCGGACCAAATAGAATTGGCCAAGGGATTGAGTTTGACTATTGTTGCTGTCATGCATCCTTTGCTCTTCAGGTGTGTTTTCTTCTATTTTATGTTGATTAGATTCCACATTTGAATATTCTTACTTTACTGGTTGCAAATTTGCGTCTCAGAAACCAAGTAAAGAGAAAATACATAACTCTTTTTTATCTCTCTGCTTGCTTTATTTTTTCTCTCTAAAAGTGAAACTGTAAACTTAAGGTGAGAGTAAAATTGATGAGTTGCACGAGTTAAGCCTTTGATCTTGATGGCACATTGAATTCAAATGTTACATTACATGACTTGTCTTTTGTCTTGGTATGTGTCCTGGCTTTCGGTTTGGCATATGCTTTTAAAATGATTAATCTTCCCGTATGCTGTCTCTCTCTATATTTGCAGGATGCAGGATATGAGACAATCATGGTGAATTCAAATCCTGAGACGGTCTCTACAGATTATGACACTAGTGATCGTCTATACTTTGAACCCTTGACTGTTGAAGATGTTTTGAACATTATTGACTTGGAAAGACCTGATGGTATCATTGTGCAATTTGGAGGTCAAACACCATTGAAATTGTCTCTCCCCATACAACAATACCTGGATGAACACAAGCCAGCATGTGCTAGTGGACTTGGTCATGTACGTATATGGGGAACATCCCCTGATTCCATAGATGCTGCTGAGGACAGAGAAAGGTTTAATGTGATACTCAATGAATTAAAGATTGAACAGCCAAAAGGAGGAATTGCCAGGAGTGAAAAAGATGCACTCGCCATTGCAGCAGAGATTGGATACCCAGTTGTTGTTCGCCCTTCCTATGTTCTGGGAGGTCGAGCAATGGAGATTGTTTATAGTGATGATAAACTTGTGACTTATCTTGAAACTGCTGTTGAGGTGGATCCAGAGCGCCCTGTATTAATTGACAAGTATTTATCTGATGCCATTGAGATTGACGTTGATGCACTGGCTGACTCACATGGCAATGTGGTCATTGGTGGGATAATGGAGCACATTGAACAGGCTGGGGTACATTCTGGTGACTCTGCCTGCTCTATTCCCACAAGAACTGTTCCATCTTCTTGCTTGGAGACAATCAGGTCATGGACTGAAAAATTGGCGAAACGATTGGAGGTCTGTGGGCTCATGAATTGTCAGTATGCAATTAATAATTCAGAGGAGGTATTTTTGCTTGAGGCCAACCCTCGAGCTTCTCGCACTGTTCCATTTGTATCAAAAGCAATAGGCCATCCGTTGGCTAAATATGCTTCCCTTGTCATGTCTGGAAAGTCTCTCTATGATCTACAGTTTACAAAAGAGGTCATTCCTAAATATGTGTCCGTTAAGGAAGCTGTTCTTCCCTTTTCGAAATTCGCAGGCTGTGATGTGCTTCTAAGTCCTGAGATGCGAAGTACTGGTGAGGTCATGGGTATTGACTCTTTGTATAATACTGCATTTGCTAAGGCTCAAATTGCGGCCGGTCAGAAGTTACCAACTTCTGGAATTGTGTTTCTTAGCTTAAATGATTTAACGAAGTGTCACCTTGAGAAGATTGCAAAGACCTTCGTCGAGGCTGGTTTTAAGATTGTTGCTACTTCTGGAACGGCTCATGCTCTTAAATCAGCTAATATCCAAGCTGAGAGAGTGCTGAAGATGCATGAAGGTAGGCCTCATGCTGGTGACATGATTGCCAATGGAGACATTCAGCTAATGGTGATAACGAGTTCTGGTGATGCACTTGATCGGATAGATGGTTTAGCTCTGAGAAGAATGGCTTTGGATTACAAGGTTCCTATTGTCACAACGGTTAACGGAGCTATAGCAACTGCTGAAGCAATAAAGAGTTTGAAGTCCAATTCTATCAAAATGATTGCTCTTCAGGACTTCATTGAGTGTAAACTGTAAAGAGTCAGAATAGTTTTGCAGCAGCCTCTTTCTCTCCTAAGTGGCTATGTGATAGATACTAGTAAGCTTCTATTTCCCTCTTAGTGAGAATAGTTTTTCCTGTTAGTATTTGTTAAATGAAAATTATCTTATAATTTGGTCGTTGTTCATATCTTGCTTTTTTTAATTTTAAATCCAATTAATAAACAATAATTGCTACTGGTGCATGTTTGCATGATATATTGGTTGATTGTGCAGTAACACTCTAATTCACATTGCATTTTGTCATCATTTATAATTTATCTTGCCACGGTTGCATGTAGAAGGGGTGATATCACATCTTAATTAATATGAAATTTAAGAACATTAGTATGGTCCTGAAAATTTTTTGATATTTTTTAAATTTATTCTCTAAATAAATATCGATATTTTTTAAACTTGTTCAGTAAAGGACTAGGAGAGGCATGTGAAAGGGACGTGGCATTTGCTACTGCCCTCGAAGATTTTGGGGGTGACCATAATGATCTTCATTTTGCTGCTTTAGTAGATAAACCTCATTCTTTCTCAACTAGAACTAAATATCTTTCTTTCTCTACTAAATTAAATTGTGATTCTTCAATATAATCAGGTCTAGAGAGGTTCACTTGGATATTGGTCTATGTTGTCTTGAATTTTTTTGAAGTTTTCAGTTCTACTCCAAGCCCGAGATAATCTGAACTTGCATATGAATTGTCTTAAAGAGTATTTATAATGCCAGATGCATGTACTATATTATGTAGAAATTAATGTAATTTTTTAATATCTATGAGAAATATGCTATTTGTTTCCATCTCTAAATGGAAGTGATTGCATTATCATGGCTTCAATTTTAAATCATTCCTTGCTGTGGACATATGGAGTTTATATATGAAAATTTTTTTCTTGAGAAATGCTGCTATAGTTACATCATTTTGTTTAGGATGCCATCTAATTAATATGTTTCCTTTTTCTGTTCATTATTTTTGTTTTTCTATTTGTTTGTTTTAAAAATATTATTGATG
Source organism: Arachis ipaensis (assembly GCF_059453495.1). NCBI lineage: Eukaryota > Viridiplantae > Streptophyta > Magnoliopsida > Fabales > Fabaceae > Arachis > Arachis ipaensis. The sequence goes on along the minus strand of NC_142438.1, from coordinate 3,193,987 downwards.
CTTAAAATTTTATAATGGCACAAATATGCATGTATATGATCAGAAACAGTATGTCTGATTTATATTGAAACTTTTGGCTTTGCATTACAAGAGTTACGTATCTCCTTCAGTTGAAACTACTTATTGGTTGTACTTTTCTCTTTGATCCATGAATCAAGAGTAGTTCATTTGCTCATTTTTGTTCTGAGACTTCTTACGATGCATCAGCTCATATGGTGAATCTTTTCATTCTATTTTTTTTTCTTTTTGTCCCTTCTCACATAATGTGTTGCCTTAAAAAATTTTCTGCCATATAAGCTGTGTTTTTCTATTGCATGCTCCTTCAAAGTGTTTTTTTCTCACGAATTTAAGTGTTAGTATATAAGCTGATTTTGATTTTCAACTTTAAAAATATTATGCTATTCATTTACTGTTATAATCCATGGTAACAGATAAACGAGGGAAAAATATTATGCTATTCATTTACATTAGAAATACACACTATATAAAGGATACTAACTGTCAAGAAACTAACACATTGTGGTAACTAATAAAGAAATTACTCACATCTATCTCCAATTAAGTAACTAATAATTTATTCTGATTGGTTGGTAATAAATGATCGGACTAATATTTTAATTTACAGCAGGGTAAGGATGCTCACAACACTGGGATTCATGTTGGCACCTTGAAATGAGAGCAGGGAGTGGATGAAGAAAACTGTCTCAGCATCAATGGCAGTGAAACTAATGCTACCGTTTCTAGAGCACTCACATAGAACTATGCATAAGCTTAAGTCTTTCTACTTTTGACAACTTTCACCCACTACAAATTTAGCATATTAAATTGACTGTAAGTTCGTTCTTTCTTTTTTCTTTTGGCCTTGAACCATCAATTCATTTAACCGATGTTATTTTAAAACAAAAAAAGCTTTGGAATAATATTATGTTCATCATATATCATATATTTGTATTCGTAATTAAGGAGTCAAATATTTCCCTTGACCAATATGGTTTTGGAATTTTAGGTCAAGTCTTGAGAAAGTTTCTGATCTAGATGCCTTGTTGATCACGGTTTAAGATGATCAAAGTCCAACCAAAAGTGGCTATGTGGAGTTTGCATTTCTTAAGAAGCAGATGCATGAGGATGAAAGACAGTAACTAATAATAAATGCACTCAATTTTCAAACTTAAGCCACATGGCACAAGTACAAGATGTTACCACAACTACTAGTAGTATGAGATCAATGATTCATACAACTAGTTTCCCTGTTCAGTTTCAATTTTGAACTAGTACAACAATATAGGTAATATTTATTTCAATTTACCAGATTTTCTTTTTAAAAAATGAAAGAATATCTGCACATTATTGAAGGTGTTAGTTGTCTATTATAATTCCTAGCTATAGTTATAACAATATAATTCAGATTAACGGTAGTATTGAAATTATAATGGCAGATGATAACTCTGCAAATCAAAATTGTGTCAAAAAGTAGTTAGAAGTTCTTAACTAATTCTGGCAACTTCTGTAGTATTGTGGTTACTTGCTCTAGTTGCGTATATAATGCGTCTTAGTCTAGTGTGTATTGTGATTAAGTTCTCTTCTGTATTCTAGTGTTAATTGATTAGGATTTTTTGTTCTCTGTCACTGCTACTACTACATTCTCTTTCTGATTCTTTAAGTTCATCTATGTTTATTTTTGCTGACTTTCTTCATCTCTGAGCAACCCTTAGCGTTTGGTAGAGAGACAGAAACTGAAAGACTAAGACTGAGAGACAGAGACTGAAATAAATCTCAGTATTCTGTTTGGTGTAAAGTGAAAGACAGAAATTGAAACAAAAATGAAGCTCTAATTTAATTTGTACAAAGGGTAAAATTAGAATTAATTAATTGAAATGAATGTATTTTAGGTATAAAATATTTTTAAAGTTTCAGTCTCCATTTCTAAAAATTTTAGTCTCCTGTGTTCCCACTTTTTGGAGGTACTGAAATACTGAAATTTTGGGAACAGAGACAGAAATTTTAGTATCAATCTCAGAGTCAAGAAACATGATATTGAGTTTCTGTCTCCTAATTTCTGTCCCAATACTTCAAAACAAATGCTACCTTATAGAACTTTTTGTGGTGTAAGGGCTTCTGATTCCTTAATCCATGAATAATAATAATAATAATAATAATAATAATAATAATAATAATAATTTGGAAATGAGTTTCGCAATTCTTTATTGGAGTGTTACAGGGTACATATTTTGTATATAGTCAATGGAGACATTTATTTTCTTATATTTTTCCATGTAGTCTTATATAAGCATATAATGATGATGAATTGCGAGTGCCTCTATTGGAGTCTAATTAATTAATTATACTCTTTATTGAGCTGCACTTTGCGATTGTTTGTTGGTTGTATTGGTCTCGCATTGCCATCCGAAGCCTGCAACATATGTCCCAATTTCAAACATTATTCCAATTATTATTCTATCTTTTTCAACAAATTTTGGATTAAATTAAATTGTATTACATATATACCAAAAATTAGATGTATATTAAATCAACTATTTGATTATATCATCGTTTTAATTAAGAGCCGAAAACTTACATCAGCAACAGCTTTCCGAAGCAGTTTGATTTGATCCTCTCTAACGATTCTAACCTGAACAATTTTAGATCTCTATTAGTTAACTTTTTCTATTATGTATACATATATAAGTGACTGATTACATAAAATTAAAATATTCTCATCAATTGAAAATAATAGATAAAAATCATTAAATAATTTGATACATTCTATTAAATTATTTAATATGTTATTATTTTTACATAAAAATATTTTAAGATAAGTAATTACTGATGTCGAATATATAACATCGCATTAAAATTAATATAATTTTCAAATATCCTCACCTGAAATTATCCTTATATAAAAGAATCTATAGTAATTAATATGATTATGTTATGTATATATTAAATTCAAATATTAAAGTTAGCTATTAGTATAAAATATATGTATGCTGGAATATAAATATACATTAAAAATAAATTAAATTACACTTATATTTATATATAAATATATTAGTGTTAATTTTAGTAGTTGATTTTAGTGGACGAATAACATTTTTGTTAATAATAAGTTGGAAAATTGAATTACCCGTTTAAGGACGGTCCAAGTAACATTTTCGGTACAAGGAGGAGTAGTCAACGAACCCATGTATCTGTAGTATAAGTCTCTTTCTATGTTAATCACACTTGGATCAAATACACCCACTGATCTATTCGCTCCAACACTTAACCCAGAAAGTGCCTTCAAATCTTCCTCTAGCTACAAAATCATTTATTAGAATTTTAAAATACAATATATACCAAGAACTTTACCTTTATGCAACGTCAATATAAAAATAATTTTATACAAATAATAAATTGTGTACTATCACATCAATAAAAATAACTAATTTTTAAAATTATCTAAACATAAATTGAATGGCCACAGTTATATATATGGATCGAAATTAAACGCTATATAACAATACAATATTATGATATCCAAAGGTAAGTTCATATTGGCGACAAAAATAATGTCAAAAAATATAAATAATAAATAAATTTATAAAAAATAAAAAAATATGACAAAAATAATTAGATATTATATATATATATATTATAAAAAATGACGATTTTGATGCAATTTTTTGCAAATTCTTAGAAATATAAAATATTATCATTTTTAAAATTTGGTAATTTTATATCAAATGAATTTTTTTAAAAGATAATGTGAACTACCAACTTGGTTTGGAAAATAAAAAAAAAAATTAGAGATCCAATTTGCTATAAATTTTTGTGTGCACCTTCTAAATATTATTAAAATGTCATACAAAAATTTGGATTAAATGAATAAATCATTTGTTTAATGTAAGAGTTTTTCTTACTATTTATAAAAAATATAGTATTATTAATTATTTTTGTTACGTTTTAAATTATTCAAAAACTTATTTATTGTTTGTATTTTTAAAAATTATTTTTGTCAGTGATATAAACTTTCAGATATCATTTTGATAGTTACCCTAAATTAATCAATAAAAAAATTATTGTATCAATACCAATAGTGGGTCTGTTCTTGATCCAATCTTGAAAAGTATTCCAATCACTGCTGTAAGATTAGCTGTTGGAGTTTGATTCACATGCACCAGGTGTACCTCTAAATCCAGTCTGCAATAACAGTGTTACTAATAATTAATAAGTAATTTATGGGCAATATTTACTTTAACGAAACATATTATGGGATAATTTTTTTTCAGATGCATGATTGATGAACTCAATAAGAAATTAAGTATATGAAATAATAATCGAAGTATATGAACATATAACTAATTTATCAATCATGGAAGTTAGAAAGTATAATTAAATATAATAGTATTGGCAACCTATATGCATGCATGCATGTATGTATGTATGGCATGTATGTATATATGTACCTTCGTCCATTAATGGTGTGCTCAGATGGAATGTGCCAATGTAAATTGTCAAGTATATAACGAGTTCCATTGATTGTTAGAGAGCTTGTTGGATCAAGAAACAGCAACTAGTCAAACAAATAAAACAACCAATTAGTCGAAAAACAAAAATTTAAGGGAGTCAATTTTTATTTGCTTAATGATGTATGTATACATTGGAAATTAGATTATTTATCATACTTAACTCATTATAATAGACACGGATAATAACAACAGTTTTTTTTTTTTTTTTTTTTTTTTTAACACTTTGTGACAATTATAAACGGGTACAAAATCGATTTTCAATGGTTCTCCAACCGGCATCTTTTAGCGCACGGGAGTTAATTATTGCACCGATTTTTAAAAACTGCTGATATAACCGTCGCTATTTTATTATTGAACTACTAAAAATCTGAATTAGTCAAATAATAAACAAATTTATTTTATTTTTTATAGTTTTGAGTTCAAATTCCAAGATGCACCTTTAGAAACTAAATATTAAGGGCATTATAGTGGGGCATATATGTAATATATGTTGTCAAGTGATTTAATTGAATAACTTGCCTAAAAAATAATAAATAATATTATTTGTACACTAAATATTTTTTTTGTATAAAAATACAACTATTATTAATTATTTATATTTAAATTATTTTTTAATTAATAAAAAATTATTTGCTACACGACAAAAAAACGGAAATTAGCTGGTTTACTTTTTTTATTTTGCGACGGTTTAAAATAATCACAAAATAGACTACTAGCATTTTAAGAACCATCGTCGTCTTTTAAAACGCAAAAATTAAGATTTGCGACAGTTTTTGACAACTGTTGGTATAACCGTCACTAAATTACCGCCACAATCCCTCGGCATGCGTGTATTATAGTGTTAATTATTAAGAAAATTAAATACTCATATCAAAATCATATTTACCTCAATTTCATAAATATTTTTCTTAAGGGTGGCATTGGAGGGGTTGTAGTTCAAGTTAAGGGGTCCTAGTTTAGCCAGTTGAAGCCTCTTCTTATTCAAATCAATTGGTGATTGCATTCTTCCAGTTTTGCATGTTCTCCATTCTGGTTTTATGTTTCCCCAATGAGATGGTCCTCTGTCACTATTTTCATCATAATTATACTCGTCTTCATCCTCTGTAATTAATTAGTTAAATAGAAAAAAATAAATTAGCAATAATTATACACATCAAATGTATATCATATCCTTCTAACACTAGGTCATGAAAAATAAGCCTACATTTGGTTTACATTTCCATTTTTTTAGAATTTTATAAAAAAAATAATAAAAATAAAAAATATTTAAAATGATACAGAAAATAAAACTATAAACTAAACACACATCCTAATTAAAGGAGGAAATTAAAAATCATAAAAAATAAACTAAACATATATATGTATATATAAATCATGAACTCACAATTATTCAAATAATATATGGGGTAATTTACATATATGAAATAGTAAAATATATATTGTATTACAATTTGTTTGGTTTTACACAAAGACAAAAACAAAATTAAACTAAACAATTTGTATTACACAAAGACAAAAACAAAATTGAATAAATAAAAAAAATAATAAATTCATCTCATCGAATATATATTGTATTCTAGCATAAAGGTACATTTGATTTGTATTTTTATTTTCTATTTTTATTTTATATTTTAGTTTTTACTTTTAAAATTTTGTAAAAAAAAAATAAAAATGGTAAAAACAATAAAATTCAGTTTTTTTTTTATTTTCTACTTTTTCTTTTTTTATCAAAATATTGAAAAAAAAAAACACAAAACAAACACACCCTAATTAAGAAAAGAAATTAATAATCATATAAAAAAATAAAGTATATATAGTCATTAGTACTTACCAAATAATTCTTGCGATCTAGCTGGGGAATATAGCAAAAGAAGTGCTGCAAATAAAATGCAAATGAAAAACTTAGATGAAAACTTTTCCATTTGAAGTACAATTTAATTTCTTTTTCCTCCTCTGATGAAAAGTTGTATGTGGCAATGATAAAGTTGTAACTATCTCATATTTATAGGCTGCTACAAGTTGTGAAATTTAAGTAAGAAAATTGGATTATTAATTAATTAAGGAGGTGCATGCTAAGTTTTCAAACAGGAGATAATAAGCCTTTGTTTTGACTAAAATGAAGATACTTTTGTTCATCATAATAATTTTCTAAACCCTAAACTCTAAAATTATATCAACCAATACATTTTGTTAATATGTTTGGTTTAATTAGGATAAGCATTTAATTTATGTATGGATCCCTTTTAGAACAAAATTGAGACACTCCGATCACTATTCATAATTAAATTAAAGCTCATTTTTTTTAATTAAAAATCTCAAATCTATTATTACCTAATTAATTAATTTAACAAAATTTACATAAACTTTTTCAGTTTGTATTATTTTTCTTTAAGTATGATGAGTATTTTTTTTTTGTCCAAATAAAAAAATATATTTTTCTTTTTATTATCCAATAGGTTAGTTTTTAAAGTTGAATTAGATCCAATCACTTAGTATCAATTATAATATAATATCAGAACATAATTCTTTAATTTAATATTGTTGAACCACTCACGTACAAATATTTATGTTCTAATTGATTATTTTTGAACATGAACGAGATGTATTATATATAAGTCTCACATCTTTCGAAAATAAAATTTATAAAAAATTTATAAAATGAGATATTTTTTAATTTATTCCATGAACTAATTTTTGAGATTAATTTAAACTCACTCAATCTCAATTTTAATAACTTTGGTATTCCTAGCTAAAATATTATTGATTAATAAAAAAAAACACTAACGAGCACAATAAAAATGAAGGAAGAAAAAAAAAACAAGTTGCATAGAATATTCTCTTATCAATATTGAAGACTGTACATTGATATTTGCCTTGTATTAATGACTTATAAATTATAATCATATTTCCCCTCCCTATGAAATAGCGGCTGCTAATTAATAATTTGTAACCCTAATAATCACTAAAATAGTAAAATCTAAGTACTTTGTAGTAGTCTCTACCTAAATATTAAGGCATGGTGAAAAACTAAATACTCTAATAAAAACTCTATTAAGCAATTTTTATGTGAAAATGTTCTTTTTTTTTTATTATTGAATAGTTGATTGGCTTAATTTTATGTGTTATAAAAAATATTTTTTTTTTTTAAAATCGTTATTTTCTTTCATAGATTATATACTTTTAAAATATGATTAAATAAATATTTTTATGAAAAAATATTTTTAATATTTTGCCTGTTAAATAACTATGATACCAAGAGAAAGGTGCATGTATACCATTTCAGTATTTTCTTGGTGGCTTCCACTTGTCAATGGCCTATTTAATTATGAAAGAAGAATTGAAGTATAAAAAAATTATTTTAATTAATTAATATGAGTTAAGTTTTATTATAAAATTATATTGTTAATTTTATTTTTGAAATAATTTAAAATTTAAAATAAAAAATAATTAAAAAATATAATATTAATGAAAAGATATTGACTCTCTAGCTAATTGAACTCGTTTTAAAATTATCTATAAATATGAACGAATATAAATATGTTTTAGATAAAATAAAGAATATATATAACATTATTTCTTGAAAACTAATTTATTATTAAAAATAAAAAACAAAAAAATAAAATATTAAAATTTAATTATAACTCTTGGATTTAAATTATTAATATAAAATATATTAAATAAAAAATTAAAATTGATTCCCTACACTATTAGTTTCGTCAATGTCATCGTTTTTCTTTGTACTCGTCACTATCATCGTAGCCATAGCTTCTTTCTACGAGGTCTCTAGCTTTCATAGATTCTTCTGTTTGGGTCTATTTGTTATTGGCTAATACAACCCTTCCTTCTTAGTTTGCTTCTTGCGTGTGTTATGAAAATGACTGAAATCAAAGGAGGTGTCAAAAACGACATGTAAAGCTTTACATGTAGCAACCACTCTTATGGAATGAATTCCGGCGCAAAATCTGTGTCTTGCGCCTCCAAAATAAGCTAGGCAAGAGGAGCAGCAACTAACAACTCAAAGAAGCAGCAACGAAAACATAGAGAAGAGCTGTACTATAATGATAATAGTGACGAAACTAGTAGTGAAAGAAATAACGTAGCACAAGAAAATATTTAAAAATTAGGGATTTAATTTTGATATCCAAATATAAGAGGAAAAGAAGAAATGATGATGTGAGAAAAAAATTCCACTTTTGATCAGAGAAAGAGAAAAAAAAAAGAAAAAAATAACAATTTTAATTTTAATTTTAATTTTGACTTTTAAAATTGGTTTAATCTTAATCATTCAATTTAATTCAATAATAATAATAATTATATTCTCACATTCTCATATAAATAATCTATTTTCACTTTATATATATATATATATATATAACGTTCCTAGCTAGCTCCTCACTTAGCTTCTTTCTTTTTTTTGTGTACAATAATTTAGAAATGTGTTTTGTCATTTAATTTGCTTCATTTGCATTTCAATAATATTTATGTCATCCATGTTTTCAGGGTTATTTTTGTACTGTGTATATAGTATCCAAATATGTTACCAACATATACCTAAAAATAGATGAAACAAATCTATATATAATAGTATAATTTTAACATATAATTATTGGTTTAGTTATACGAGTTTAATATAAAGATTTTTACATACATGTTCATCTAATTAAACTCATATTTATATAACTTTTTAAGTAATAAATTTAAAAATTAATTAACTATTTTTATTAATATAATAATTAAATATTTGTATAAAAATTTTTTATCCTGATAATATATAGAAATTATAATTATAATTATAATTATAATTATAATTATGTTATTAAATTTTATTTTATCTTATAAGCTTTGATTTTGTGACTAAATAACTAGAATAATAATGAGGCCTGCGGTGATTGCAACACTACTATTATTATTATTGATGGTGGCAATTAAAATATGAATATGACTAAATAACTAGAATTAAAATTAATTTAATTAAATAAGTACTTCTCACTTAAGAAAGAACGCTTTAAAATAAACCTATAAATATGAATATGATATATCATCATTATCTTGCTTATTTTGATCGCACAAATCAATGAATCATCAAGCTGCAGTTAACTTCGCAAAAATGTAAAATCATTATCAATGTTAGTTTTTTTTTTTTTTTTTATACAGTATCCTCTAATATAGCAAACTAAAGATTAATCCATGGTGGATCGAAGTTCTATTTAAAAATTTGTTTGCTGTTGGCCAATAAATTATTTCATATATAAAATAAAATTTAAATTCTCAACACTTACTTAAATAAATTATTAAACTATCTACTAGATCAACCAACTTGATTCATTATGAATGTTAGTTGATTTTGGCAACATCACTCCTAATTCACCGCTATTATTGATTTAGTCCATTATGTTAGAATAACATTTATTGTATTTATTGTATTCATCATTATACAATTCAATGCATTATAATTGTTTTTTTAGTGTTTTTTCTCGAGTTTTAACATAATATTAGACTCGTTATTTTTTTTTTAAGGACGGGTTAGTTTTTTCTAGTAATTAAAATTGTTGTATTTTTCTTTTAAAAATATTTTTTTTATTTTATCTATTATTTTTGATATTTTTTTGTCTCATCGATTAGTCCATTTTTTTCTAATATTTTTTATTCTAACAAGCTAAAAAATACCATCGTTTACTTCTAGACGCGCCTCCGTGCTTCGTTTAGTTACAATTTGAGATAGTTATAACATTTTCATCCATCGACCATACCATCGTCTCTGTACTCTGTTGTGTCGTTCTCAATTAAAAGCAACCAACTCCATCAACCACACCATTGTTTACTTCTAGCCTTCTAATACTATTTATGGTAGGTAGATGTTACTTCGTAATCTTATGGTATATTTTAGCTTGAGTAAACCATTAATTTTGTACTTGAATTATTAGGAATGCTAAAACTCATAAGTAGTCTGTGACACGTGACATAAAACTCATCAGCAAATGGTTGGATTGTCAAACAAGTCACTTCGACTGTTTAGGTTCGGCCAGCTTAAACTCGTAATTTATTAGAGTTAGTTCGTTTAAACCTATTTTATTTACGGACTATAATTTTTTAGTTTGGACCATTTATGATCAATCTGATAAATTAAACAGATTAACTCATTAACTTTTTATTTTTTTAAAAAAATATTTTAATAAAAAATCACTTTAACAGAATTTTTATAAATTAGTGAGTCGGGTTTTTAATCGGATCAAATATAATATTTTCAAAAAAATGATCATTTATTTGGGAAATACAAAAAAAAAAAAATTGAAAAGATTACCCGTTTAATTCATAGACAGATTCGTTTAACTCAAAATTTTAACCAATATAATTTTAAAGATAAAATTCTATCTATTAAATAAATAAATAGACTGACTAGATAAATTTTCCTCATTTCGAAAACCCTAATAAGTGACGTAGAATCTGCCTTTGATTTTCCTTTTTGAAGATATATGAAAAAAGAAAATGTTTCATCATAATTTCTTCCAAGTTAACATGATAAATTTTTTCTCCTTTTCTATGGTGTTTCCCCACCAGCTAGTGATCACATTAGGTTAAGATAAAACATAAAAGTGATTACAGAAAAACACGGCTAAATCCAAAAGTTAAGCATTACCCTCTGGCTTTCATCCAAAGTAGTTAACCTTACCTACATTCGAATTACTTATTTGCCTTCAAGTGTTAACCGCACAATTTTTTATTTTTAAAATTTTCACATGATCAATATGATCTTGTAAGATTATAAAAGAGTGTCCTGAAATCACTTATTTAAACAATTTAAATTAATAAAAAATACATTTAAATAATTATATTTTTATAACTTTAAATAAATTTTAAATTTTATTATTTATTTTTGTAAAAAAATCAACAAAAATTGAACTATAAATCTCGTAATAATAAAATATCTAATATTATTATATTATAATATTCATACTTTGTCCTAAATTATAAAGCTAGGTCTAATAAAGACACAAGATCCACCTTAAAGGATGGTGTCTACTGGATATCCGATCTCTTTGAGAGGTCAGACATGATAAAATGGACGGGCTTGTACTTATCTAAATAAGTAACTGCCTCCTCAAATCTCTCATACTATCTCTATCTCATCTAGAAGATAAGATCTCAACAAACTCCTAAGATATAAGATAAGATAGAACTACCGGCATCAGGGAGGTCATCAAACTCTACCATAAATATACTGGCACCCCCAAGTATAACTCACGTTCTATTCCACTAAAAACCTGCTTAAAACCCTTGCTAATTTAAGTATTGGAGTCTCTTGCAGGTACCACCCCCCACCTCCTCACGAGGAACTCGAACAGGCGGCACTTCGGCACCAACAAGTCGGTCCCTACTACTAAAGGAGTCTGGATCTCACGTTCAGGCCCAAATCATCATTTCAGGTAACCCTCGGAATATTGACGCCGTTGTCGGGGTCCTGGAGCTCAACCTTTGATAATAGCGAATGATCAACAAAATAGTCAGACAACCACCCAACATGAATAGTATGCAAACATATTAAAAAGAGGCTATAATACAGTTTCTATGGATACCAGAAACTCCGTAAAAACTTCTAGCAATAGGCAGAGGATATCAAATAGGGATGATGATTCTGCTTCTATAGTTAAATTGGATTAAATATACCAGGACAGAGACGAGGATAATGCACTTGTAGACACCAACCATGGTAGATGGAAAGCTGCATATTCATCACCATCGTCAAAAAAAAAAAGGAGAAAGGAAGCTGGCTGTTAATTGGAAAGGATCCTACAAAATAGTAGAGGTTTTAGGTAAAAGTTACTACAAAGTGTCCGACCTCTAAGGACGAGAGCTTCCAAAGTCCTGGCACGCATGTAACCTAAGAAGGTACTACAGCTAAGCAGCGAACCTCGTGCAGAGGTGCACTCTTTTTTTCCGATCTCAAGGTTTTTAATGAGGCACCAACACGGGGATTAGGGACACTCAATCCCCTTGCACGCAGATTTCCATAAAGGAATTTTTTATTTTACTAATAAAAATTTCTATTTCTTTAATTCATATTTTTTCAAAAGTTTCCTACTTAAGACACATTAACTTAAGCTCGACAAAACGTAAAAAATTATTGTCCGACCTAAACTCGGTCGGCAAGATGAGCGATGAGGTACAAGTTAATGTAAGAAGTTATATAAACAACTTGTATGAAGCGATCTCAATGAGATCGGATAAAAAACGAGTCGTAAAAATAACTTGATAAAGGCCGATTAGTCGAAGTCGGACCTATGAAAGGAAACTCAACATCTGAAAAGACCTAGCTCTATTTTAAAGACAAAAAGGTTTTTTCGAAAAACAAAAGAGCGATTTGAGCACTATTTATAAGGGTTGCAAAGAACAAACGTTTAAATTTTCAAACAGGTCAAAATCCCGACCTCTATAAAAAAAAGCACCCGATGTCTAAGCAGAAGCCACCGAATGCTTGAATCCAACCTATATAAAGATCATGACTCAAGTAGGGGCACTGTTCATATTGGCCCAAATTATAAAATCAGGCCCAATAAAGACACAAGACCCACCTCAAAGGATGGCCTCTATTAGATACCCGACCTCTTTGAGAGGTCGGACACGACGAAAGGGACCGGCTTATAGTTATCTAAATAATTAACTACTTTTCCAAATCTCTCTTACTATCTCTATCTCATCTAGAAAATAAGGTCTCAACAAACTCCTAAAATATAAGATAAGATAGAACTACCACCACCAGGGAGGTCATCAAACTCTACTATAAATACACTGGCACCTCCAAGTATAACTCACGTTCTATTCTATTAAAAACATGTTTAAAGCCCTTGCTAACTTAAGTATCGGAGTCTCTTACAGGTACCACCCCCCACTTCCTCACGAGAAACTCGGACAGGCGACACCTCGACACCAATAAGTCAGTCGCCGCCACTAAAAAAATCTGGACCTCACGTTCAGACCCAAATCAGCATTTTAAGTAACCCTCAAAACACATAAATTATTTATTTTAAAAACTTAAATTAATAAAAAAAACACATCACTAATTATATCTTAAACAATAACATCCAAAAAATTAGTATCGACGTTACCCTTCAATTCATTCCCTTTAATTTGTTTATCAATTAAGCAAATCATTGTCCAGTGTGAGAATATAAAGGTTTTCCAATTGTCACGCGCTTGGCACGTGATGTTCCTCCTCATGATGTTGAATCTCTTCTTGTTGTGATGAAACCTTCAACTCCATGCCTTAGTTCCAAAGTTATTAATTAGTGAACTCATGAAAAAGTTAAATATTTCTTTAATTTCATTTTGTCTTTATGAGGACGGCGTTAAGCTCCTAAATTGCTTTTGTCCTAATCTGTTGTCAATCTATTCCAAAATATGCAAAATTAATTTTATGTAAATAATAAAGAATTTTTCATGATCATTTAATCAATTTTATATATTTTAATATTTTTTTAATAATTAAAAAAATATTTATTTATATTAATGTGATAAGATACAATTAATTATTTTATTTTTCACATTGTACATAATTGAATTCATAATGTATACGCCTAAATCCTCTCAAATTATATATATTGGATTTTTTTAAGATAGTTACGTGAACAAAATAATTATATAAATATAGACATATATAGCAAACATGTCGCAATCATATATTGTTAAACTGCATTGTGGTAGGTGATCCAAAAGTTGAACAATTATTTAATCACATTTAATTTCCTAGCTATAGTTATAATATATATAGTAATTTAGATTAACGGTAATATTGATATTATTAAGGCAGATGATAACTTTGCAAATCAAGATTCTGTTAAAAAGTAGTTAGAAGCTCTTAACTAACTCTGGCAGTTTTTGCAATTTGTGGATTTCTTCATCTCTAAGCAATCCTTATAAAACACTTATAAATATCTGATGAAGTTTGACATACATTCAAACTTAATATCCTGTCAAATTTAGAATATAGAATACACTGATAACAATAATAATAATACTTAAAAAAAATGGAAAAGAGTGTCACGATATTTAATTAATCACTAAAGTCTACATTGAACTGCACTGCCATTGAGCTTGGTTGTATTGGTCTCGCGTTGCCATCTGAATCCTGCAACATATATGTCCAAATTTCAAACATTATTCCAATTATTATTCTATTTCTTAAAAGAATTTTTGGATTGAATTTATGAGCATATATTGATTTAGTTGTAATATATATATATATACATATATATTTATATACTAAAAGTCAACTATTAAATCAATTATTCATATAAAATATATATTGGTGACTGATTTAATAACTAAATTTTGGTATATATATAATTTTTAATATTAATTATTATATTATTATTTTAAGAGCTGAAAACTTACATCATGAACAGCATCTCGAAACAAATTGATTTGTTCTCTTCTAACGCTTTTAATCTGAACAATTAGACATTCATTAGTTAATTTTCTATTATGTACACAAAAGTGACTAGTGACATAAAAATATTCATATAAAAATCAGAGTTAAAAATTGTTCAAAAACTTAATATATTTTACTAAATTAATAAATTTACTAAATTACTTAACATACTATTATATATCTTAACATAAAGATATTTTCAGATGAATAATTATGAACACTATTTAAACAATATATCCATTAAAACTAATATAATAATTTTAGAATATCCTGACATGAAATGATCCAACGACTCTCAAATATCAACTTCACATAAAGTCGACTTCACTTGAATTTTCACCATAAAACAAAGTTGTAGTAATAAGTTGGAAATTCGAATTACCCGTGTGAGGACGGTCCAAGTAACATTCTCGGTACAAGGAGGAGTAGTCAACGAACCCATGTATCTGTAATACAAGTTTGAGTCCATGTCAACCTCTCTTGGATCAAATACACTCACTGATCTATTGGCTCCAACACTTGACCCAGAAAGTGCCTTCAAATCCCCCTCTAGCTACAAAATTATTAATTACAATAATTTATTAGAATTTCAAGGTATAATGTATAAAAAGAATTTCAGTAATTAAAAGGGTTTTACACAAAACAATAACTCGTGTAATGTTATATTAATAAAAATAACTCATTTTTAGATGACCGTATTATATGTGTTAGAGAATCGTTAGAATCATTTTAAATTAGTTAGTATCGTTTATATTTATATAGTATATCTGTATATTAATTGTAGGATTTTATGCTTTTATTACTTTGATTCTTCTAACACTTATATATACCCCTTATACATTATATTTTTGAGTAGACTGAACAATATACAAAAATATTTTTTTTAATTTAGTCTCTTGTTTTTAACAATATGCATTAAAATTAAATTTTATGTAATACAAGCAGACAGATAAATTTAATCAATGCAAAGATTAATAAATTTTTGTACCAATGACAGTAATGGGTCTGATCTTAATCCAATCCTGTAAAGTATTCCAATCACTGCTATTTGATTAGTTGTGGGAGTTTGATGCACCAGGTGTACCTCTAGATCCAGTCTGAAATAATTATATATATAGATATTGCAATTCAGATAATTGATGAACTCATCGATAAGAAGTTAAATATATGAAATAATAATGGAATTATATAAACATGTAATTTATTTGTCAATCACGAAAGTATAAATTAATTAAATATAATAGTAAACTATAATAAACAGGTATGTATGACTGTATGTAGGGCCGTTAAAATTGGTCAAACTCATCGGGTTAGCCCATTTATCCATTTAAATGGATGGACTTTGCTTCTAAAATTAAGCCCGTTTAAATTTCGGGTTAAACGGACTGAATTCGATTAACACGAAAAAAATGACGGGTTAAACGGGTGCCGTTTAATTTTTTTTTACATTTTTTTAAAAAATAGCACTTTTAGTCTATATTTTCTTCAATCCGATCCAAAAATTTGACTCATCAACTAAAAAAATATTATTTTTTAAAGATTTTTGACTTAAAAGTAATATTTTTTGTCAAAATATTTTTTAAAAAATAAAATAAAAAAATAAACGGACTGACCCGTTTAACCCACGGACTGACCATAAACGGTCTGGGTTAAAAAATTATGGCTCGCGAATAAAGCGGGCATAAACGGTCCAGCCCATTTAACCCACGAGTTTAACGGGCCGGACCTAAATGGTCCGAACTAGCCCATTTGACATCTCTATATGTATGTATGTATGTATGTATGTATGTATGTATGTATGTATGTATGTACCTTCGTCCATCAATGATGTGTTCAGACGGACTGTGCCAATGTAATTGTTTAAGGATATAACGACTTCCATTGATTTGTAGAGAGCTTGTTGGATCAAGAATCTCCAACTAGTCAAACAAATAAAACAACCAATTAGTTGAAAAACAAAAATTTAAGAGAGTCCATTTTTATATATTGTTAATTAGATTATTTATCATATTTAAATATTTGGTTATTTTACTACGAATATGAATTAGTCAAATGATAAACAAATTTATTTTATTTGTTTTAGTTCTGAGTTTAAACTTTAAGAGTTTATTATTAGTTAATAAATTATTATAAATACAAAATATATTATTTAAATTTTCAATACTTATTTAAGTTTATTTAAGTGGATAAGTAAATAAATTATTTAATCAACTAAAATTGTTTATTTCAAGATGCATCTTCTGAACCGTCAATGAGTTATAACTTAAATGGCATAATTTCCTCGTACTCACTTAAGAGTAGGGGTAGCAATATGTACCCTACCCACGGGTACCAAATCCGACCCCATCCGGTCGGGTAGGGTTGCCAACCCGATCTGCAGCGGGTAGGGTTGGGTGCGGGTAGAGTTTTCGTGCGGGTTGGGTAGGGTGCGGGTTGAGGCTCAACCCTATCCGACCAACCCGCACTCTATATATATGTATATATTATATATTTATATAAAAATATGTTTTCAGTGGATATTAAATTAAATACCTCTCACTAAATGTAAAATATTCTTAACCACTAAAAGAAAATCATTAATTGATAATTCAATATTCTTTTTTACATAAAAATTAGTTATATTTTAAATTATCATAAAGTTATATAATAAAATTGTATCTTTTTTATAACTCGCGGTAGGATCGGATACCCGCAGGTTAAGAGCGAGTAAGGTTAGGGTTAAAAAATTCTCAACCCACAAGTAGGGTTAGAGTTGGATCCAAACCCTACCCTACCCCTACCCATTGCCACCCCTACTTAAGAGGTCGCAAATTTGAATCTTCATATTTTTGGTATATAAAAAAAAAAGATGCATCTTCGGAACCAAATATTAAGAAAAAAATAATTAACATAATTAATTAGCTTACCTCAATATCATGACCCCTATTCTTAAGGATAGCATTGGAGGAATAGTAGTTCAAATTAAAGGGTCCTATTCTAGCCAGTTGAAGGCTTCTATAATTCAAATCAATTGGTGATTGCATTCTTCCAGTTTTGCACATCCTCCATTCTGCTTTTATGTCTCCCCAATGAGATGGTCCTCTATCACTATCTTCATCGTCGTAATTAAACTCGCTCTCATCCTCTGTAATTAATTATTAGTTAAATAGATAAAAACAAATTAGCACTATTTAAACACATCAAATATATATCATATCCTACCACTAGGTCATGAAAAATAAGCATACGTTTTGTTTATATTTTTATTTTTTTAATATTTTGTAAAAAGGAAAACATTGTAAAAAAATATTTTTTTTACAAAATTCTAAAAACAAAAATATTGAAAATAATATAAAGGCTAAAATCGTAAACCAAACACACTTTAATTAAGAGAAGAAAAAATCATTAAAAAAAACTGAACATATATATGTATATATAAATCTTGAACTCACAATTAATCAATTAATATATGCATGCATGTTAATTAATATAATAATTAAGTACTTACCAACTTCTTGGGACCTTGCTGGGGAAGATAGCAAAACAAATGCTGCAAATAAACTGCAAATGAAAACCTTGGCTGAAAACTTTTCCATTTGAACAACAATTTTTTTTTCTCCTTTTGATGATGTTGTTATGTGGCAATGATCAAGATGTAGCTATCTCATATTTATAGGGTGCTACATGTACAAGTTGTGAAAATTAAGTAAGAAAGTTGGATTAATTAATTAATAATAAGGAGGTTCTCATTTTTCAAACATGAGATAAGCGTTTGTTTTGGCTAAATGGAAGAAACTTTTGTTCATCACAATTTTCAATTTTCTAGAATTGTTTATGAACCAATATAATACTTGTTACATTTTATTTAATTTGTTAATATGTTTGGTTTAATTAGGATAATTATTTAATTTATATATGAATCCCGTTTAGAACAAAATTGAGAAGACATACACTCCGATCACTATTAAAAAATAACTCAAAGAAAATCAAATAAAGGTTTGATAATTAATACGCACCATATGTAAACCTTTGAATTTCAAATAATTATTAAACGACATATATATATAGCTTCTTAATTTAATTATTTGACCAGCGAAGCAATTGAAATAAAATAAGCTATATTAGTTTAAGGAGACCACTTCGATAAAGACACTTAAAATGTATTTTTTTAAAGACGTTTACATGTGTCATGATGTTATTGGATATTTTTATTAAATCGGTTAATAATTTATTTTTTAATAAATTAGAACAAAATCAATTTATTATAACAACAATAATAAACCCAATTGTCCGCATTATAATTATTAGACCTAATTTAATCCGATCGATTTATACAATCTAAACCGAATTATGTTTAAATTTTTGATAAAAAAAACAAATATATCCCTGATTTTAATTTAAAAAAAAAATCACGATTCAAAATTGATCGGTTCGACTAGATCTGATAACAATTGAATTTATTGTTATTGTTATAAAAAATTCGATTTTATTCTAATTTGTTAAAAAATTCAAAAATAACCCGTTCTCCAATAATAATGTGACACATAAATATCTTTATAAAAAAACATTTTACGCATCTTTATAGGAGCATCCTCCCTAATTTAATTCATCGTATTCCATGTTTTTCAAGACCATTACAGCAGAACAAAAAATCAAATTGGAAATCAACGAAATTCACATAAACATTTTACAGAATATTTTTCGTCTTTTTTTGTTATATTTTCTCTAATATCTAAAAATCACGAATTAATCCAGCGGTACCTCACAATTCTAAACCAACTTGACAATGGTGTTTTTCATTATTAGTTGAAATACAAGGTAACTAACCTTTGAATTATCCAACCAAATGTAAATTTTAATTTGTTAGAAGAACATTCAAGATATTATCAAAGTCTAAAAGCATAGTGTGAGATAAGAGTTAAATATATGAGAAGAAGAATATTATATGTGTTATTTTTGTGTACACTTTTTATATATTTTTATTGTTAATATTTAAAATAATTAATTAAAAGTAAAAAAATAAGTGTACACGTGAATTAAATATTCACAAAAAATTGTACAAATATTATTTCTTTTAAATAAATCAATTGATTGAACAATGAAATTAAACGTGCAAGGCTTTCATCCCATTCCCCAAAACTTTAGAAAAATCCAATTGGTTTTATTAGTAATTAATTAGTATTAATCTAAACGTACCACTCCATCTAAAGAACGATTCTAAATTTTGACTTTATTGTCCGTACGTACCGGCGTATTATTCTAGCTACTTGTCTCTTACGTAATTTGTTTGATAACTTTTTTTTTTTTTCTTTCACCATGAATTAATATTTATTCAAAATTCAATAATAATATATAGTTCATCATCGAGAGATACACAATATATTTCATGAAAATGATAGATAAATTATGAGAATAAAAGAGATATAGTTATTGTACTACAACAATATAGATTATTTTTTAGGATTACATGTGTCAAAAAAGAATTAAAATTTGTCAAAAAAATAAATTTTGACACTATTTTAACTATAAAAATATGTTAATAAAATTTTTTTCAAAAATAGTATTTTCAACATAAGTAATTGTAAAAAAAAACTTAAATCTTATTTTGATAAATATTGGCCGTAAAAAATAATTTGTTAAAAAAATTAGAGAATATATTTTCTATGATACTTATTAACCGTAAAAAATACTATTAATTTTGACACTTATTGACTATAAAAAATCTTAATAAAAATTTTTAACAAAGAATGAGATGAGATCTTGAAACTGAAGAATAAACTGAGATTTTGAAGATGAGTAATGAGTAATATAATTTCAAACTGAGAGCAGTGTAATGCTAAAATTGATGGAGCTCAACGAAGAAGAAGAATAGTAGAGTAAGTTGAAAATAAATGAGTGTCAAAATTAAGGAGTAATTTTTCACAGTCAAATTATTCATCAAAAAAATATAAAGAATTTGATATTTATGATATGATATTTATCAAAAATATATATTAATTTTTATACTTAATTATAACTGTTAAAAAAAATATTAAAATAGCTCTCTTTTCTTAGTGTGTCGAAGTCTAACCAACGATTTTTATAATTATGTTATGCACATAAATTGATATGTTGATATTGGTTACCAAAAATTGCAAAAACGAAGAGCAAAATAAAATAAAAAAGTTTACCAAAAATCTTAGAAAAAATACCATGAAATGCCACATGATCAGTTGCCAAGTAGAATTCACAAGTCAGCATTTGTGGTAGCTAGGTGATCTAAAAGTTGAACAAATATTTAATTATTATTATTATTATTATTAAAATTCAGCATTTATTCAGTCATTATAAAAATTATTATAATATTTTAAATTTTATTTTTAGTCAGCTTTTTTTAAATTTATTATTATTTAATTAATTTAAATACTTATTTTTACATATTAATTATTTAAAAAATATCTAGTTGTACTGATTAATTATTTCCATTTAATTTCCTAGCTATATATAGTTATTATAATAATTCAGATTAACGGTATAGTGACGATATCCGATGAAGTTTGACATACATACAAACTTAATTCTCTGTCAAATTTAGAATATCTATATATAGAACATTCAACATAATAATAATAATAATAATAATAATAATAATAATAATAATAATAATAATAATAATAATAATTTTTTATCTGAAAAAGAGTTTCACAATTCTTTATTAGGGTGTAACCGTGTACATATTTTGTATATAGTTAGTGGAAATATATATTTTCCAATATTATTTCATGTAATCTTATGCATATATGATGAATTGCGAGTGGCTCTATCAGAGTTTAATTTTTTCAGTAAGGCGGATATTTATTGAACTGCACTTTGCGATTGTTTGTTGGTTGTATTGGTCTCGCATTCCCACCTGGACCCTGTAACATATGTCCAAATTCCAATAATTATTATTCTATTTTTTCAACAATTTTCTAATTCAATTTACAAGCATGTATTGATTTAGGTGTGCTATATATAAAAGTCAATTATTCGTATAAACTATATACTATAAATTTTGATGTTTATATAACATTTTCAATATTGATTATGAAATTATTTAGGAGTCGAAAACTTACATCATTAACGGCACGATCAAGCAAAAGGATTTGTTCACTTTTAACGCTTCTAGTCTGAACAATTACACCTCCATTAGTAAAACTTCTATTATATATACACACATACATAACTAACCATATAAAAATATCTTCAAGTAAAAGGAATAAGAATTTGAGATATTTAACTAAATTACTAAATATAATATATCATTTTTATATAAAGATATTTTTAAATGAGTAATTATCAACACTACTATATATATAAAATTCCATTAAAATTAATATAATTTTAATAGAACTAATAAAAATCAAATCAATAGAACTAAAAATTCAAAAGTTTGAAAATTCAACCGAAGATAAACCGGATATAATAACATAATATATTTATATATGAAATATATAATTAAAAAAAATATTTTGAACCAGTTAACGAATATAAATATAAGATTGATTTGGCCTATTTTTTAGTTTTCGATCCACTTCCCACCAAAACAATACTTAAAACTATATCTTATATAAAATAATTTATAGTAAGAATAAATTATCATTTGTACTTATAAAAGATACAGACATTGATAAATGTACTATATAAAAATAAAATAACAATTATAATCACAGAAGATATCTTAACAGACCAATTTTGTAACTAATATTTGAATACTTTTGGCACATAGAGGTCATATTCTGTGATTATAATTATCGTTTTATTTTTATATGGATATATTTTTTAACGTTTGTATCTTTTATGAGTATAAATAGTAATTTATTCTTTATAATAATAATAAATTAGTTAAAAATTTAAATCATTTTTTCAGTTTAGTCTCTTATTTTTAACGACCTGTTTAAGGACGGTCCAAATAACACCCTCGGTACAAGGAGGAGTAGTCAAGGAACCCATGTATCTGTAATACAATTTTGTGTCATTGCCAGTAATGTCAACCACCCTTGGATCAAATGCACCCACTGATACACTCGCTCCAGCACTTGATCCATTTAGTGCCTCCAAAGGTTCCCTTAGCTACAAAATTGTTAATCACAATTTATAATTTATAATTTAGAATTAACTACTAGGGACAAATAAATTTATTGAACACAAAAATTATTGTACCGATAACAATACTGGGTCTAATTCTGTTCCAATTTCGTAAAGTATTCCAATTACTGCTGTTTGATTATCTGAACTTCCATGCACCAAATGTAGCTCTAGATCGAATCTGCAACAATATACATTTAATTTTACTCATAAGTAATTATTGGAAATAATTAAGGTTCTAAAAGGTTCAATTGAGATTGACCAATTTTTTTTTAATGTTTTTTTAACCGATTTATTGTTTATACGAGTCTATATATAGTGTGAAATTAAAGATTAACACAAAGAAGAAGAAAAATAAATGTGACGATGGAGTAACTTATGTATTAAGATCGGTGAAAACTCAGGTGAAGTCGACTTCACGTGAAGTTGATACTTGAGAGCTGTTAGATGAAAATTTAGTCAAATCATCTAACGGCTCTCAGGTATCAAATTCACGTGAAGTCGACTGCATTTGAGTTTTCACCATCAAGATTACGTATTTGGTATATATGTATGTACCTTTTTCCATTAATGGTGTGTTCAGATGGAATGTGCCAATGTATATTGTCAAGTGTATAAGAGGTTCCATTAATTTGTAGAGAGCTTGTTCGTTGAAGAATGTCCAACTACTCAAACAAATAAAACAACCAATTAGTTGAAAAAGAAAAATATTAATAAGTAGGGAGTCAAATTTTATTTTATTTGCTTAATGATTATTATATGGTGACATTATTATATGATCAAATTTTTTTAGTAATTATGTTCAACTAAATCGATCTAATAATTAAGGATTGCTAACAAAAAATTTTAGTTGAAGAAAAATTAAAAATAAAAGAAAAACATAAAAAAAAAAGAAAGATTTTATTAGACTTAATTATAAAAATAGTTTGTTCACTTAGTATTTTTTTTTATATACTATTTATCATGCTTGACTATTTGATTATTGAACTACAAATTCGAATTAGTAGTCAAATAATAAACAAAATTATTTTAATATTTTATAACGCTAAGTTTGAATTGAATTTCAAGATGCATTTTTGGAACTAAATAGTAAGACAAAAATAATAATAAATTACCTAAATTAAATAAATCACTTGGCAACATATAACATACATATATATCGTAAACCGAAATTGCTAACATTAATTTGTTCTTTTTCATTTATAAGTAGATCGTAAATGACGATGATTAATCTATAAATACGTTAGTTTAAATCGATTTAAATAATAAAATTGATATGACAAATAATATCATTAAATCGTAATAAATTATATCAATTTTACTATATAAATCGATCCAAAAAATATATATATTTGTAGCCTAATCGCTCATTAGTTTGTGAAAAAATACTTTTCATGTGTTATTAAGTCGTTGTATCCTCTAACGATCTAATAATGTTCTTCCTTACAAGTAATATGGACCTTATGATTCAGTGAAAACTCAGGTGAAGTCGGCTTCACGTGAAGAATCGTTAGATGAAAATTTAGTCAAATCAGTCAAATTATCTAACGGCTCTCAGATATCAACTTCACGTAAAGTCAACTGCACCTGAATTTACCTATAAGATGAGCGCTCTCTAACTCGTGGTTGGATACCACAAATTAGGTGCATTCTTCATTCTAGTAATTCGTTTTTGGTACAATAAAAAAGGACATATATATATATATATATAAAAGTAGATTCAATTTAGGGTATATGTGTCATATATATTATATATATCAAATAATTTATTTTAGTAATTTATGTTTATTTATATATCAAATACTTTTTCTTTGTATAAAAATAGAATTATTATTAGTTATTTATATTTAAATTATTTTTAATTAATAAAAAAATATTAATTATTAAAAGAATACATCAAAATGATATTTACCTGTATGGAATGACCCTTATTCTTAAGGGTATTATAATTGGAGGGATTGTAGTTCAAGTTAAGGGGTCCTAGTTTAGCTAGTTGAAGCCTCTTATCTTTCAAATCAATTGGTGATTGCATTCTTCCAGTATTGCATGTTCTCCATTCTGGTTTTATGTTTCCCCAATTAGATGGTCCTCTATCACTATTTTCATCGTAATTAAACTCGGTCTCATCCTCTGTAATTAATTAGTTAAATAAATAAAAACAAATTAACACTATTTAAACACATCAAATATATATCATATCCTAACACTAGGTCATGAAAAATAAGCGTACATTTGGTTTATATGTTTTCTTAAGATTTTATAATAAAAAAAAAATAATAAAAATAATAATTTTTTATTTTTATTTTATTTTTTATTTTATAAAAATTTAAAAACATAAAATATTAAAAAATACAAAAAATAAAATGTAAGGCCGGCAAACACATCCTCATTAGGAGAAGACATTAAAAATCATAAAAAAAAAAAATGAACATACATATATATATATATATATAGAAATCTTGAACTCACAATTAATCAATTAATATATGCATGCATGGTAATTAATATAATAATTAAGTACTTACCAACTTCTTGGGACCTTGCTGGGGAAGACAGCAAAACAAGTGCTGCAAATAGACTGCAAATGAAAACCTTCGCTGAAAACTTTTCCATTTGAAGAACAATTTTTTTTCTCTCCTTTGATGTGTTGTTATGTGGCAATGATCAAGATGTAGCTATCTCATATTTATAGGGTGCTACATAAAGTTGTGAAAATTAAGAAAGTTGGATTAATTAAATAATAATAAGGAGGCCCTCATTTTTCAAAGATGAGATAAGCGTTTGCTTTGACTAAATTGAAGAAACTTTTGTTAATCACAATTTCCAATTTACTAGAATTATATACGAACCAATACAAGACTTGTTACATTTCGTTAATATGTTAGGTTTACTAATGATAACTATTAAGTTTATTAAAAATGCTATTTATATATTAAAATCAGTCACTAAAATTAATTACTAATGTATTTATGTATAAATTAAATAATATATATGTAATTTAATTTATTTTTAATGTATATTTATATTTTAATATGTATTTTATATTGGTGACTAATTTTAATGACTAATTTTAGTATATATGTAAAGTAATCAAAATTTATATACATATGAATTTCATTTACAATGCGACAAAGAACTAACGAAAAACAAAAACATAAGAATTGAAATTGAATAAAAAAATAAATTAAAATTTAAAATAATAAATCAAAATTAAATAATTTTTTATCTTTTATTTAATTTTTTTATATAATAAAAAAATTCACTTAACTTTCACTTGTCTACACTAAAATTTAAGATAAATTAAAATTAAATAAAAAAATCACTCTACTTTTTATTTAATTTTTTTTATGCCACAAGAAAAAAATTTACTCAACAATTTTATTTATCCACACGTTAAAAAGATTTACTCAACAAGAATAAAATTGACACTCCGTTCCACACTATTGAAAATTAAATTAAAGCTCGGATTTTTTATTTATTTATAAAGCTCAAATATATTAATTAACTAGTTTATTAACGCAACAAACAAAAAAAATTGATCAAGGTATTTCTAAACTAGGTTTGGCTACCTAACTACATTATTATAAATACCTCATTTAATCTGTTTTCACACTATAGAAATTAAGAGTTTGATTTTTATAAATGGGTAAAGTATATTTTTTGTCCCTTAAGTTTGGCAAAAGTTTTAAAAATACCTCTAAGTTTTATTTTATTTCAATTTTGTCCCAAAAGTTTTCGATTTGCATCAAATATACCCTAAACGGCTAAATTTTCAAAAAATTTAAGAGTAATCTAACAATAATACATGAAAATTATGCTTGATTTGCTTGTATTGAGGGTTGTTCTTATGATATTGTTGTTGAATTGATCTTAAATTTTTTGAAAAATTAACTGTCAGGGATATATTTGATGCAAATCGAAAACTTTTGGAACAAAATTGAAACAAAATAAAACTTAGAGGTATTTTTGAAATTTTTGTCAAACTTCAGGGACAAAAAGTATACTTTACCCTTTATAAATTAATAGTGTAAAAAATTTTGCATAATTATTCAATTAAATACATACGTTTACATGATATTTTAAGTAATATATTTAAAAATATTTAATTTTACTAACGTAAGAATATAAAATTTATATCTATATAAAATTTTACTACACTATTATTAATACCTGAAAATAAATAAAACTCATTAATTAACCCAAGAAAAGGTTAAGCAACTTATAACATATATATAATAGGGATGCTTAGCTTTAACAAGTGAGGTTAATTTATCACCAATATCAGAACACATGAGGACAAAGTCTATGGCAGACTATAAAAAAAACTAACAAATAAACAAAAAAAAAAATACTTAAATTATAGTGGTATTTACTTGCTTTAATTTCACTTTGGTGTTCCTAGCTAAAATATTTTTTATTAATAAAACAACCCAACACAATAAAAATGGAGAAAAAGGCAAAAAACCCAAATTTCAAGGAATATTCTCGCATCAATATTCAGACCAGCACTTTTTTTTTAAATTTAGCCAGCACTTAATCATTAAAAGAAAAGTGAGTGATTCTATATTATTGGATATAATCTCAAACCATTAAAAATACTATTAATAATCAATTGATAATTACAAAACACAAAATTTATTGGCCCTATCACTCCTTGTTACTAATAATGTTCCCTCCCTATGAATTGAAATAGCGGCTGCTAATAATTTCTAACCCTAATCACTAAAATAGTAAAATCTAAGTACTCTATATAGAGTGGTCTAATTTCTACCTAAATATTAAGAAAAAGATGCATGTATACCATTTTAGTATTTTTTAGAAAATTTAGATTCTCTAAATTTTGAATTTTATTTTAGAAAATAAAGTGTGATTTTTTATCATTTATTTTATAGATGGGACAAAAAAAAATATGAGAAAAAAATTATTTAAAGATAAAAAATCACACTTTACCCTCTAAAACAAAAATTCAAAATTTAGAAGATCAAAATTCTTTTCGAGGTGGCTTTCACATACCAATGGCCTATTTAATTGGAAAAGTACGAGTATAGAAAATTGATCTCTAATTAATTAATATTAATTAATTTTAATTAAAATTATTATACTTTAAATTTTTATTTTAAAATTTAAAATTTGTGGTTTTTAAATTTAGAATAAAAAGCCATTTTAAAAAATTAAATAATATTAAAATATCAAACTAATTAGATTTAGTCTATTTAATTCGAAATTTATACAAATTTAATTTTATAAATAAAATTTATTTATTTAAAGGAATAAATGAGTTGAACCAACGTTTTTAGTTCATTTTTAAGGGCACTACTACTTTTAACACTTTACCTTCAATTCCTTGGAGATATTAACGACCTCACAATGACTCTACATATCTGCTGTTTTTACTTTATAGATATATGTGGTAACTTAATTATTAATTAATAAATAAACTATATATGAATGATACTCCTTTTTAATACTATAAATTACATTCAGTGGACGACGAGGGTGAAAATGGCTGAGTATGTTCATGGATAAATTTTGAGTTATTTGGTGCTGAAAATATTGTCAAAATGTTAATCATTGACCTAAATACTTATGCATTAATAATACAAAAAATAAATGTATGACAAGAATTTATCTATATATGATCTAATAAATAAATAAAAAAAGCATGTAACTATTTATTCTTTATTTCGTTTATACATAATCTATTCCTTTAAAGTTATAATATTTTTTTTTTAAATTCACAAGTTAATTCAATTTATGTTTCCAATCATGAATTTCAATAGTACGTATTACATTTTTTTTAATCAACCCTTTCTGCTTTTCCATTTTCATGAGGGTAATCGTACATTAAATATTTTTTCAAATTATGGATTTTTAGTTTGGGGCAAAACACTCAATTAAGCCAAGGTCAGCAATTTTTTACGCAAATCCGCCAAACCAAATTTTGGTTCATAAATCAACCAATACACGTTTATATGTAGTTTGAACCAACTAAATTCGAATTCTATTTTCACATAATTCGAATCAGCATCTTGATTCGAATTATAAACAAGTAAACAACTGCACAAACACACTAATTCGAATCCACTTGATTCGAATTACTCACCAACACTCAATCCCAAGTAATTCGAAACAGGTTGATTCGAATTACACAATGTGTAGTTCGAATTAGGCTAGTTCGAATTGTTAAGGAGCAGAGGTGTATATATATGGTGTGAACGTGAATTGATCTCATTAGAGTGGGAAAATGGCTAGTGAGGAGAGTTTTGTAGTGTTGGTTCACCACAGAGGATCGATCAAGAGGAAAACACGATCCGGTGTGAAGTTCACAGATAAGGATCATCTCAGTATTTTCATGAGGCCTACGACGAGCTATGATGACCTCGTGAATTCTGTACTACGTAAACTACGTCTGGAAGGCGTGAAACGGGTTAAGAAGTTTTTCTATCGCATTCCAATCTCGGTGCTGCAAGAAATCGTAAAGTATGATTGTTTCACGATCGGGAGTGATGAGGACTTGCAGGTCATGTTTCATTGTCGCCGGCAGTTTCCCGAAGTTAGGACATCAGAACTGTTGGCGAAGTTGGTTGATGTGGTATCCAACTCGGGGATTTTGAATCGGAATACCCCCACTGTAGGCACGGTAGCTGGTTCTAGCTCCAGACCTGCTGGTGCATCTTCCTCTGTCCCTGTGTATGAACCTCCGGTCCAGCTTGTCGCCTCCCCTTCGTTCGCTGTTGATCTCAACGGTAGTGGAGCGGCGAGGTTGGAATAGGAAATTTTGTGCCGACCTCTCTACAGTGTGCTGCACCGGCTGGTGTTGGAGATGCATTGTTGGATGATGCACAGGATGATGATGTGGAGTCGGATATGATTGCTGATGACAGTGGCGTTGATATTGGAGCAAGTGAGCCTGCTGGGGCGGGAGGTGGTTCTAGCTCTGGCACACAGCAATATCCTCCGCACTTTTCATCTTTGGACTTTGATGCCATGAGGCAGGAGGGGGTTCCTGGGGAGCCTGCTGGATTTGGTGCTAGAGATGCCGAAGGGTCTGCAGGTTTGACAGAGTTTCAGGTTGGTCAGCAATTTCAGGATAAAGATGAGGCCGTGTTAAGTGTGAAGACGTATGACAAACCACTATTTCATGGTTTATCTTGTGCTCATTTGGGTGGTTTTTATCAGCTTTTCACCCACTTATTCATATGATTTGCATGGTTTTACACTTGCCTTCCTAATTATGTGCTTTGATTGAAAACATGCTTCTTTGTCCTTAAGTTCCCTATGTTTAAATCCTCTCTTATTACCATTAGATGCCTTGATATGTGTGTTAAGTGATTTCAGAGATTACAGGGCAGGAATGGCTCAGAGGATAGAAAGGAAGCATGCAAAAGTGGAAGGAATACAAGAAGTTGGAGAAACTGCTAAGCTGTCCAGCCTGACCTCTTCGCACTCAAACGGCTATAACTTTAGCTACAGAGGTCCAAATGACGTGGTTCCAGTTGTGTTGGAAAGCTAACGTCCGGGCTTCGATTTGATATATAATATGTCATAGTTTCCCTGATGCTAGACGACGCGATCGCATGCTCCATGCGGCCGCGTCGCAGTGACGAAAAATCAGCGTGTTTGAATTCGTAACCAGCGAATTCTGGGCTATTTCTGACCCAGTTTGCGGCCCAGAAAACACAGATTAGAGACTATAAAGTGGGGGGATGCATCCATTCATGAGGACAGGCTTTCACATTCACAATTTTAGGAGTAGATGTAGTTTTTAGAGAGAGAGGTTCTCTCCTCTCTCTTAGGATTAGGATTTAGGACTTCTCTTAGTTTTATGAGTGACTCTCAATCCCAGGTTCAATGTTCTTTTATTTCTTTTCTCAATTTTGTTTATGACTCTCTATGTTTAGATTGATTTTCTATTTAATATATTTTGAGGTATTTCAGACTTATGATTGCTTTCTTTTATTTATATAAATAATTTGGATTTTTCCCTTTTGGCTTTGGTTGAGTCATTGGTAACTCTTGAGTTATCAAACTCATTGTTGATTGAAAATTAGAATTCTTCAAGAATTACTTCGAGATCCAATAACTCTAACTTTTCCCAAGGAAAGACTGGGACTTGAGGATTCGAATTAATTCTTAGAGGTTAACAAAGTGGGAGAAAAATCCATTCTCATCACAATTGATAAGGATAACCAGGATAGGACTTCCAGTTCTTCTACCTTGCCAAGAGTTTATTTTACAGTTATTATTATTTTATTTTATTTGTCATTCAACATACTTTTTACCTTGATCCAAAACCCCAATTTACAACTCATAACCAATAATAAGAACACCTCCCTGCAATTCCTTGAGAAGACGACCCGAGGTTTGAATACTTCGGTTATCAATTTATTTAGGGGTTTGTTACTTGTGACAACCACAACATTTGTATGAAAGGACTTTTGAAGGTTTAGAAACTATACTTGCAACGAGGATTTATCCGCAAATTTCTAGACCACGCAAAAGTTACTCTCGTCAACGTACAGCATCCGACGCGGGGTACAGTACAAGGTGGTGGAGTCTGACTATCGCCGGTATGTTGGAAAGTATTTTGAGTTTGGGAATGGATGCACATGGTTGATTCGGCTTAGTCTCCGGCAGCGCAAGGGCCTTTGGGAGGTCAAACGGTACAACGGACCACATACGTGTCTCGCGACGTCCATCTCCAGTGACCACAGGAGTTTGGATTATCATGTGATCTCGGCATTCATCATGCCAATGGTTAGGGGTGATGCATCTGTCAGCATTAAGGTGCTCCTAAATGCCACGGCAGCACACTTTGGGTTTAGGCCAACGTACAGGCGGGTCTGGTTGGCAAAGCAGAAGGCCGTTGCCTACATCTATGGTTATTGGAATGAGTCGTACAACGAGCTACCTAGGTGGGTGTTAGGAGTTCAGTTGACGATGCCTGGTACTGTTGCAGTCCTTAGGACGAACCCTGTTCGAGTTGGGGGAGAGGTGGACGAGTCGCAAGCTTATTTTCACCGACTGTTCTGGACGTTTCCACCATGTATCGAGGCATTCCATCATTGCAAGCCGTTGGTGAGTATTGATGGCACCCATCTGTATGGCAAGTATGGGGGAACCTAGCTTGTCGCGATTGCACAGGACGGGAACTCCAACATTTTGCCTGTTGCATTCGCACTGGTTGAGGGTGAGAATGCCGAGTCCTGGTCCTTCTTTCTCTCCCATCTGCGTCAGCACGTGACCTCACAGCCGGGTCTGCTGGTTATATCAGACAGGCATAACGGCATCAAGGCGATGCTTGAGGCTCCAGACGGGGGATGGCTACCTCTCGCTGCCTACCGTGCATTCTGCATTCGATATGTGACAGCAAATTTTGCCCTGACCTTCAAGGGCAAGGACGCAAGGAGGCTTCTTGTGAATGCAACTTATGCTAAGACCGAGGTGGAGTTCGATTACTGGTTCGATATTCTGCGGTCCGAAGACCCTGCAATGTGTGAGTGGGAGAACCGGATTGAGTATTCATTGTGGACACAGCATCGGGATGAGGGTCGGAGATTTGGGCACATGACGACAAATATCTCCGAGTGTGTGAATTCAATCCTGAAGGGGGTCAGGAATCTCCCTGTGTGCTCGTTAGTGAAGGCAACTTACGGGAGGTTGGCTGAACTATTCGTCCGCAAGGGGAGAGAGGCTGAGGCCCAGCTAGGGACCGAACAACAATTCAGTCAACACTTGGGGAAGTGTATAGAGGCTAATATGAAGACGGCGAGGTGCTTCACGGTGACTTTGTACGACAGAGATAACTCGGAGTTCATCGTCTCGGAGACTACTCCTACTGGTTCGTTCTCACTTGGTAGCTACAGGGTCTCGCTTGCATATCAGACATGTGACTGCGGATACTTTCAGGAACTTCATTTCCCGTGTCCTCACGCCCTGGCATGCTGTGCCTATTCACGGCTAACTTGGCAGCCGTATGTCCACCAGGTGTATCGTCTTAGCTCCGTGTTCAATGTCTATCGGATAGGGTTCACACCTCCCATTCCCGAGGATTTCTGGCCACCATATGATGGGCTGACAGTGATACCGGACCCAACAAGAGGCGTGCAAGCGAGGGACGTCCCACGTCGACCCGGATACGGACTACCATGGACGACGCGGATCCGAACAGGCCGAAGATGTAACAGCCCAGACCACCCGCTAGCACGATATTGTCCGCTTTGGCACACAAGGCCTCACGGTTTTGCCTTTGACGATAGGGATGCTAGCCGAAGCCCCCCACACTCACTCGTCAAAACGCGTCATGCTAGGGAGAGGTATCCACACCCTTATAAGGCATTCTTCATTCCCCTCTCCAACCGATGTGGGCCTTACAATCCACCCCCCTAAGGGAGTCCAGCGCCCTCGCTGGCACATCGATCCGGGTTCTGGCTCTGATACCATCTGTAACAGCCCAGACCACCCGCTAGCACGATATTGTCCGCTTTGGCACACAAGGCCTCACGGTTTTGCCTTTGACGATAGGGATGCTAGCCGAAGCCCCCCACACTCACTCGTCAAAACGCGTCATGCTAGGGAGAGGTATCCACACCCTTATAAGGCATGCTTCGTTCCCCTCCCCAACCGATGTGGGCCTTACAATTATCTGTAACAGCCCAGACCACCCGCTAGCACGATATTGTCCGCTTTGGCACACAAGGCCTCACGGTTTTGCCTTTGACGATAGGGATGCTAGCCGAAGCCCCCCACACTCACTCGTCAAAATGCGTCATGCTAGGGAGAGGTATCCACACCCTTATAAGGCATGCTTCGTTCCCCTCCCCAACCGATGTGGGCCTTACAATCCACCCCCCTAAGGGAGTCCAGCGCCCTCGCTGGCACATCGATCCGGGTTCTGGCTCTGATACCATCTGTAACAGCCCAGACCACCCGCTAGCACGATATTGTCCGCTTTGGCACACAAGGCCTCACGGTTTTGCCTTTGACGATAGGGATGCTAGCCGAAGCCCCCCACACTCACTCGTCAAAACGCGTCATGCTAGGGAGAGGTATCCACACCCTTGTAAGGCATGCTTCGTTCCCCTCCCCAACCGATGTGGGCCTTACAATCCACCCCCTAAGGGAGCCCAGCGCCCTCACTGGCACATCGATCCGGGTTCTGGCTCTGATACCATCTGTAACAGCCCAGACCACCCGCTAGCACGATATTGTCCGCTTTGGCACACAAGGCCTCACGGTTTTGCCTTTGACGATAGGGATGCTAGCCGAAGCCCCCCACACTCACTCGTCAAAACGCGTCATGCTAGGGAGAGGTATCCACACCCTTATAAGGCATGCTTCGTTCCCCTCCCCAACCGATGTGGGCCTTACAATCCACCCCCCTAAGGGAGTCCAGTGCCCTCGCTGGCACATCGATCCGGGTTCTGGCTCTGATACCATCTGTAACAGCCCAGACCACCCGCTAGCACGATATTGTCCGCTTTGGCACACAAGGCCTCACGGTTTTGCCTTTGACGATAGGGATGCTAGCCGAAGCCCCCCACACTCACTCGTCAAAACGCGTCATGCTAGGGAGAGGTATCCACACCCTTATATGGCATGCTTCGTTCCCCTCCCCAACCGATGTGGGCCTTACAGAAGAGATGTGGCCTCTGTCGGCAACCAGGACACACACGTCGGAGTTGCCCACAGGTCGGAGGACCAAGTCACACGGGGGGTACATGAGTAGGTGTGTTGTTAGCTTTATTGTTATGTTGATTTCACTTTTGTATTTAGAGTCCACTCTTTTAGGGTTTGTAACTTGAAGTTGTTAAGCGAAAAAATTTGTTAAACTCAATGTGATGTACTTTGCGTTGGTTATTAATTAATCAATGTGTTCCGTTTCTGAACTGATAATTTAACATATCCGACAAATATGTAAAGCGATAATGTAATCTTCAAAGTCCAATTGACACATGATAACCAACATATATAAATAACTTCAATAAACAATGTACACCAATTTTGAAAGTAACGGATACACGAGAAAGCAATAAGGTACCTAACATAGATAACAGAATACAACTCGGATCGTACACATACGTAACTTACATAAACAAAGGAAGCTAAAATACAATACTGATCATACAAATAAGTCATACACCAAGACCAAATCATCTAAATAGGTGCGAACTGGTGAAGCAACGACGGGGAACCTGTGTCCTCTGGCCTCTCTGGACGAATGGCTCTTCATCCTCGATGTCATCCTCATCATCATCCTGGTCTGCATGTGCAGGTGGCCTAGGCTGGACTGGCAAGGTTCATGAGGAAGACCCTGAAGGAACCGACTCTCCGCCGACGGGTGCCCTAGATGGTCCGACAACTGAATGTGACCCAGCAGCATAGGCGGAAGGAGGGGTACCACCCAATGCAAAATAGTCAGGAGGAGGCACTGAAGGAAGCTCGTTCAGATCGACATCTAACGGTGCCTGTGTCCCCGTCATCTGACCCCATCGTCGTGCCGCATCATCCTCCTGCATAATGGCACTGATCTCATCTAGGAAGTGTGATCCGCCGAAATCCGCATCAAGACCATCACTGGCCAGCAAGTCCGAAAATAACATCCCCAGACTAACCCATGGCTGACTCTCCTGAAGTGTGTGGTCGTCATCGGGAACACCAACGAAGTAATCGTCGAGCGGCCCTGATCCAAGTCCAACGTCACCATGGGCCGAACCATCTCCCATACCCGACCCGTACCACTCTCCACCATGACCGCCATGATGGGACTAACACCCCGTACACCAGCATGGCCTCCAGCGTCTCTCCCACCGGGCCCGTGCTGATCACCGTGATTGTCCACCACAACATACGCTCTGCGTCGGCCTCCACGCCCTCGTCGTCTACCTCCATATTGTGATTCGAAATATGCCACATCACTTAGCTAAACATAAGCAGTTAGTATACTTACATCCCTGGCCTGTAATAGGTCTATCCTCAGTCTCCACATCTGCACTCGAGGTCCCTTTTCGCTACCGGAAGGATTGTGACTTGACCACCTGTAACTCACATCGGTGTTATAACAAAAGAAAAGTATGACAAAATAGTATAACATTATAAGTGGACAGGGAATTAAATAATTTAACTCGAAATAGAATACTCCAACAAAAGTACCTCGAGGCCAAGGGCCAGCTGAACGTATCATACCCAGCAGGTCTAAACCCAGGAAAGCGCCAAAAGATCCAAGACTGAAGTAACTGTAACGGGCCAGCTAACTTCACCACATGTTTGTTGGCCACTTGGCACATGCATCGGTACAACCACGCTAGTGCTGTGGAACTCCAGCTGTAGCCACCCATCTCCTCTAGCCTAGCCATGTACAGTAGCCATCTGATGTGAATACGATTGCCGGACTTGTCGACAAACAGCTGAGTGCCCAACAACATCATGATATAGGCACGAGCATAGCGCCTAACTATCTCGCCGTTGGCTCCCTCGGGACACTCTCTAAAAGTCTCTTGGAACCAGGTGCAGTTCACTGCAAACTTCTGAATTTGGTTCGCAGGAGGTAACACACCAAGCAACTCCTGGAACCACACCCAAGTCGGAGCGAATCTGGGTCGTTTTCTCTGAAATTTGGTGGGGTATGAGAATGGAAAAGTGATTCGAATGAGGTGGGTTCGAAGTTCGAACTTCTTTTATAGCCGAATCCAGTGTAATTCGAAACAACCCCATTCGAATTACTACTAGAGGAAAACATTGAGTAATTCGAATCAACCTGATTCGAACTACTTATGATTTCGTGCATAAGGGTAATTCGAATCACACTGATTCGAATTAAGCAAAGTGTAATTTAAATTAGGTTGATTCGAATTAGTGAGTGTGTGTAATTCAAATCAAGGTGATTCGAATTACATGTATTTTGAGTTCGAATTGACCTGGTTTGAACTACATAGAAATGTGATTTGGTTGATTCATGAACCAGTTTCCAGTTTGGCTGATTTCTGTAATATTCTGCTCCCATTGGCTTATCTATGTGATTTGCCCTTTAGTTTGTTTATGAAATCTTTTAACACTATAATAAATCCAACAGATAGTGACATATATTTTGTGACGGTTATGTTAGGAAATTATTTAATTTTTTAATTTATTTGTAGGTAATACATATATTAATTATAATCATAAATTATGCTATTTCAAATTAAATGACTTATATAATGATGATCTCATTTATTGTTTTAAATGCTAAATTGAATAAGTTATTATTACTTTTGATTTGGAATTAAATGAGAATAAAATCAGATATTATCTTTTAGATTTTAGATATATTATTTTTTTGACTTTAGATACTATTTTATTTGGGCTTTAGGGTTTAATGGGTGACATACTCAAACATAAATAGTTCGGTCTCCAATATACCAAAGTCGCCTTTGTTGCTCTTTCCCTATCAGAAGAGTCACAATTCAACCTCCTAAAATACAGAAGGCTTTGGTTGAGGAAGATCTAA
This sequence comes from Arachis ipaensis, assembly GCF_059453495.1. Lineage (NCBI taxonomy): Eukaryota > Viridiplantae > Streptophyta > Magnoliopsida > Fabales > Fabaceae > Arachis > Arachis ipaensis. The sequence goes on along the minus strand of NC_142438.1, from coordinate 3,156,483 downwards.
AGAACCACAAAATTCAAACTCTTCCGATCATGGTTCATATTTATGAATTTAGGTACGCTTCCACATTCAAGTATTTTTTTTTAATGATTTAACATGGATAATTTTTGGGTTAATGAATTTTGAGAAAATTCCAACAAGTGGTATCAGAGCCATCTATGATTAAATCATTAAGAAATTATAAAAAAAATTTTAATTTAAGTTTATGAAATTAGATTCAAATATGTGCTACTTTTGGATTGTGTAGCACATATTAATAAAACTGAAAGAGTACATAAAGAGTGTATAAAAAATACATAAATAGTACATCAAAAACATACTTACTATAAAAATTTTTTGTATGCACCATAATTTAACTTGTGAATATGAATTCAATTTTTTTTTTAAGGAAAAAAAAGTTTTTCGTTTATCTTTTTTTTTTTCACTATTCCATATGGATTCATTCTTTTGGCAAATTCATTTTTTTTATATTTTGTGGATTGAATTATAATGATTGATTCTAATCTTAACGGATCAAAATTATTTTGGCACATGAATTTGTTGCACAGTTATAATCACATTTTTTTTTCTTTAAGGTCCGAAAAAGACGCCATTAAGATTTAATTCCTTTTGCGATTAATTTTTTTTTTAATTGTTACATGAGGAAACTATTAACAATTTGGATTATTATACCCACCTATTTATAAAGATTTGACTTTGGAATAAATTGATTGATTATGCTGTCAAAGTAGCCTCTTTTATGAAAATTGATTTATTTAAAAACATTAGGAATATGTTGATATGTAATTCATGAGAATATTGGTAAGCCCAAAGAAAGATCTATATTTGGCCGAATTACATACACATATTGATGGTAAATACATGTTTGGGTAGTTAATTAAGAATAAAGTAATATTTATTATTTATGCGGACAATAATCGGCCCAAAGAAGTTTATTGTTTGGCCAAATAATAAGCATTGCACACTTTTGGTTTATTTTCTATTAATTATGCGATTAATAATCGGCCCAAAGGAAGATTATTATTTAGCAAATTAATAGAAAATATATGCGATAATAAATAGGTTGCGAAGTTTAAGTTTCCATGTGAGCATTCAGTCGGTCCAAAGAAAGGCTTAATGTGTGACAGGAATTTTGACAATATTTGATTCCTGCAATGAGAGTATCACTTACAGTTAATTTTTCTATCCAAAGATTGAAAATTAATGTGGTTCTAGATATCTCAATATGAATTTTTTTTTCATTATTTAACTAATGTTTACTGCATATTTTTTTTCTAATAAAGAAACTATGCCTTCAGCTACCAATGTTTCTACACAAATTAGCAGTATTCCTATGCTGAATGGTTCAAACTTTAAGGTTTGGAAGGATACCATGAAAATTATCCACAGTTATATAGAACTGGATATAGTTCTTCGAGAGGAGAAACCCACTTCCATTCCAGAAAATCTCAATGAGGTTAAAATAGAGAAGTGAGAGATATCCAATCGAATGAGCATTATGATTATGAAGCACTCAATTCCTCAGAATAAAGATGCTGAACAGTTCCTGAAAGATAATAAAAAATTCTTTACTAAGAATGAAAAGGCGGAGGCAAGTAGCCTTTTGAGCAAACTTGTCTCCATGAGGTATAAAGATAAAAAGAACATAAGGGAGTACATTATGGAAATGTCTCATCTTGCTTCAAAATTGAAAGCACTAAAGTAAGAGTTATCTGAAGACTTACTCGTGTATTTTATTTTGATCTCCCTTCCTACACACTTTAGGCAATTCAAAGTGAGTTATAACACTCTGAAGGACACTTGGTCCTTAAATGAGCTTATATCTCACTGTGTGCAAGAAGAAGAGAGGCTACAGTATAATAAGAATGAAAATGCTCACACATGGCTTCATCTTCTCAATATAAAAGAAAGCGTGATACTACTGTGGATGTGCCTTCTCAGCAGAAAAAGGCTAAGAAACAGGATCAAGTTTCAACCTGTTTCTTCTGTAAGGTGGGACACATGAAGAAGGATTGTACCAAATATGCCACTTGGCGTGTAAAGAATGGTAAAATTCTTACTTTCATTTGTTCTGAGGCTAGTTTAAGTTATGTAGATATTGATACTTGGTGGGTAGATTCTGCTGCTACTACTCATGTAAGTGTTACTATGCAGGGTTGCCTGTAGAGCCGATCGCCAAGTGATGCTGAAAGATACATCTATGTGGCAGACGGCAATATAGCTGCAGTCGAAGTTATAGAAACCTTTAGATTATGGTCCACGAGTGAATTTTACTTGAATTTATTAGAGACATTTTATGTACCGTCATTTAGACGAAATTTGGTTTCTATTTTTTGTTTGGACAAATCAAGTTATTTTTGTTCGTTTGGAGACAATAAAGTCAGTCTCTTTTATAATTCGAATAATATTTGCTCTGGTCATTTGGTGGATAATCTATATAAGCTTGACTTAAATTCCTATAATAATGAAATACTGCAAACGGGTACAAAATAAAAACTAAATGAGAATTCGGCATCATTATGGCACAAACGCCTGGGCCACATCTCTAAACAGAGAATTCAGAGGCTTGTGTCGGATGAAATTCTTGGATCCCTAAATTTGGCGGACTTTAAAATCTACATTGAGTGCATAAAAGGAAAAAGGACAAACGAAAGAAAATTAGGTGCCGAGAGAGCTAAAGATGTCTTAGAACTGATACATACCGATATATGTGGCACATTTTCTACTGTCTCTTGGAATGGATAACGGTACTTTATTACATTCATAGATGATTAATCTCGTTACGGGTATCTATATTTAATTCATGAAAAAAATTTGGAGATCACTGAGTTCTTGATTCCAATTTTATGGCATATGGTTGCGAAACTTTATCACTGAGCTTCGTATAGTAGATGACATTGAAAGGCCATTAAAGATATTTTGTGACAATAAGTGATCAGCAGTACTATACTCCAACAACAATAAGAGCTTGACAAAATCGAAGCATACAGACATCAAGTTCTTAGTTATCAATGAGAAAGTTTAAGAAAAACAGATTTCCATAAGACATATAGGAACAAAGTATATGCTAGCAAACTCATTACCAAGGGATTGATCTCTAAAGTCTTTCATGAGCACACTGCTTGGATGAGTGTCAATATTTGTGATGTCTTGGTTTAGTGGGAGTTTATTTTATGCTATATGTCCAATGACAGATATTGAATTATTTTTCTGCAGAATTAAGTTGATGGTTTATTTCATGTTATCTGAAATGTTCATTTTGCAATATTTGTATTATTTTGTTTGATCTCAATAAAGTTTTAAAGTTAGATCAGGTGAAAATAGAGATGCATGAGATCACTTGGCATGCAATTTCCATATTACTGATCTATGTCGTTAAGTATATTAGGATGGTGATTGTCGTGGTTTAGTCACGACATTTAATGTGATAAAAGCTGCAGTGATTCCATATCTAATATATGAGACGGACCAGATTGTTAAAGTAATGAGAGAAATAGCATTCAGATGCGCGCATAAAGTTTATACGATGTGATTATGTCAAGAAAGAATATATGTATAGCCTAAGCGGGAGATTGTTAGGAAATTATTTAATTTTCTAATTTAGTTGTGAGCAATTCATATATTAATTATAATCACAAATTATGTTATTTCAAATTAAATGACTTATATAATGATGATCTCATTTATTGTTATAAATACTAAATTGAATAAGTCATTATTACTTTTGATTTGAAATTAAATGAGAATAAAACCAGATATTATCTTTTGTTTTTTACATAATTATCTTTTGGATTTTAGATATATTATCTTTTGGACTTTAGATACTATTTTATTTGGGTTTTAGGATTTAATGGGTGCTATGCTCAAATATAAATAGTGCCTTCAGAGTTTCGGACCCCAATATACCAAAGTCGCCTTTGTTACTCTTTTCCCCTCAGACGAGTCACAATTCAGCAACCTAGGAATACAGAAACCTTTGGTTGAGGAAGATCGAAAGAAGCACAAAATCCAAACTCTTCCGATCATGATTCATGTTTATGAATTGTACGCTTTCACATTTAATATTTTTTTTTTAATGATTTAACATAGATAATCTTTGGACCAAGAAAATTTCAACAAAGTTAAAAGAAATTGCTGTAAAAAAAAAGAAGATTGAATCACATGATGAATATTTTTAGGCAATATTTATTTACTTGTTTTAAAATCATAAATTAAATGTTAAGTCATCAATTATATATGCTGGTTAAATTTTATGCATTAGTTGATTTAGAGATAATGAATAGAATAACTTTTTTTTTATGTTTATTTGAGACTTATTAGTTTATAACTATAAAACAGAGATAAATTAAATAATTATATATATTCCATATACAATAATATAATGGTTCATATATCCTAGCCACATGATCAGTTGCCAAGTAGAATTCACAAAGAGTTTCACAATATATAGAACATTCAACATCATAATAATAATAATAATAATAATAATAATAATAATAATAATAATAATAATAATAATAATAATAATAATAACTTTTTATCTGAAAAAGAGTTTCACAATTCTTTATTAGAGTGTAATCGTGTACATATTTTATATATAGTTAGTGAAAATATATATTTTCTAATATTCTTTCATATAATCTTATGCATATGTGATGAATTGCGAATGTTTCTATGGGCTCTATCAGAATTTTTTTTTTGGTCAAGTGGATTGGATAGTCCCTAATTCTAGACATTACACTCATACATTATACATTCACACAATTCACTTACACACACTATATGAGAGATACACACAAATGATTCAATATTTCTTCAAGAGAATTTGAATTCGGTACAGTTCTATAAAAAACAAACAAGATTGCCATATGATCCAGGCCTCGGCTGCGGCTCTATCAGAGTTTAATTTGAGGAAAAGTAAGGCGGATATTTATTGAACTGCACTATGCGATCGTTTGTTGGTTGTATTGGTCTCGCATTCCCACCTGGACCCTGTAACATATGTCCAAATTTTAACCATTATTATTCTATTTTTTTCAACAATTTTCTAATTCAATTTACAAGCATATATTGATTTATGTGTGCTATATATAAAGTCGTCAATTATTCGTATAAACTATATATTGATGGTTGATTTAATAGTTAAATTTTGATGTTTATATAACATTTTTAATATTGATTATGAAATTACTCAAGAGTCGAAAACTTACATCATTAACGGCATTCTGAAGCGAAACAATTTGTTCTTCTTTAACGCTTCTAATCTGAACAATTACACCTCCATTAGTAAAATTTCTATTAATTATATATACAAACTAACCATATAAAAATATCTTCAAGTAAAAAAAACAAGAATTTCACATATTTAACTAAATTACTAAATATAATACATAATATTTATATAAAGATTTTTTAAATGAGTAACTATTGACATTCTATATATAAGATCTCATTAAAATTAATATATTTTAAAATATTCTTACTTATTAAAACTAAAATTCTAAAAATTAAATCAGTGATCGAACTAGTAAAACTAAAAGTTTAAAAAGTTTAAAAATTCAATCGAAGTTGAATCGAGATAATAATATAATATATTTATATAAGAAATATATAATTTTTTAAAAAATATATTTTATTTTAAATTAATTAACCACTATAAAATGAAATTGATTTGACCAATTAATCAATTATTTATAATCAAATTTTATCTTAATAATAAATAGTACTGATTCAATAATTAGTTTTTGGTTAATCAGACATTTTTTTTTTTTAATTTTCGATCCAATTCTCAAAACAATACTTAAAATTATATCCTATATAAAACAATTTATAGTAATAATAAGTTAGTTGGAAGGTGAAAACTTAGGTACAGTAATCAACTTCACGTGAAGTTAATACTAAGAATTGTTATATAAAAATTTAGTCAAATTATTTAGCCACTTTTAACTATCAATTTTACGTAAAGTTGACTGAATCTAAATCTGCATCTAGTTTAAAAATTTGAATGACCTGTTTAAGGACGGTCCAAGTAACACCCTCTGTACAAGGAGGAGTAGTCAAAGAACCCATGTATCTGTAATACAATTTTGTGTCATTGCCAATGCCAACCACCCTTGGATCAAATACACCCACTGATACATTCTTTCCAGCACTTGATCCATTCAGTGCCTCCAAAGGTTCCTTTAGCTACAAAATTATCAATTACAATTTACAGTTTATAATTTAGAATTACGAGAGATAAATAACTTTATTGAGTGAAAAAATTATTGTACCGATAACAATACTGGGTCTGATCCTGTTCCAATCTTGTAAAGTATTCCAATTACTGCTATTCGATTAGTTATTGGAGTTTGATGCACCAGGTGTAGCTCTAGATCGAATCTGCAACAATATATATTTAATTTTACTCATAAGTAATTATTGGAAATAATTAAGGTGGTAAAAGGTTCAATTGAGATTCAACTGTAAAATAATATATTTATTTAAAAAGTCAGAAATAGGTATATGCATGCATGTGTTGGGTCAACCGTAAAATAAGATAAAAATACATTACATCCAATTCAAAATCTTAAAATATTAAGTTACTGAGTCTCACATCTTATAAACTCCTCACTCTTCCTTGTTTTCTTTGATGTAGGACTAACTTCAACACTTTTCACACTTACAATATTAACAGCATGTATGTATGTCTAGTATATATGTATGTATATACGTACCTTTGTCTATTAATGGTGTGTTCAGATGGAATGTGCCAATGTAAATTGACAAGTGTATAAGAGGTTCCATTAATTTGTAGAGAGCTTGTTGGTTCATGAATGTCCAACTACTCAAACAAATAAGTTGAAAAAGAAAAAAATTAATAAGGGAGTCCAATTTTATTTGCTTAATGATTATTATTATATGGTGACACTACTATATGATCAAGTTTTTTTTACTAATTAAAAAAATACATAGAAATGATATTTACCTGTATCTCATGACCCTTATTCTTAAGGGTATCATAATTGGAGGGATTGTAGTTCAAGTTAAGGGGTCCTAGTTTAGCTACTTGAACTTCTCTATAATTTAAATCAATTGGTGATTGCATTTTTCCAGTTTTGCACGTCCTCCATTCTGGTTTTATGTCTCCCCAATGAGATGGTCCTCTATCACTATTTTCATCGTAATTAAACTCGTTCTCATCCTCTGTAATTGATTAGTTAAATAGATAAAAATAAATTAGCACTATTCAAACACATCAAATATATATCATATTCTAATGGTGAAAACTCAGATGCACTCGACTTCACGTGAAGTTAATAGTTGAGAGTTGTTAGATAATTTGATTGATTTAACTAAATTTTTATCTAACAGCTTTTAATTATCAACTTCACGTGAAGTCGATTGCATCTGAATTTCCACCAAAATTACCAAGTCATGAAAAATAAGCGTACATTTGGTTTATATATTTTTTTAAGATTTTATAAAAAAATAAAATAATAAAAATAATAATTTTTTCATTTTTATTTTTTTTATAAAAATTTAAAAACAGAAAATATTAAAAAAAGTACACAAAATAAAACTGTAAAGGCCGGCAAACACATCCTCATTAGGAGAAGACATTAAAAATCACAAAAAATAAAAAATAAAAAATTGAACATATATATGTAAATATAAATCTTGAACTCACAATTAATCAATTAATATATGCATGCATGGTAATTAATATAATAATTAAGTACTTACCAACTTCTTGGGACCTTGCTGGGGAAGACAGCAAAACAAGTGCTGCAAATAAACTGCAAATGAAAACCTTCGCCGAAAACTTTTCCATTTTAACAACAATTTTTTTTTCCCTCTCCTTTGATGTGTTGTTATGTGGCAATGATCAAGATGTAGCTATCTCATATTTATAGGGTGCAGTGCTACATACAAGTTATGAAAATTAACAAAGTAGGATTAATTAATTAATAATAAGGAGGCCCTCATTTTTCAAACATGAGATAAGCGTTTGCTTTGACTAAATTGAAGAAACTTTTTTTAATCACAATTTCCAATTTTCTAGAATTCTATACGAACCAATATAATAAAACTTGTTGCAGTTCGTTAACATGTTACGTCTACTTAGGATAACTATTAAATTTATATACATATGAATCCCGTTTACAATGTGACAAAGAACTAACGAAAAACAAAAACATCACAATTGAAATTGAATAAAAAGAATTTAAAATTTAAAAATAATAAATTAAAATTAAATATTTTTTTATCTTTTATTTAATTTTTTTATATAATAAAAAAGATACTCAACTATATTTGTTTACATTAAAGATAAATTAAAATTGAATAAAAAAAATATTCTACCTTCTATTTGATTTTCTTATGCCACAAGAAAAAAATTTACTCAACAATTTTATTTATCCACACGTTAAAAAGATTTACTCAACAATTTCCTTAAAAATATAAACTAATAAATAAAAAATAATATTTGTATTACTCACGTTACAAACATCTAAAATACCTATCGCAGTGAATTATAGAGATGAGGGGCCACATTTCTAACAAGAACAAAATTGAAAATCGACACTCCGTTCCACAATATTGAAAGTTGAAACTTAGAAATATAAACTAATAAATAAAAAACGATATTTGTATTACTCACGTTACAAACATTTAAAATACCTATCACAATGAATTATAGAGACGAGGGACCACATTTCTAGCAAGAACAAAATTGACACTTCGTTTCACACTATTGAAAATTAAATTAAAGCTCATTTTTTAATTTATAAAGCTCAAATATGTTATTAACTAATTTATTCACGCAACAAACAAAAAATTGATCAAGGTATTTCCAAACTAGTTTGCTACCTAACTACATTATTATAAATACCTCACTTATTCACTCGAATCGATCACTTCTAGATGAGTATGAGTATGAAAAGACTATGCTATTTAAATTATAATTTGTTAATTCACTTAATCTGTTTTCACACTACAAAAATTTAAGTGTTTAATTTTTATCAATTAATACTTAATAGTGTAAAGATTTTTATACATTAAAGTATACGATAGGATGCTAAAGGAGGTCTTATAGAAGGTTTTAGAAAAGAAGAAAATAAGGATCGCATATATTCGTACAATTAAATACATGTATGATTGGGTCACAACTAGTGTGAAGACTCAAAGTGGTGTGATAGAGGATTTTTCTATTGGTATAAGATTACATCAGGATCATCCTTTAAATCCATACATTTTCACATTAGTCTTAGAAGTACTCACAGAACACATCCAAGAGCATATGCAATGGTGCATGCTTTTTGTCGATGATATGGTCCTTATGGGAGAGTAAAGGGAAGACCTAAATAAGAAGTTAGACTTATAGAGAGAAGCTCTAGAAGTGTATGGTCTGCACATAAGTCGTAGCAAGACGGAATAATAGAATGTAAATTCGATCTAAGAAGGAAAAACCCTAATATAGAGGTAATAATTGGAGAAAACACCCTATGAAAAGTTAAAAATTTTAAGTATCTTGAGTGCATCATACAGGAAAATGGAGAGATTGAATAGGATGTAAATCATAGGATCCAAGCTGGTTGGTCAAAATGGTGGAGTGCATCTGGTTTTATATGTGACAAAAAAGTGCCTTTAAATTAAAATTTAAAGGTAAATTCTATCGCACTGCTATAAGACCGGCTATGCTTTTATGGTATGGAGTGTTGGACGGTCAAAGAGGAGCACGGACATAATAAGCTAAGTGTGCCAGAAATGAAGATGTTGGGATGGATGAGCGGTCATACGCGATTGGATAAAATAAAGAATGAATATATAAGGGAAAGAGTTGGAGTAGCACCCATTGTGGAAAAAATGGTAGAATTGCGTCTCAGGTGATTTGGACACGTGAGAAGAAGACCGACAGAACACCTAGTCAGGAGGGTAGATGAGATGGAAAATTGACAAAGGGTGAAAGGCAGAGTAAGACCTAAGAAGACCATCCATGACGTGGTTAAACGAGATCTACATGTAAACGGTCTCTCCGTAGACATAATACATGACATAATTCAGTGGCGCCGTTTGATTCATGTAGCTGACCCCACCTAGCGAGACAAGGCTTTGTTGTTGTTGTATTCAATTAAATACATACGTTTAATTACATGATATTTTAAGTAATATATTTAAAAATATTTAATTTTACTATAATGTAATTAAGAATATAAAATTTATATCTATATAAAATTTAGAGAAAAGGACAAATAAGTCCCTGACTTTTTGCTCTGCGGACATTTTTGTCCTTGACTATTAAAAAATACTTTTAAGTCCCTGACAGAGGCATTTGGACAGATCAGTCCCTAACGGAGGCATTTGGACGGAGGGACTAATCCGTCCAAGTTTTGTGAAGGTCAAGGACTTAAAAGTATTTTTCAATGGTTACGGACGAAAATGTCCACGGGACAAAATGTCAGGAACCTATTTGTCCTTTTCTCTCAAATTTTACTACACTATTAATACCTGAAAATAAATAAAACTCGTTAATTAACCCAAGAAAAGGTTAACCAACTTAACATATATATAATAGGAATGCTTAGCTTTTTTTTTTTTTATCAGTGAATTGGACAACCCCTAATTTTAGGTACACAACACATCCACATACTCCTCACACATTTATCATATTTTTCCTTCAAATGCAACTTCTAGAGTTTGAACTCTAGACCTTAGTAGTGGGGAGAGAGTGAAATGCCACCTGAGTTAAGGCTCTTCGGCGGGATGCTTAGCTTTAACAAGTGAGGTTATCATCAATATCTGAGCATATGAGGACAAAGTCCATGGCAGACTAAAAAAACTAACAAATAAACACAAAAATACTTAAATTATAGTGGTATTTACTTGCTTTAATTTCACTTTGGTGTTCCTAGCTAAAATGTTCTTTATTAATAAAACAACCCAACACAATAAAAATGGAGAAAAAGGCAAAAAAAAAAAAAAACCCAAATTGCAAGGAATATTCTCGCATCAATATTCAAGACTGTACATTGATATTTGCCTTGTATTAGTTACTAATAATGTTCCCTCCCTATGAAATAGCGGCTGCTAATAATTTCTAACCCTAATCACTAAAATAGTAAAATCTAAGGACTTTGTAGTAGTCTCTACCTAAATATTAAGAGAAAGATGCATGTATACCATTTCAGTATTTTCTAGGCGGCTTTCACATACCAATGGCCTATTTAATTGGGAAAGTACGAGTATAGAAATTTAATTTTTAATTAATTAATATTAATTAAAATTATTTTACTTTTAATTTTTATTTTAAAATTTAAAATTTGTAGTTTTAAATTTAGAATAAAAAGTCATTTCAAAAAAATAAGTAATATTAAAAGAAAGATATTAATTATCTAATTGAATTTATTTCAAAAGACTTAATTGGATTAATTAGATTTAGTCTATTTAACTCGAAATTTAAATAGATTTAATTTTATAAATAAAATTTATCTATTTAAATAAATAAATGAATTGAACTTATGTTTTTAATTTATTTTTAGGTGAAAACTCAGGTGCATTCGATTTCATATGAAGTTGATAGTTGAGAGCTATTAAATAAGAATTTAGTCAAATCATTTTACCACTCTCAATTATCAACTTCACATAAATTCGACTGCACCTGAGTTTCTACCTCATTTTTAACGGCCCTACTTTTAACACTTTACCTTCAATTCCTTGGAGATATTAACAACATCACTTCCCAGCAATATTCCCACGACACGACCTCACAATGACCCTCAGTTACATATCTGCTGTTTTTACTTGATAGATATATGTGGTAACTTAATTATTAATTAATAAATAAACTATATATGAATGATACTGCTTTTTAATACTATAAATTACATTCAGTGGATGACGAGGGTGAAAATGGCTGAGTATGTTCATGGATGAATTTTGGGATATTTGGTGCTGAAAATATTGTCAAAATGTTAATCATTGACCTAAATACTTATGCTTTAATAATACAAAAAATAAATGTATGACAAGAATTTATCTATATATGATCCAATAAATAAAAAAAAAAAGCATGTAACTATTTATTCTTTATTTCGTTTATACATAACCTATTCCTTTAAAGTTGTAATATTTTTTTAATTCATAAGTTAATTCAATTTATGTTTCCAATCATGAATTCCAATAGTACCAATAGTACGTAGTATTTCATTTTTTTTTTAATCAAACCTTTCTGCTTTTCCAATTTCATGAGGGTACTTGTTAATAATTTTTTCAAATTATGGATTTTTAGTTTATTTATAAAATCTTTTAACATTACAATAAATCTGGCAGATAGCGGCAAATATTCTGTGGCGGTTAAAAGAAACCGCTGCATAAAAAAAATCGTATCATATGATGAGTATTTTTAGGCAATATTTATTTACTTGTTTTAAAATCATAAATTAAATGTTAAGTCATCAATTATATATGCTGGTTAAAGTTTATGCATTAGTTGATTTAGAGATAATGAATAGAATAACTTTTTTTTTATGTTTATTTGAGACTTATTAGTTTATAACTATAAAACAGAGATAAATTAAATAATTATCTATATTCCATATACTATAATATAATAATTCTCAAGAAACTATATGTATACAATTTAATCATGTTGGATGACCACATTTGAAATAAGAAGGAGAAGAAAACATCTATGAAATAAGAAACGTGTCTAATTCCCAAATACATACCAATACTTAATTATCAAGGTTCTGAAAATCGGACCGGACCGATCGGTTCGATCGGTTTAACCGTAAACCGACAATGCAAGCGGTCTGGTCCTCCTTTAAAAACCATTAGAGAAAGAACCGCTCAAAAACCGGTGAACTGGCAAAAAATCGGCCGGTTCTTTTAAACGACGCCGTTTTCTTAATTGTTTTAAAAAAAATTAGAAAAATGAAAACCTACCCGACCCGGCACCGCCACCCCCATTCATTCATCTCAGTCTCACAATGAGTGAACCCTAGCCCTCTGAAGTTCCTCTCCATTGTCGCCCAGTAGCCCTCCATCGTTGCCGCAGTCTGAGGTCGTCAGCGCCACCGCCGTCGCCTGGTCTTCAGCACCAGTAGCCCTCCATCGTCGCCTGGTTCCCAGCCCAGTAGCCCTCCATCGTCTTCAACTTCTCAACACCAGTAGCCCTCTCATCGTCTTCATCGTCGCCTGGTCCTCAACACCAGTAGCCCTCCATCGAACCCAGGTGAGTGACTCGTGGTCTTCATCTTCTCTGAACTTCCTCTGCTCATCTTCTTCGATCTTCGCCTCTTCGGTCCTCTGCTCATCTTCTTCATTCTTCGCCTCTTCCGTCCTCTGCTCATCTTCTTCGTTCCTTTTTTTCCTCAGTTGATACAGAAACATGAAGATGTTCCTAGTGTACCCGTTACGCGATTTTTGTTCAATTTATTGCTGTTTTAGTGTTTTGCACTTTTGCTGCTTTGTAATTGTTAATTTGTTAATCTGTTTTAATTTGTTACTTTGTAATTGTTAATTTGTTACTCTGTTTTGTCAATGCTGGAAAGTGGAGACTTACTCTGTTTTACAATATTGTTGAATGGCTGAATACTGTAGGCAGAATTGCTGTGGGCATAATTGAACCAATACTCTTATAATTCATGGAACAATGACTCTTTAAAGGTTTTGTATCTCGATGTAGCTTTCGGCTCAGATTAAGTTCTATTGATGTTCACGATGATTCAAATTCAGATTTGCAGGTACAAAATGGCATATCATTCAAACTATAGTCATCTCCTCCTAGATCCCTTGATTGAGAACAATTAAGAGTTATTCATGGTGGAGAGGCTTATCATGATGGGTGCGAAAACTTGTTATTTGAACATTCAAAGAACATGACACTGATTATAGCTTCACTGATGGTCCCAAAAAAGAACACAAAAGTTTGGCAAAGACTTGTCTACACAGTGGATGAATCATGCTGACACCTATATTCATACATAGTACACTACAATTTCTTTGTAATCAAACACTTGCATGATCCCAAATCTTTGGGAAGAAATGCTAAGGGACTGAGCGAAAATGTAAGCCTTAGTTCATGTTGTAAATTTTGAGATTAGTTGGAACTAAAATTAGATTCGTAATTCATACATAATCCTAATAAGTGAACGAGCCATTTATGGAATGTTTGATTTTTTTTGTTAATTGCTCTAGGCAGAATTGCTGGTAGACTATAATTATATTTTAGGATGTATATTTATAATTTATTTATTATTTTATTCTAAAACAGTTTTTTCGGTTGAACCACCGGTTGAACCGGTTAGACCAATAAACCAATAAACCAGTAACTAGAGCAGTTTGATGACCGGTCCGATTTTCTGAACCTTGTTAATTATTGAATCTTACTAATTTATCATTTTATATTATTTATTTTTAAAGAAAAAATTATGAGTAAGCTTTATAAAAAATTAAATTTAATAAACTCAATTATTTGCCCTGCTTTAAGTGGATATCCCCTATTATTAGTGCCCACCATAGAAATTTCGAAAAATCATCTCATCATTTTATATATTTTATCATTAATTATTTTAATGGGCATTCATCGCACTTAATCTTGCCTCATTGGTGGCAATACCCCACCATAATACTATTATTTGAAGTTGACTTCTTCCCATTATTCACTATCTCATATCATAACCATAACAAGTAACCATTTCCATGCTCCTATATATATATATATATATATAATGCTTCTTGTGCCTTCTTTCTTCTTCATATAATTCAAATCAAATAGACAAATACAAGCTAGCACATATATAGCATATATATCCTAATCACACCAGGTTCGTTTTATATTATTACATGATATATAGAAGTTTTAATTAATAACTAGTACATATTTATTATATGCATATATATATCTTGTTCATAATAATTTAGAGATATGTTTTGTCATTTGCTTAATTTTTCCTTAAAAATAGTACTTGTTTGATATCTTTTCAGTGTTTGTTTTTGCAATGTATGTAGTATCCAAATATACTACCTAAAAATAGATGGAGGAAGTCTATATTTAATAGTATAATTTTTAACATGTAATTATTATTGATTTAGTTGTAAGAGCACTACAAAAAAATCGACAGATAGTGGTAGATATTTAGCAGCAGTTTCTAGAATTTGGCAGCGGTTAGTGCAACAAATTTGAAAGAGGCTACTAAAACCGCTGCTATCTGTTCTGTAGCGGTTAAAAATTGCTGCTATCCAGCTTTATAAGCACTGCTATTTGTCAGTTTTTTTCTAGTGAGAATTTAATTTTGAACTACTAATAATATAAAGTATTTTATACGATTATTTTCCAATTAATTAAATTCATGTGTTTAGATTATTTTTTAAGTAATATATTTAAAAATTAATTATTATTGTTAATGTGACTATATAATTAATTTGTTTATATTAAATTTTTAGACTGAAAATACATTAAAATTAATTTATAGTTATAATTATATGACTTATATGCTCATTGGTAGTCTCTCTACTTAGATTATTTTTAGATTATATTATATCTTATAAGCTTTGATATTTTTGTGACTAAATAACTAGAATGAGGCCTGCGGTGATTGCAACACTACTACTATTATTGTTGATGGTGGAAATTAGCTCTTGTATGGCTACATATAATAATAGAAGAGCATTGGTGATGACAAATTTGCATGAAGATCATCAATTATTACCACAAAATGATGGAGTATTAAGTGATGATAATGATCACCATCAAATCCCAAGAAAGGAATATGATAATAAACCTGGCTCAGGCCAACATACAATCACTGATGAAAATGATAATGGTCACCATATGATTCCTCGCAAGGATTATCCCCCACATACTATAGCCAATGCAGGAGGAGGAAATTAATTAACTTAATTAATGTTTTATTATTTATAATATATATAAACATAGTTTGAGGGACTCCAAGTATGCACTTATTGTTACCAATGAGTTATAGCTCAAATGGCATAGTATCTCCAAACTCAATTAAAAGGTTGCGGATTCGAGTCTCTTATCTTTGGTTAAAAAAAAAAAAAATGCACTTATTGTCCATATTATAATATGTAAAGGTTTGTGTTATATGTGTAGTCTTTTATCAGTTTATGTAACATAATTTAATAATGAGTATATATTTGAATAGGTTTTTAAAATTTTTTTTGTCAGATATTTTTGTTTTTAAAAAAAATTATTACATTGTGGTCTTTAAATTTTATAAAAATAAAATATATAACTCCTTATTTTAGTTAGATCTATTGTTTTTATTTAGTCATTTAGATAAATAAATTTTAAAAATATGATAGAATGATTTATATATCTTGTTTTTATAAAGTTTAAAAACTTTAATGTAATAAATTTTTTTAAAAAATAAAAATGTTTGAACAAATTTTTTTAGAGACTTATTTAAATATATACTCTAATTTAATTTTTAAGCACTACATAATAGTAATATATGTGTTATGTAATTGTACAAATTAGAGAGTTTTATGATGCTTAAAGAATTGATGCCTAGCTTGCTTAAAAATGAAAAAAAAAAAAGAAGTGTGAACTCCACTTTTTATATTTGTATTATGTAATGTAAAAATTAGACATGATAGACAATATATTGTACAAATTATTATGTGTTAATGAATAAAATCTCGGATATATATGTTTTGCTTCAAGATTTATTAATATTAATAGTGTCTTTGAGGTAATTAACTAGCTAGCTAGCTAGTAGTGTATGTGTAAATTAAACATTCTGAATTTGATTTCAACTTCATCATTATTCTATTTATTGACTAATAAGAATTCTAATGGGGCATACCACTAAATCTTGCCATTAATTGGTAGACAGAATCTCCAAATGTATTAATATTATTATTTTAATTTTATTGCTTCATCATCATATAATAACACTACTAATACTATTTATAGTAGGTATTAGCTGGCACTTCAGATATGCATAATCACATTCAGCTTTCTTGAACCTTCGTTTTTACTTTTTAGCATCTATCACACATCTGATTCTACAAGTTGGAGTCATTATTCTCGATTTCAGATATCTTCTTTGTCATGCATTACGTCATATATATATATATATATATACATATACATTTATTGCTAAAACCTAAAAAGACACTGTTACATTTTTTCATATATAAAAAATCGAAATATTAATAAATTTATTTACTTGAATAAATATTAAAAATTTAAATTTTAGGGCAAAAAACCATATTAAGCCACATGCAGAAAAGTTTAACCAAAATACGCCAAACAGAAATTTGTTTCAGCAATAAGCCAAGAGGCATTTTTATATAAATCGAACCAACAAGGTTCGAACTCTATTAGCAAGTAATTCGAACCACATTGGTTCGAACTACCACTAAAAAAATGTGAATAATTCGAACCGGTCAGGTTCGAACCAGGAGAGCATGTAATTCGAACCGGTTGAGTTCGAATTATGTGGAGATTAGTCAAGTGTAATAAATCGAACCAGGCTGGTTCGAATTATGGGAAGAGAGGTCGACTGAAGTAATTCGAACCAGGCTGGTTCGAATTACATGTACCTGGTTCGAACCAAAGAGTGGCTGATTGTTATAATTCGAACCAGCCTGGTTCGAATTACATGTATCATGGTTCGAACCAGGTTAGTTCGAATTAGTAGGAGTCAGAGCTCTATATAAACGCTGTAAACGTGATTTGCTCTCATTAGAGGACTTAAGATGGCTAGTGAAGAGGAGAGTTTTGCTGTTTTGGTACACCACAGAGGGTCCATCAAGAGGAAAACTCGGTCCGGAGTGAAGTTCACAGATAAGAATCCTCTCTATATTGTGGTGAATCGAACGACAAGCTATGATGACCTGGTTAGAGCTGTGCTGATGAAACTTGGCCTGGAAGGTGCGAAGCGGATTAAGAAGTTTTTCTATCGCATTCCAGTCACGATCCTGCACGATACGGTGAAGTATGATTGTCTCACGATTGGTAGTGATGAGGACCTCCAAGTCATGTTTCTTTGTCGGAGGCAGTTTCCGGAGGTCCGCACACCAGAGTTGCTGGCAAAGCTGGTTGATGTGGTATCCAGCTCAGGCGGTTCGAACCGGAATACCGCCAATGTAGCCAATGCAGCTGGCTCCAGTTCGATGGCTGCTGTGGCTTCTTCCTCCGTCCCAGTTTACGAGCCAGCGGCCCAACTTGTCGCCTCTCCGTCATTTGCTGTTGATTTGAATGACGGCGTCCGCGACGAGGTAGGATCCTTTGATGTTCTGCCAAACGCTTTACACGGCGTTCCACCGGTTGGCGTCGGAGACGAAGAATTGGGTGATCCTGATGAGGACGACGTTGAGCCCGAAACGATTGAGGAAGATAGCGGGGACGAGCTTGTAGCGGCTGGGCCTGCATTGGCTGGCGGTGGTTCTAGCTCTGGCACACAGCAGTATCCACCATATTTTTCTTCGCTGGACCTGGACGCCATGACGCATGAGGGTGCGCTAGGGCACCCTGTTGGATTCGGAGCTAGAGATGCGGAAGGGAATGCTGGTCTCACAGAGTTCCAAGTTGGCCAGCAATTCCAGGATAAAGATGAGGCCCTGTTAAGTGTGAAGACTTACAGCATCCGGCGAGGGGTACAGTACAAGGTGGTGGAGTCCGATCACCGCCGGTATGTGGGTAAGTGTTCCGAGTTCGGGAATGGTTGCACATGGTTGATTCGGCTAAGTCTCCGGAAGCGCAAGGGCCTTTGGGAGGTCAAACGGTACAATGGCCCTCACACTTGCCTAGCCACATCCATATCAAGTGATCACAGAAGTTTGGATCATTCTGTGATTTCGGCGTTCATTATGCCAATGGTTAGGGCTGACGCATCGGTTAGCATCAAGGTGCTCCTGAACGCCACGGCAGCGCATTTTGGTTTTAGGCCGACTTACAGGAGGGTTTGGATGGCGAAGCAGAAGGCCGTTGGCCTCATCTACGGTGACTGGGATGAGTCATACAGCGAGATACCTAGGTGGGTGTTGGGTGTCCAGCTGACGATGCCTGGTACTGTTGCGGTCCTCAGGACGAGCCCGGTTATAGTTGGAGGACAGGTGGACGACTCTCAAGCTTATTTCCACAGACTTTTCTGGACTTTCCCTCCGTGCATCGAGGCATTCCGGCATTGCAAGCCGCTAGTCAGCATTGACGGCACACATCTATATGGTAAGTATGGGGGAACGTTGCTCATTGCGATTGCACAGGACGGGAACTCCAACATTCTACCTGTCGCATTCGCACTAGTAGAGGGTGAGAATGCGGAGTCGTGGACCTTCTTTCTCTCGCACCTTCGGCAGCACGTGACCCCGCAGCCCGGTCTGCTGGTTATATCGGATAGGCACAACGGCATCAAATCTGCGCTTGAGGCCCCGGACGGAGGTTGGTTACCACCATCTGCGTACCGTGCATTCTGCATACGACACGTAGCTGCTAATTTCGCCCTTACCTTCAAGGGCAAAGACGCTAGGAGGCTACTCGTGAATGCAGCGTACGCGAAGACTGAGGTTGAGTTTGATTACTGGTTTGATATACTGCGGTCTGAAGACCCGGCGATGTGTGATTGGGCGAACCGTATTGATTACTCCTTGTGGACGCAGCATCGCGATGAAGGGAGGAGATTCGGTCACATGACGACGAATATCTCCGAGTGTGTGAACTCAATCCTCAAGGGTGTAAGAAATCTTCCTGTAGCATCCCTGGTGAAGGCAACATATGGCAGGCTGGCCGAACTCTTTGTTCGCAAGGGGCGAGAGGCTGAGGCCCAGATGGGCACCGGACAGCAGTTCAGTCAGCATTTGGTGAAGTGTATCGAGGCCAACTTGAAGACGGCCAGGTGCTTCACTGTGACGTTGTATGACCGTGATAACTCCGAGTTCACCGTAGCGGAGACCACTCCGACTGGTACTTTCTCCTTGGGTTCTTACCGAGTATCGCTTGCCTCCCGGACATGTGACTGTGGGTACTTTCAGGCGCTTCATTTCCCGTGTCAGCACGCACTTGCATGTTGTGCCTACGCACGTGTGAGTTGGAGCTCCTGTGTCCAGCGGATGAGGATGGAGGCTCGTTCAGATCAACATCTAAGGGGGCCTGGATCCCTGAGGTCTGGCCAGCTCTGCGGGGGGTCACCTCACCCTGCATGATGGCGGTGATCTCATCTAGGAAGCGTGGACTCCCGAAGTCTCCAACAAACGAGTCTGACCCAACAAAGTCTGCCCACTGTGATCCTGATATGCGCCAAGGTGTACCACCCTGCTCAGCCTGATCATCCGCTGGCACACCAACGAAGTAATCTCCAAGCGGGCCCGCTCCAGGTCCAGGTCCAGCGTCACCAGTGTCAGCCCCGTCACCGAGCCCTGTGCCATACCACTCACCTCCATGACCGCCATCGTGTGTACTAGTACCTCCATCGTGTGTGCATCCTCCAACGTGGCCAGGCTGGTCGTCATCGTCGTCCCATGGTCAGAACCACTCCTCGCCGTCTGATCCGGCCACCTCCACTGACGCTGGCTCCTCCGTGTCCCTACACCCATCCTCCTCTCAACCCTGCGCCTGTCAGGCACGTCATCCGGCCGATCCATGTCAGGCACACGCCCCGGACCCCGCTGTGAGGCCTCAATTGGTATAGGAACTGATCTCGGATCCCCCAGCTGAGTGTCCGGTGCCAGGAACCTCTTCCCATGCTGACTCCACCACTGAAGGAACTGATGAGACGGTCCAGGGTCGGCAACAACATCGAACCTCAATACACTGTCCTGACGAGCGTCCCAGTATGCATGCCACTTCGGCATGGAAGAGGGGAACCATCGATCGCCGCCTCTCCCGTCCTTGGACATCAGAAAGTCGATGTTCAAGGCGGGACGCGGAGGGGCCTGTACCCCTCCAAACTGAGGAAGAACACGATCTATCTGATGCCACTCTATGACAGCAAAGTAGATCAGCGCGGTCACAGAGCGCCACACCGCCATGTGCCGAGGCTCCAAAACCTCCGGGTGCAACACCTGAAGTACGTCGGGGCTACTGTACGGCATCCATATAAACTGCAGAACAAACCCACAATTATCAGGGCAACTGTACGAGCCAAGTGTAAAATATTTAAGTAAAAGAGCATCAGTTATTAATTAGCATACTAACCTCCCTGGACTGTAACCGGTCTATCCTAAGCCTCCATGCCCGCACTCTCGGACCCTTCTCGCTACCGGAAGGGTTGTAACCTGCCCATCTGCACCATACATATGAGTTACATATACTGATATATGTGTTTACATTATGCAACAGAGTATTAACATACACGCAATTCTGTAAGTCATATTGAAAAAGAATAGGCCCAGTATAGTACCTCGACGCCAAAGGCCAGCTGAAGGCCTCATATCCTGTAGGCCTAAACTGAGGAAACCGCCAAAAGATCCAAGACTGCAGTAGCTGGAGCGGGCCCGCTAACTTCACAACATGTCTGTTTGCCACCCTGCACATGCACCGGTACAACCAGGCCAGTGCTGCCGAACCCCAGCTGTACGTACCCAGCTCCTCCAGCCTCGCTACATATGGAAGCCATCTAATGTGAATCCGGTTGCCAGACTTGTCCGCAAACAGCTGCGTGCCCAGCAACATCATGATGTACGCCCGGACATATCGGCGAACAGTCTCATCATCTGCATCCTCAGGGCACTCACCAAAGGTCTCCTGAAACCAGGTGCAGTTCACTGCATACTTCTGAACCTGACTGGGAGGAGGTATAACTCCTAGCAACTCCTGGAACCAGACCCAGGGTGGACGGCCGCCATCGATGTATATATGAAACTCTGACAGGCAGCCGCTCACGTAACGGCCATCGACTGGCAAACCCAGCTGGTATGCCACGTCCTGGAGTGTGATCATGCACTCTCCGAACGGCATATGAAATGTGTGCGTCTCGGGACGCCATCTCTCCACGAATGCACTGACGAGCGCCTCGTCTAGCCGGAACCACCGGTCGTTCAGCCTTGCAAGATGGTATAGCCCTGCCATCTGCAAGTATGGAACGTATCTATCATCAAGACGCATCCCCTGCTGCCGCCTCATGCTCCTAATGCATCGCTCGGGCTGCGCATGAAAAGAAACGCATACTGAGATATATAACTACACAGGTTTTACAGTAAACCGGTTCACATAAACCGGTTTACAGTTAACCGGTTCACATAAACCGGTTTAAAGTAAACCGGTTTACATAAACGGGTTTACATAAAACGGTTTCCATAATCCGGTTTACATTAATCATTTCGCTAAATTAAACAGCATAACATCACATGAAAGATAACTAAATGGAAAACAAACCCTAAACCACACAACTAAACCGCTAGCATATACCACAATTAACGAGAGCCATTAACAAGAAAGAAATTCAATAAACCGGCTTACTTAAACCACCAAGCATTAAACAACTACCCTAAACCACATATAAAAACCGCTTGCAAAAACCGCTAACAAAAACCGCTAACATAAACCACCAACATAAACCACTACCAAAAACCACTGACTTAAACCACTAACAAAAACCACTACCCTAAACCACCACCCTAAACCACTAACATAAACCACTAACTAATACCACTAGCTTAAACCACTATCATAAACCACCTATATAATCCCCTCACCTAAACCACCTACATAAACCACTAACATAAAGTACCGTCTAACCAGGATACAAAACCACTAAAGCACAACTAACGCTTGAATCAAAAATATTTCCGTACTAACCTCGTCGTTGATGACCCCGGCTATATGAGCGACTCCGTCCAACCGATATAACTGTGCCGGATCGTCCCCCATCAGCAGAGTAGTCCGTTCAGGTCTTCCTCGGAGAGAATCTGGGTCGTTTTCTCTGAGATTTTGTGGGGTAGGGGTGAAGGGATAATGGTTCGAATGAGGGTGATTCGAACTCCTTATATACTTGAATCACACCTAATTCGAACCAGCCTGGTTCGAATTATGAAGGAGTGAATTACGAGTAATTCGAACCGGCCCGGTTCGAATTACATGGAATCGATTTCAAAGCATAATTCGAACCAACCTGGTTCGAATTATGTATGAGAGAAGTTCGAACCAGGGTGGTTCGAATTATGTATGGGAGGAGTTCGAACCTTATTGGTTCGAATTATTCAAATACCTACAACACTAAATCGAACCAGGATGGTTCGAATTATGAAGGAGAGAAATTCGAACCAGCTTGGTTCGAATTATATTAAAATACACTTTGGCTCATTGCTGAAACGAAATTGGATTTGGCGCATTTTGGTTACACGATTCTTGCTTTGGCTCATTATGGTTTTTTGCCCTAAATTTTATTTTGTGTAAAAATAATTTTTGTGTAATAAAATATTTAATAATTAGTTTTAATTATAGATAAATTTGTTAGTATTATAAAGCTTTTATAAATTATTACGAAATGTATCTGAAACAGATTGAGCAAAAATAAATTTTTTAAAAAAGGTTAGAGACCGTAAAAAAGATGAAAATGACTAAAGTGCAGATTTCACATTAATTTTAAAATGTCTAATGTTTAAATTGGTAAGAATTTAAATAAGATAAATGTAAAATAGATTAAAAAATACCTAAAATATTAAGATATTTTATAAAGAAAGATAATAACTTAGTCATTATAAAAATGATTTTATGTAATATAATAGAGAATTATTTCTCTTACTATATGAAAAATTACATCACATTAAAATAGCTTAATCTGTATACTCTTTTTTTTGGGTAAAGTGAATTAGACAACTTCAATTCTAAGTACCACAATACACTCACATTATACACTTGTCCACGTAACATTTAAGGATTCATATTCAATACTTGGTGCACTCACTAAGATTTGAACTTGAGTGCAGCATATTAAAAGGTATATGGTTTAACCATTTGAACTAGACTTCAGCGGTGTCTAATCTGTATACTAAAATGTGCTCTTGTCATGATTTGGGCTTGTCACTTGATCGAGGCCCAAAATGATTGGGAGACCTTTATTTTAAATGTCATGATTAAATTATTTAGGTTAGAATATGAACACAAATAAAGATTTAATTTGCTCATATTATAACTTTTAATTAATAAAAATATTAATTTACTCGATTGAAAATTTCAAGATATCAAAAGAAAAAAATCCAGTGAATATATGGGTAATATAATAGTTTTGTATCGTATAATAAATTAGAAGTGATATTATGTATAAAAATTTTTATAAGACGGAAAGAAGTTGTAGTTTGTAACTTGTGACATCAAAACCCAGCAGCAATTGGTGGTCCACCTAGAATCCGCATTTGATTTAACTTTTTGAAGATATGGGAGCGAGGAAAGAAAATGTTTCATCATAATTTCGTCCTAGTTAACATGGTAAATTTCTTCTCCTTTTCTATGTTTTCTTTTTTATTTAGGGATCACGTTAACATACATAAAAAAACTGTTTACAGAAGAACACGACTACATCCAAAAATTAAGCATTACTAGCTGACTTTCATCCTAAGTAGTTAACCTTACCACATTCGAATTGCTTATTTGCCTTTAATCAAATGTCTTTTTTTTTTTTAAAAAAATATAGGTAGATAATAAAAGTACTAAATAATGTAAATAATGAATATATCGGATGTTTAATTTACTGGGTACGGGGATAATTATTCTAATATTAAAATTTAGGTAGGTAATTTAAAGGTGTAATGTGTTTTTATTTTATTAGACCAATTTTAGAACATATTATTCACATTGTTCACAAAAACCATTATCTACTTAGTAAAGTCTTTTTTTTTCTTTGGCACGGAATTTTCTAATCTGATAGATCAAGATTAATTTGCCACGAATTTAAAGATAAATTTTATGCATATAATTTGATGTCTAACTTCTATCTAACTTATTTTTATTATAAATTTTAAATATTTAATAATTATTTTTTTATATTTTTAAAACTAAATAATAATTTTTAATCCTTTTTAATAAATTAAACAAATACTTTTAAATACCATAACAATCATAGAATTTGAATTCTATTTAAAAATATGGTGATGGCCAATGGCCAATAAGTTACATTGCTGATTAAACAAAGTAAAGTTTAAAATTTTAACAATTGTTTAAATAAATAAATAAATAAACCACTCAACTAACTCAATTATCAACTAGCCAATTTTCAATTCTTAAAATGTGGACAAACTTAGAAGTTTATAATTGAAAATCACGAAATGACTTATTTAAAAAATTTAAATTAATAAAAAAAATATAAAAATTGCATGAATAATTATACCTCTAATAATAATATAACACCCAATAAACTAGTATCTACATTACCCCTTCCATCCCTTTAATTTCTTTATCAATTAAGCAAATTAAATCTTTGTCCAATATGATGAGAATATAGAGGTTTACCCATCGTCACGCGCTTGGCACGTGATGTTCCTAATTACCCTACGAAATCATGAATCATGTGCCCTCCAAAGTGGTGTCTAAGCTGCTCCTCATGATGTTGAATCTCTTGTTGTTGTTGTTGTGATCCTTCAACTCCATGCCTTAATTCCAAAGTTAATGACACAGGTCCAAGTCCCCCAACCTCGGCGCCGACGCCGGCGCTGCGGAACGGCATCAAACCCATGAATGTCCCATCCATGCATTCCAATTTAGACCTCTTCTCTTGACTCCATTGCACCTCTTCATGATGATGTATGTCATCATTTTCCTCCGTGGCATTGGCCAAGGATGATGATGATGATCCCATTTCCAAACACCGAAGAGGTTGGTCAACTAATACTTTGGCATGGTTGCTACTTTCATCGGAGGCTGAAGTTCCCTCCCCCATTATTCTATTACTAGAAATCTGATTGGCGCCTTTTGTTTCGAGCATGTGAATTTCCTCAACCATTGGCTTCCATACCCGGACTCTAGCATTTATGAACCAATTTGATACCTACATTATATTATATTCATTATTTAAATTGTTATTCTACCACTATATATATGAACGGAAATAATGTTACATGTAGAATGAAACAAAGTAGTAAATATCCAATTCATCCATGCAGAACATACAACAAAAGTACTTAGATATGAATATATTTTCATGTGAAAAAAATATATCAAATTATATAATAATTTTCAGCTATTACAAGGCTAAATCGTATCAATTCTTAAACAAATAACAGCTCATGTTGTGAGAATTTAGAGGACCGTTAGAGGACTATCAGAATTTATTATTTTTGACCATCAGTTAACTATCAATATTTAAAAGTATGGGATAAATAATGTTGTTAAATTATTATATTAAAGGAATTAGACTAAAAAAATTGAATTAATAACTAAATCATGGCCAAAACTAATAATAAATTCTAATAGATTCTAACATTTCTCAAAAATTTATAGTACTCTATTCTTTTTGAATTGATAAAAGAAAAATGTCTTAAGGACCCACTTAAAAGTTAGAAGCAACCAAGAAAGTATGTCAAAACACAGATCAAATCAAGCAGGTAGAAATAAAGAAGATGATAGACAAAATTATGCATTCAAAAAGGACCCCCTCCTTCTCCCAAACCTGATTTCTTGATAGACCAGTTTGAGTAGCTAGCATATGTTTATCTGTGTCCGTGGGGTACCTGAAAAGAATTTTCAACACCAAAAAAAAAAAAAGTTAACAAAACTCAAAGTTTTGGGGAGGAAAAAATATAATTATTCAAGTGGATAACAAATATTAGCTTAGGAACATACGGATGAAGAAAATGCTCAAACAACCATGCTTTAAGGATGGCCACGGCGCGCTCCGGTAAGCCGCGCTGCGGCCTCCAAACATGTTGTTGAGGTTCAAAGTCCATATTACCCCCACCACCACCGGGTTTGTTCCTCTGTAACCTCGCCATGTTCGACTCGAATCGGTTACTAGTACTCGCCGGGGCCGGCGGCATTGTCGGATAATCCTCTCCCAAGGCTTCACATATAAGCTTGAGCTGACTGGAGATGGAGTTCTTTAGGGACTTGAAGTTCTTTGATACTAACTTGAGCGCCAAGGAAACGTATGGGGTTGCAGAATTGAGGCCTGCCACTGTCTCAAAGGATGAAACCACCATTTGCATTTGTTGATGGTATTGCTTGTATCTCCTTGTAACCTATTATCAAATTAAAAGTTTAATTTCCCTAAATTATAACTAGCATAATGTTATCATATATATACATCAACAAAAATATTATATAGTTTTATGAGCAATTACACAGATAAACAATTATGTATTGACACATTAGTAAAAAAAAAAAAAAAATTAAACATATTATTTAAAAGTCATCTAAATGTATAAATCTGATTTAATAGTAAAAATTCAGTACATCAAAATTAAAAACTAGAATTTATCACGCTTCATTCTAAAAAAAAATTTATTAATTTGGACAAAAAAATACATGATAAAAAAAATGAGATGTCTAACATACATGATTTTTTCAAAAATTGAGAATTATTTTGAAATAACAAATCTTGTAGAGCAATGAACACAGAAAACATATGTTCATAAAATAAAATAGAACATATAGGAAACTCCATAACTAGAACAATTGCAATTATTATGGTAAAATTATTACAAGATGACAAAACCGAAAAATAATTACTCACCAAATATATACGGCAGGATATGATCCTCACCTTGTAACTATTTTTGATAGAGCTTTGAACAAACATATTATTATTGGACTTTATGAAAGTGACAATGTGCAGTGTCCTTGCTTAGACTTTGAACTCCAAGTTGAATTTATAAATAATTGTGAAAAGTGAAAGCTAAGTGAACCCCAGCTAATTTGTATAAATATGAATATGAATATGACAAATGAATAATTTAAGATATTTTCAGTTAAACTAAATTATTAGCAACTCATTTTACCTACTCCCAAAATGAAAATAAAAAGACTTAGCTTGATTTAACAAGTTAAAAAGATTAATAATTAAGGATATAAATTATAAAACAAATGGCGATTGCTATAGTGTCTAAAAGTATTGTCTAACTTATTATAAAAGATTAAAAATTAATATTTAATATTAAAGATATAAAAACAAATAATTTTTAAATATTTAAAATTTACCACAAAAAAATAAATTAAACAAAATTTAGACATTAAATTATAGGCACCGTAGATAGAATTCACCAACACAAAAATAACATTACCAACAATGAAAAATCAAATAGTAGGTGTGCTAGTATGGCAATAAAGTAGATGAGATCTTAATTCTTCTGCCATAGGCAACTTTAATTAGCCACTCCATTCAAAGTTTCAAACCAACAGTGAGATTGTCAAGAACACATGGATTTAGAAGGCACATTTGAAGTGAGTTACTGACACATTGGAAGAGTAACTGTACACTATATATCTCTACTACTAAGCAATAATGATGCACTTTGGGTTTTTCCCCCCACATTATCTGGGTGTCACATAAATAAACCTAACTAATAGTTTGTATCTTTGTGACCTAACTTTATAGCATCCACGGTAAACTAACTGACACCAAATAAATTAAAACAGAAGCCATGCATGCTGCCTTAAAACACAGCCTTTATGTCACAACAGTTAATTCCTGACAAACACTAACCATACCAAATACATATTACACATAAAACTTTGGTCATCTCCAATAATACAATACTTCTTGAAAATTTTAAACACAAGAATTAATTATAAATAAAATGGTTAGAGATATAATCATTAATGTTATTTTTTTTATTAACTTAAACTTTTAAAACGAGTGATTTCATAATATGATATCATATTTCTGTCTGAAAAATCAAGAGTTAGATATTTGCTGAACTCCAAAAACTAAAAAAAAAATTATATACAAAAATCAAACAAACCTAACAACTTTTTCCTATCAACTTAAAATTCTAGAAGGTGGAAACTCAGGTGCAGTCGACTTCACGTGAAGTTGATACCTGAGAACCGTTAAATGATTTGACTGATTTGACTAAATCTTCATTGACTAAATCTTCATCTAACGATTCCCAAGTATTAACTTCACGTGAAGTCGACTTCATCTAAGTTTTTACCATTCCAGAGTGAGTAGTTTAGTGACAAAAGTTATGTATAAAACTATGTTTATTTCTTAATAATTTAAATTAAAGCAGGTTATTACATAAAAAAATGAGGGCAGAGAAAAAACCAACCTCTTCTTGCATGAACAGTAGTTTGGCCTTATTCTTTTGGCACTCTGGCCGAGAAGGAGAAGAAGAAGGGGCATGGAACATGGAAGAAGATGAAGAAGAACCTGCTGCTGCAACATTATTATTATTATTATTATTACTACTACGTCCTCCCTTTTCAGAAACAAGTAACCCATGATCACTTCGATCATCATCATCATCATCAGCACAAGTAGTAGTAGAAGGCCATTCTGATGTTGATGGAGCAGAATGGCGGCGGCAATATTCATCTAACAACTTTTGACATGGCTTCAAGAACCTTGAACTCTTCAAGATTGTTGCATATCCCGTGAATGGACCTAGTGGACCAACACTGTTTCTGTAATAGTAACTTGATGGCTTCATCATCATTGGATTAGTAGTAGTAGTAGAAGATTTCACATGAACATTTTGACTATGATGATGTGATAATGGTGATGATGATGAGAGTGATAAGGACAACCCCTGATTATGATTATTATTATGATTATTCCAACCACCACCAGCAGCAGCAGTAGGGGTATAATTGTCAATAACATAAGGATGATGCATGAGTGATGAAGCCATTTCTGAGTTATTAGAAGCTGGCTTAAGATTCAGAATATCTTGTAAAGCTGCATTATTATTACTACTACTACTATTCTGTGAAGAAGAATAATGTGCAACCGTCACTATATGGTTATGGTTATTAGCCACACTAGGACTTAGTGTTGCAAAATTACCCGAGTAATAGTAACAGTTGTTATTAATCATACATTGTTGTGGGGATGAAGAAGCATAATAATGTGATGAATAGAGAGATTGTTGTTGTGGTGGTGGTTGTTCAACATCATCAAGCATGTTGTAGATTCTGGAATCTTGTTGGTGAAGTGAAATTTGTTCTTCAAGGTTTGTTGGGAAATCTTGTTGTAGATTCTGGAATCTGAGCTTGTCACGCCGAATTTGCTGTGCAACATGCAATTCAGGCCTTAAACTACTCATTCCGATCCAACTAATCAATCCTCCTGCAATCTCAATAATATAATTAAGAACTCATCATTTATATTAATAATGTAAAATTAGTTAAAATAATAAATATTTTATTAATGATATGTAGTTATGTACACACAGAATTAGTATATACTTGACATCATCTCATTAGAAAAGTGTTATTAATATAAGGTGGAAACTCAGGTCGACTTCACGTGAAGTTGATACCTGAGAGCCGTTAAATGATTTAATTGATTTAACTAAATTTTCATCTAACGGCTCTCAGGTATCAACTTTACGTGAGGTCGACTTCACTTGAGTTTTTACCTTACTATAAACATATATATTTGCTTTTTCGTCTATTGTAGGTTTAAATATTCTATTAGGACAGATTTAATTATTATAATAGTTGATTATTTATAAATTTGGTATGTGGCTAATTTTTATTATTAAATAAAAAACTAATTATTAATATCTATATAATATTTTTGTATTGTATATATTCTAATTGATTAAAAAAATACTAAATTGAAATTTTAAAAATAACAATATTTTTTACAAATATAATTAAAAAATATTTTAAAAACAAAAATTGTGCCTTAATCTTTTCTCAGTGCACATTAGAGATGATAAAACCAAGGGAATGATTAATTAATCAAAGGTGATGAAGGTCCACACACTCCCAACTAGCGGTTACAATAATGCGTGAGATAAGAGAGGGGCCAGGTTGGGAGACAGCAAAATTAACTACCATGAGAAACCAAACAACAAAAATTAATTACTACTCAAGAAGCTAGGATTAGATGTTATTGAAAGGACACAAATGTGACCAACAAGGTTTTCGGTACAAACATTTCTACTATTTGAGTCTTTTCCCTTCATCTGTGTCATGAGAAGACATGCAACTTGGGGGAGACAACAACATTAACTAGGCCATGAAAAATGTTACTATTTGTAATTAAAAACCACATTAGCTGTTACAAAAAGACAGATGTGTGAGGCCAATTAATTAGGTTCAACATCTAATAATAAAGAAGGTAATTATTAAGAGATCCTATATATTAATAAAAAACATTATTATTAAATAATTAAATAAAAAAGGCAAATTGCTAATGCATTGAAGGAAAAAAAATAAAAAGTGCAATATTTTTAAAAATGTAGTTAATAATTTGATTATCAATATATTTTTAAAAGTTGAATAATTTGTATAAAATATAATACCAAGTAAAAAAATTAAAATATATTTAATTAACATATACAGTACAAGACTAACACACTTTACTACTAAAGAAGTGTTTAAACATGAATCATAAAAGAGCTATATGTGGTTTAATCAAATTTTTGTTTAACTAATTATTTCTTCTTGTTGCTAGTTTTCAATTTTCATCCTCATTAATCTTTCTACTTTTAATAACTTAGCCAAAAACTAAACAAACAAACAAAAAGAAAGAAAAATGTATATACCCCTATAATTAACAAGCTAGCCCTTCTTCCGTACTAATAAGCATCATCAATAATATTATTAAATTTTTGAAAAATTTTTAAGTGTACCGTCATATCAGTGTTTCAGTTATTTTTAACCGTTGATCTTAATTATAAAAAATATATATAATATATATAATTAAGATCAACGATAAAAAATTTACTGATACACCAGTATAACGGTACACTTGAAAATATTCCTAAATTTTTCTCCCTTGACATACATATACACAGCCCCCAGCATGAAACTATTCCAACCACCAAAACAAAAACAGTGCATTATCTCAAATATTTCTGTCGGTAATAATAATAATAATAATAATAATAATAATAATAATAATAATAATAATAATAATAATAATAATAATAATAATAAACTGTCACAAAAGAGAAGAACTTATCAACACAGAAAATAAGAACATAGAAGAAGTTGAAGAATAAGCTATCATATATAATATTAAGTAATAATAATAACTCACGTATAAGCTAACACCACATATAATACACTCACTGAAACCCTAGCTTTGTGATGATCTCTCTCTCTCTCTCTCTCTCTCCAATTGGATCTATCTATGTATACGTGTGATGAGGTTGGTTTTCAGTAGACTCACAAGTCCACAGAAATCTTATTATTCTCTGCTTTGAAACCCCAAAAAGAAGTGAAAACATAAACAGTAGGAAAGAAAGAAAGAAGAAAGAACAAGGAAGAACAACAACAAAGAATATATATATACTTGGAGACACCTTGATAAATGTGCATATACACCTCACAAAATAAACCACGTTCAAATTTAAACACTAATTAACAATATATATATATATATATATATATATACGGAAAAAAAAAAGAAAATACAACAAAATATATAACCTAGGAAGAAGAAGTAGTAGAGAGTTCAAAAAAAGGATAGAACAATTAAAAAGAATAATAATATGTAATTTTAAAAAAAATCATGTGATGCACAAGTGGTGATACCTTGAATTGGATGAGAAGATCAGAGATTGAAGGTAGAGAAAGATAGGGATGATGGAATTAATAGAGTAGCTGCAATTTTTGGGAAGATTCTGAGAGATAGAAGAGCGTGTTGGAATGAGTGGGGAATAGAAAGTGGGAGAGTGTGAAGGTAAGCTAAGAAGAAGAGAAATAGTGGCACAAATGCTTAAGCTTTAATGTCACAATTTAACCTTTAAATATAGATATACACTTATATAAAAATATCTTTCTAAAAATAATAATTAAGATTTAATTTAACAAATATTATCATTTATAATAAGTAATAATTTACATTTATATTTTCAGATATTTTATATACAAAAAATATATAATTTAAATTTATATTTATCAAAATTTTGTATACATATAAATCAATACAATTTACACTTATATTTTTCAAAATTTATACACAAAAATAATAAAACTTATTTGTTAAAATAATTTAGTATTTATACTAATTAAATAATAAATAAAAATATTAAAAATTACTGTCCTGAAAAATTTTCCTAATATATATTAATATTTTAGATATTATTTGTATATATATTACTATTTTAATTTTTTAATTTTTTCCATTTTTTATTCTATTTTTGTGGTGTGGTGCTCCTCCAACATTTGTGGTCCCTTGTTCCGTTACTTACATCCACACCTTGTCTTCCTCTTTACCCTCTTTTTATTCTGTGCGTTTTCCAAATTCTCTCATTCTTCTGTGTCTTGCACTCATTTTCTTTCTTTTTCTCCCACAAAAGGATATCATGTTTCTTGTTTTCAATATTATTATCATTGTTTGTTTGCAACTCGTTGTTTTTATGTTCACTTCAATTGAAATTTAGCTATGAATAATAAATTCCACATATATCTTGAATCAAAATTTTATCCACTTTATATAATAGTTTCTTATTTGATCTATTAATTTAAATCTCCTTTAATTTAGGGCTAAAAAATGATATAGATCTTGATTGCACAAAGTATTTAAAATTTAAATTTGAGTGTGGAACCAACTTTTGAGTACTATTCTTTGATAAATTTTTTTTAATTTTCTCATAATTTTATTTCAACTAGTACTATATACATTACATTAATTATAGGATTTAATAATAATCTAGGGCATAGATATAAGCAAATAACATATTACTCTCAGACGCACATGTGTTGTTGTGTAGGGGCTACCTTTCTTTCATTCTTTCATTTGATAGAGATGAACTACTAGAATGGAAAAAAACAAAATAATATCACCTTAAAAGCTTTTATTTAGGACAATTTATTAGGTACATATATAAAATAATGCAAGATGAGATATAATTGTTTATATATTTTTTTATTAGTTTAAAAAAAATTTATAATATGATATTGAAATTTGTATGGTTAAAAAAATTAGATAAATTTCAATTTTTGTTCTTCTTAAAAAAATAAATTTAAGATAAACTAACCTAAAAAAAAGTATACACCTGAGCTGTCGTGTCCGCGTGTCGGACACATTTCGGACACGACACTCACCGACACTCGTCCAATACGCGTGTCTATCGTGTCCAACCGTGTCTTAATAAAAAATAAAAAATTCTTCTCCGGATACGCCGGACACACCTAAATATCATCACGTGTCAGCGTGTCCAGTCTTATTCTTAACATATATTCTTAAAATAAATTTAGATATAATATATATTATTATTTATTAAAACAAAAAATATTTTAAATATTTGATATAATTAAAATAAGACATTAAAAATAATTAAAAATTTTAATTTATATTTTAATATCAATAAAATATCAAAATATCATTACGATTTATCCAAAAATACTTTATATTTTATATGTATGCGTGTCCCTGTGTCATATAAGATTTTAAAATTCGCATGTCAACGTATTCTGTGTTGTGTCGTGTCCTGTGTCCGTGTCACTGCATCATAGGTATACACAAAATAACCAATTTTATTATATAAAAAAGGTAGATATGGAAAAATGGAGATACATTATGAACAGTGCAAGTAAAAGATCACTGCCTCCTGCAACCTGGGTTTTGAGAACCTCCAAAACTCTCACTTGTATTTCTCTTTCATACACTCACTCACTCTCTCTGCCATTGATGAGTTAAAAGGAGAGAGAGAATATGCAGGTGACGTCATCTTTCAATCACTTGCTTAGCTTCTTGTATCAATGTTGCCTCGTATGCCCCAACTTCATCACTTCACCTTCCTCTTACACTCTTTTAACTTTTATTAAAATATCGTAGGGTTTTTAATGGCTTGAATAATAATGTTTTTAATCAAATTAATATTGAAAAATATTCAATTATTCAATGTGCAATCACATAATCCTCTTGTCCTTTAAGAATCATATTTGAATTTTTTAATATTTTATTTATTATAAGAGTTTAATTTTGTGTTGTCAAAAAAATTATAAATGGTTTAATTAAATTCATAAATTTAGATAATTTTTTAAATAGTAAATTTAAAATTAGTTAGTTTTTTACTGATACGATAATATATAATTAATTATTTATGTAAAATCTGACAAATTAATAACTAATCTATCATAAATTTAAATTTTATTTAAAAATTTATCGTTATCCAATAAATTGCTATATAAATAAAAGAAAATTCAAATTCTAACACTTGTTTAAGTAAACGAATAAAATAATCACTCAACCAATTTAAATTAGTTTTTGCATCAAACTCTTTATCACTATTAATAACATAGTATAAAAAAATTAAATTTTTATTATAATAACCACAAAATACTTCAAATGTTTATATTGCATATATTATAGAAGAAATTTTAAGTGTATCGATCGAGAATACTGATATTCTAATTGTTTTAACCGTTAATCTAAATTATAAAAAAAATATATATATTAATTAAAACCAACAGTTAAAATAATTAAAATACTGATGTTTTCGGTACACTTAAAATTCATCCTATATTATAAACTTAAATAAATATCTTTTTTTTCAATTAATAATCCTTAACTATTATATTTTTGCAATTAAGTGTTTCAAATCAATAAAGCTAGAAAAAGAAAAGGATGTTTAAAGTTAAAACAAGGAAATCTTAATTGTAGTGAGGTAAGCCAATCACGTCATTACAGAAACCCTAGCTAGCTGTATGGCTGGGGTAGCTAGCATATCACACCAAAAAAAAAAAATTTTATTTATTATTATTAATAGAAACTCTCATAAAACCATTCCAGTTCCAGCATCTGCCTTCCCTCCCTCTCTGTGGGTCTCTGCATCACTCTTCAGTGCTTGTCAATGTCACCTTTTGTTTATTTTTTTTTATTTCTTTTCCAATCTCACTACTCTACCTATTGTCTTCACTATTTTGCCACCCTGCTTTCTCTATATTCACGCCACTGCCACTCTCTGGACTCTACTGCCCCTGACATGAAAGCCTGTCCCTTCATCTAAGAGTAACCACACTCATCAATATTTACATCATTAGCACCAATTATCATAATTACAAATACTAATAATAACCACTTTTTATTTTTTAAATACATAAAAAAAAATTTATAAAAAGATGGGTTCAAATATAATATAATACTAAATAAAAATATTATTTGTATATTAAAATTAGTCATTATATATTTATATAAAAATATATATATAATTTAATTTATTTTAATATATATTTAAAAACTAATAATTAATTTTAGTAATTATTTTTAATTAGCAGGTACCGCCTAATATTATTAAATATTAAAATATGAATAAAGAAAATTAATTAAGATAAAAATTAATTTTACTAAAAGTAAAAAAATCGTTAATCTTATTATTGTTGATTATTGTTTTTGTTTTTATTAAAAAGATTTTTGCCTTCGTTCAAAAAAGTTTTTCCTCTTCAATGTATATATTTTATACTCTCATATATAGGTCAAACTACACAATTAAGAGTATTTCTTGGTATATACAATATTAAATTTTTCACCCACTAATAATATCTTATTTTTTGTTTTCATAATAATAAATTAATGACTAAATATTGATATCTATATTTCAACCTAAAAAAAAAAATAGTTTACATAGTATACAATAATAGAAATGTATTAAGTATTCGATACATAATAACAAGTACAAATGGCTCATGTCTATTGTCTAGTATCAAGCACTTGTGCCCTAGTACCTTAGCTTTATTATCTGCCACAACAAAATAAGTTAAAAAGGAAAGTAAATTAAATATTAATACAATATAAAAATATCATTAATTGGATATGGTTTTATAATAATTATGGATCCTTGCCCTTATGTTTTATTTGAACAAATATGAGAGTTTTTTTAATATAAAAAATAAATTTTTCTTTGTCTCGGTTTGCATGTGTAATATACTAATATATGGACTTATGATGAGTTATTATATTTTTAATAACCTTTTTTTATTTTTTTGTAAATTCTAGAAAGAGTGAACATATACATGAAATATTTTGTTTCCTAATAGAATATTGTTGTGGATAATTATCTAAGCTTAAGTTAATCTTTGAAGAGTAAGCTATGTCTCAAAAATAGGTTAATTGTTTTGTTATGGAAATAGAAGTAGTGATATACTTTAATATTATAATTTTTTGTATTTTTTAAAATTGTAGAAAGTACATAAATCGGAGGGTCTAATTTCTGTACCTCAAATTTTTTAATTTTTTTAGCATAAACCGGACGGTCCGATTTCTGTACCTCTACAAATCAGACGGTCCGATTTGTGTATTTCTAGAAATCGGACGGTTCGATTTATGTACCTCTAATAAATCGGACAACCCACTTTTTGTTTCTCTAGTTAAACGAATCTACATTTGAGTATAACACCCCAACAATTCACATTTTAAAAAAATACTACTACCACTCCAATATTAAAAATAAAAAATTCACAAAAATAAAAATGAATTTGAAAATGTTGCAGGAAATTATATATATATGTTTTCTCAACTATCTGAGTGGAGTGGCATGATTAATCACAAGTTTCTAAGCATCTATTTTAGTAAAAAGAGTGAAAAAAAAAATAAATAAATAAATAAAGAATTTGGAAAAACAAAAATTCCTTATCACTGAATGGATGTGATTCCCATGTACAGCAATAGGGAAATACGGTGTACATATATATGCTCCAAAGTGAAGTGAGAATATGTATATATATGGGGACGAAATTTCACAAAGAAAGGGTACAATTGGACATGATTTATCAGTCACATTTTGACCATTCATTTGCTTAATGACATGAAAGCATATAAAGAATTTATATGTGGGGTCCCTATATACATTAGATGGAACATGTTCTGTTTTTCAACAATTCAACTTATTCATGCTAGGTACAGTCACACTTCAATTCAATTCACATAATAATTATTATAACATGGTTTCATTGCTTTCAACCTAGCTACTATATATCTTAGCCACAAGGTAGAAGGAGAGGGTAGTTGAGAATCACAATCATGAAACCTTTTTTACAAACATAAGATAGTAGAATAATCATTATACATTTTTTTCCTTAATTTTATGTAATTATTTTCTATAATTTTTTAGAACAATTATGTTATTTACACAACATTATTGATAAAATGTATGACTAAGTTGAACATCATATATATAGAATGTTTGTGTGTGTCAGAAAATATACAAATGCCAAAAATATTATGTACATCATATATTTATTTGTGTATTAATATATATTATTTTATATTAATAATTAATTTAATAATTATTTTTTATATCTACATAATATGGTTGATAAAAATGCTTTGGCCCAAGCTATATATATAGAGATACATTCAAATCAAGGAGGCTTCAAGAGGATGTTTTGTAATGTTTAAGCCCAAATAAACGTTGAAGTTAATCCTATTTGGGCCTACGTTGCATTATAGTGGGCCCATTTGAAGTTTTAGGTAATGCCCAAACAACTAGCTCTGGCCCAAATATAATTGACCCTATATTGGCAATAAAATTTAAAAAATTAAATTAAATTAAAATTTTACAAAATATTACATCACTAATAGTTTTCTAGAATATTATTCTAAAATTATTTCAGGCCACAGATCTAAGTATCTAACATACATAAATATAAACACTATATTTAAATGAGAGGAATGGAAATGTTGAAGTTGCAAGGATAAGGTTGTTGCAATTTCCTTATTATAATTTTTGTTCCAAAGTAGAAAGACAGCAAAGTGTAACAATATTCTGTGTGTAGCCAAATAATAATAATAATAATAATAACAATAATAATAATAATAATAATTATATCTCACCATGTGATGTGATCAAAGAGAGAGAGAGGGGTTCCCTACTTAGCCTTCTTTTTTAAGTTTTCATAAGGGGACATGTATGTCATGTAATCATATCTTTCTTGTCTTGTAATCTATTCTTGCCCTAATTAAAGATAGTGTAATTCATACACAATAAAAATAAAAATCAAAAGAGTAATATAGTAATTAACTTATATCTTTTTTACTTTTATAATTTCTTTTTCTTAATGTAATAATAATAGGTAAATATAGCTCTTCTATATTATATATTTCTCATTTATACTATTCTCTACCCATGTAAAACTTTAAACTTGATATCTTTAACAATCTGTTAGGTATCTAAAGAAAGTGAAAAACAACACCTTAAAAGCTAGCTATTAAGGGGAAGAACCATTCTCCTTATATACAACATCAAGCATCTCATATTACTCGATGTGAAACTTTGAGCACCCATAATACTTAAGTCCCTAACACAATCATTTATTAACAAGAGAAAAGTTAAAGAAAAAGTTACACTTTAAATGATATAACCATTTGTATTTTTTATATTTTGGCTATAATTAGCAGACAAAAATTACAACACAAATAGAAGAGAATACTAGAAGAGTAGCAAATTGGTAAAATATACTTCTATATTTATTATTATTGACATTTAGATACCAAAAAAGTGCAGTCTATTAATTATAACAATTTTATATACATATTCCATCACCTTCAAATCATGTTTTGTGTTCTATAATTGACTAAAGAGCAAGGTAATAAGGAAGAGAAATGTATGTATTTTTATATTGTCAACAGATATTGGAATTCATAGTCATAGGGAATCTTGTCAACAATTGTAGAAGCCTTAACATTATTATTATTATTATTATTGGTTCTGAAGCAATCCACCATTGATTTCCTTAAAGTACCAGAAGTAGGTAACTGGTTACACACCCAATCCACCAATGAATCTATGTCTGATGCAAAATCATGCATGTTTCTGAGAAGTAGTTCTGGGAATCCAATCCTTTTTGTGCTTGTTGCCAAAATTGAAGCTTGAAGATAATCTAGTTTTGATTTCTCCAATTCAGATGTAACTCCTTCAGATGTGTATATCCTCACCTACATGCATGCATATAAATATATCAATCATATGCTTTAATTGCAAAGTATTATCATTATTATTGATTAGTTAGAAACACTTACAGCTGGAGAAGAACGAGTTCCACAACAGAGAGCAAATGTGACATTAGGATCTATGGATTCAACTTCATAAAGTTCACCAATTTTTGACTCTTTATCTTCCCACTCACCCTTCCTCTGTACCTAAACCATCCATGAAACATGGATTAATTCTTTATTATTTTTCACTTTCTTTAAATTAAAAGTTATTTCAAACGAGTAGACTATCATTTCTAATTATAAAAGTTCTTAGGTAGCGTTTGGTGGAGAGACAGAGACAGAAAGACTAAGAGATCGGGATTGAAATAATTCTCAGTATTCTTTTTGGTGCAAAACGGGAGACAGGAATTGAAACAAGAATGAAACTCTAATTTAATTTGCACAAAGGGTAAAATTGGAATTAATTAATTGAAATGAAAGTATTTTAGGTATAAAATGTTATTAAAGTTTTAGTCTCTATCTCTAAAAATTTCAGTCTCCTGTGTCCCTACTTTTTGGAGGTATTGAAATACTGAAATTTTAGAGACAGAGACAGAAATTTTAGAGACAGAGACAAAAATTTTAGTACTAGTCTCTGAATTAACAAACACGATATTGAGTCTCAGTCTCTCAATCTTTCTCTCAGTACTTCAAAATAAACGCTAACTTAATGTTAATAAATTTACTCATGAAAGATGAGAAATTGTCATTTCTACTCATAAAAGTTTGAAATATTAACAAATTTATCTACAATCATATTACGTGTACATCAAAATTAGCCACTAGTATAAAATATATATTGAAATATAAATACACATTAAAAATAAATAAACTACATATATATTTATACACAAATATATTATTGACTAATTTTAGTGGTTGATTTTGATATAATTAACGTTTGGATACTTTTATCACACAAAAACTATTTTTTAACAGTATAAAACTAGATTTGTTGATTCATTTATGGTTAATTTTGTCTGGATTCTAAATTTTGATGGATAAAGATTGTAATTTCCTCTTTTCAAATTGAAGAGATTGGTTGAGCCTAATTACATACCTCTTTGATATTAGAAGTAGCTCTTTTCCTCAAAATGAAATGCTCTATTTCTTGAGCATTTATTATGTTGCCTCCTATATTGAGAGTTGCCTATATATACACACAAAGATTCATTCAATTAAACATTTAATGTCTAAAATCTTATTATGTGTAAGATCTTTCTAGTCTACCTTGTTCATCAATGCAAGTAGCTTTTCTGGTGTGGATGGAACTCCATATTGTATAAATCCCTAAAAGAAAAAATTAATTAATTAAATAATTAGTAATATCATATAGAGAAATTGAACATGAAATTTAAAAAAAAAAAAAATTGTACCATACATGCATGATACAAGCATTGTACACATTAATCCAGAATGCTAACTTCTGTTGATAAGTAAGGCATTTCAAATCAACTGTTTGAAGATTACTCATCAAGATCCTGCATATGGAAAAAAATAATAATATTCTAAATTGATAAACAAAATGTACTAATTAATCAAAGTCATATATGTTAATGGTGAAAACTCAGGTGCAATCGACTTCACGTGAAGTTGATACGTGAGAGCCGTTAAATGATTTGACTGATTTGACTAAATTTTCATCTAACGGC
The DNA here is from genome assembly GCF_059453495.1 of Arachis ipaensis. Taxonomy (NCBI): domain Eukaryota; kingdom Viridiplantae; phylum Streptophyta; class Magnoliopsida; order Fabales; family Fabaceae; genus Arachis; species Arachis ipaensis. The sequence continues at coordinate 3,114,857 of NC_142438.1, read as the reverse complement.
TCTCAGGTATCAACTTCACGTGAAGTCGACTTTACCTGAGTTTTTACCTATGTTAATTAAGCAGACCTTAATTTCCTTAGTAATGGAATAGAGGAAGGATTTGAGATGAACTTAGGATCCATAGAAGAAGAAGTGAATATAACCAAGTTCTTGTAAGGACCAATGTCCCTTGGAATGGACTCTTCAGTATCAAAGATAGCATAAGGGTCTTGTTGCCTTGCTTCCCTTTGAAGCATTAAGTTTGATTTTGTGTTTGATGTAGTGTCCACCCTAAAGCTTCTTGAGCTTAGTGAAGAGTGCATAGACCTTAAAATTGGACCTGATTTCTCCAATTCCATTGCTCTTGATGTTCTTAGAAGCCTCACATATATGAAATTCAAACACTTCATTATGCTCTCTGATAGCTTGTTGGGTTGCCATTTTAGATCATTTTCTTCTGAAAGAAGTGGATCAAGCAGTGATCTTGTTGGAAGATCTAGGTACATCTCTGGATTACGTTCCCTAAGCTTACAATATCAAATTAGATAGTGATTCTAAATTAGTAATAATGTTCACATAATATAAGGTACATGCATGTGGGGAAAATGTAGTAAGAAAATGTATTAAACCACTCTTCCACCTTAGCCCATGACTAGGGGTGTAAGTTACCGAATCGGACCGAAAATTACCGCAAAATCGAACTAAAGATTACAACAACCGATTTGAAAACTGAAAAAATCGGTTTTTGTTTTCTGACAAAACCGATCGGTTCGGTTCGATTTTTGGTTGGCTCGATACGAACCGAATCGAACCGAAGATATGCATACATTTCAATATTTTAACCTTTAACCTAACAACAAAAATCCTCAACCCCTAACCATTTCAATGTTTTACTCTTATTATTTCAGTTTATTGACTATTTTAAACCTCTAATTATTGTGATTCATATTCTTCTCATTAGAAATTAAAAACCGAAAAAACCGACCGAACCAAACCGAACCGACAACACCCCTACCCATGACAACAATAAAGACGTCTCACGGCCAACAATTTCAACCCAACAGAATACACAAATAAAATTATAATTGAATTTGTATATTCTGTTGGGTAGAATTTGTGGGCAGTGAGACGTCTTTATTGTTGTCATGGATTAAGGTGGAAGAGTGGTTTAATAAAATTAAATGAGTGAATGTGTTACATACCTTAGGTGATGGATGGCGAGGGTCTCTCATAGGTGAAGGAGCTTTCACCATCCCATTATTAATTTTCCTACCAACAACTCTTTCTTGATGAAACTTCACATCCTCTTGAAACTTGTTTTCTTTCTGTTCAACTGAATTCTTCATCATCATCATGAACCCTGTTTTCTCATTAAGACTACTACTAAGCTCATTATTATTACTATTAAGAGCATAGTAATCACCCTTTATAGCTTTGCTTATGAAATGCAGTGCTTTGGTCTCATATGCCATTCTTTCATGAACACTGCTTCTATGATGAATAGGACTTGGAATTGGAATTGGAATTGGTGCAGAAGTAGGGAAATTGTGATGATGATGATTGTTCACATTATAAGAACCAGAATTATTATTATTGCTCAAATTCCATGATTTTGATTTTGTTTCCTTTGTGATCTCTTGTTCATGTTTCAAACTTGTTTGAAGATGATTTATTTGGATTTCAAGTCTTGATATCTCTCCCTCAACCATTACTAACTCTGCTAAAAGTTCTTTCATCTGCACAAACAATATTTCATGATTCAAATGTTATTATCTAGTTAAATTATTTAATTTGTTGCCATATAAATACATACTTTTGCTCATTAAGTATGTAACATGCATCTAATTTTTTTTTTAAATTTAATTATTATGTTAGTCTTTTCACCAAATTTATAATTAGATATTTATACTTATTTCTTTTTAATTAGATTCCTACACTGTTTTTAATTTTGTAATTAGATCTTTTTCGTGTAAAAAATATTAAAATTAAAAGAATATTCATTCTAAAAAATATATGATCAAAGATCCAATTAGACTCTTGATTGAAAGTGTCTTTAATTTGCAGAAAAATATTCTGTTAACTCTAATATTTTTCACACTAAAAATGACTTCATTACAAAATAAAAAACAGCTTAAAAATCTAATTAAAAAATTAATTATAAATTTGATCAAACAATATAAATTAATAAAATAATTAAACTTTTTTTTTAAATGTCACAATATGTTAACTATTGTAGAATAGTATACCTTCCGTGCGTATTCCATAAGACTCTTCAAGATCTAATCTATCTAGCTAGAAGAATATTTTTATTGTTATTTATTCTCATGAAAAAAAAAAAAAACCATTAGTCTATGACAGCATAGAAGGCATAAACCTCAACTGTTTGGGTGGCACTAAAACCTACTCTTCTGTTTCTTTTAATTTATCACTCTTCTTTTTCATATATATGTATATGATTGTGAGATTTTGATTAAAAAATGACCAACTACTATGAGAAATTAATCTAGCTTAGCCAGAGAAAAAGAAAAATAGAATAATGGCAAATTGTGAGGTGAGGATTATTTGATTTTACCTTGGGAGGAAGAAAATTGGGAATTGATGATAAGGTTGAAACATTATTTGGTCTATTATGCACCATCTCTAAAATCTCATGAACCTTTTCTTCTTGGTCCAATAACTTTTGAAGCATAGAGACCTGTTTATTACATTCAAAATTAAATCATCTATATAATTATTTTTCTAATTTAGGTGAAATGCTAAAATGGAATTTATTTTTTAATAAATGTTATTAGTCTTGATTAGATTGTTTTATAATCTTTGTTATAAAATTAAGCGACGTTTAACGAACCGCTGAAATTCTGTTTTGCGGCAATTTAAAACCGTCACAAATTTCTATATAAACTGTCGCAATTTTCCACTTTCTCCATAGTGTATATAAAGATGCGTTTAATTTGTGTTTTTATTTTTAGAATTTTTTTTAATTTTGCAAAAATAATAATAATAATAAGATATTTTTTTTTATAAAATTCTAAAACAGAAAATAAAAATACAAACATGCTTCTTAGCTTCAATCATCAAGAGCATGGTTGAGGTTGATGAAGTTTGATTATTACTAGAATAGTTAATTAATACTATATGTATAAAATTTCCAATTCAAAGGTGTTCCTTCATTTGAGGAGTATGGATCTCATTCACTGCTAGTTCTCCATGGTTTAAAATAGCAAACTTATAGCTCCAAGGTTTGTACTATTTTATTTCTATGAAGAGGAAACTGATAAATGAGTCATAGCTTTTTATCAAAAGAGAACAAACTATAAACTATATATATAGTGATCTAAGTTCATTATCACCATGATCTGATCTTTTGAATAATATGTACTTTCATAATAAATATTTGGTTATGGTTGACGTTTTATGGTGCTACTAAGTCAATTAATGGCAATAGGTGTTCCCTACAAATTAAAAGGCTACAACACATTGCTATGCTTTTCTTTCAAGGAAAGAATTAAACTAGTATATTTTATTTTTTTAACTGATTAATCATAGCCCATGATGAAAAACTAGTTAATTAATTAATTAGATCAATGATAATTGCATTTTACATTAATATTTACCACAAATTAATTAACCTAATTTGTTTACAATCTAGCTGCATATATATGGATAATGCTAGATAGACAAAAAAAAAAAAAAAAAAACAGATAGAACTTGCCATATTTAGCATTAATTAATTATCGCAACAATTAATGAATGCTAAATAAAGCAAGTTATGGCTGTTTTTGGCTGATTTTCTTTGGTTACCAAACATTTTCGCATCAATATTATTACTACTATGGAATCAAAATATTAATCCACTTACCTCTCTTTCAAGTTCCTCTTTCTTTTGCTGCCCAGAAATTTTCTTCTTCCTCTGAAAACAAAGAATAAAAGAAGGGAAATAATAATCTTTAACTTAATTAGGAAAAAAAAGGGATAAATTTATACATTATTATTACTTTATCTGATCATAAAAATGAAGCAAGTAATAATCATAAGTTTTATCTACTAGTATCAAATTATTAGGAATTGCACCATAATATAAATAAATAAAAATTATTTTTACATGTAAATTTTAAAATTAATTATTTTTGTTACCTAATAGCAACTTGATTATTGAAAGTTAGGACTTAGGATAAAAGAATTTTACTAATAAACCATCCCTATATATATATTTCTTCAATAATATTCATAAAAATCATGATAAAAGGTCAAAGATTAGGAAAATTTTTAAATGTACTGGTATACTGGTGTTTCAGTGATTTTTAACTGTTCATCTTAATTATAAAAAGTATATATAATATATATAATATATATAATTAAGATCAACGATTAAAAATCACTAAAACATCGGTGTACCGATATACTTGAAAACTTTTCTAAAGATTAAAGATTGAATTGTGGTAATATTAGATTAAAGAGACTTACAATAATATCATTGGAGGGAGAGCGAAGCAAAGAAGAAGAAGGTGGTTCTAGTTGGCTGGCCATGGAAGAAGAAACCTCACTACACCCAACAATGTTAGTATTAGCACCCCAACGCCTTGAAGAATAGACATTAAAACAACACTGTTGTGTTGTTGTTGGAGGGCTTCCTTCATCACCTTCATTACTATTATTTTTATTATTATGGTTAGAAAAGGAGGTTATTGATGATGACACAAACTTGTGACCCAAGAAAGTCCCATCACTTCTTCTAATACCATTCTTCTTCTTCTTCTTGGCTTTGTTTATTGCATGAAAAGATGAGAGGGAGCTTTCAGGGTGGTGGTAGTGTTGTTGAAGAAGAAGAGGGTGTTGTGGATGCTGGTGAAGGTGGGACATCATATCATACAAAATAATGAAATCAAATTATAAAATGGAAGCTATTGTGGCGGTTTTTGGTTTGCCGTCACAATTTTGGCGTAGCTTGCAATCTTGGTTTCTCTATATAGCGGTTGATGAACATGAATCATTAGCGTTTGTTTTGAGGTACTGAGACAGAGATTGGAAGACTGAGATTCAATATTATATTTGTTAGTTCAAAGACTGGTACTAAAATTTTTGTCTCTGTCTCTAAAATTTCAGTATTTCAGTATTTCCAAAAAGTAGGGAGACAGAGGACTAAAATTTTTAGAGATAGAGACTAAAACTTTAATAACATTTTATACTTAAAATATCCTCATTTTAATTAATTAATTTCAATTTTACCCTTTGTACAAATTAAATTAAAGTTTCATTCTTGTTTCAATTTATGTCTCCCACTTTGCACCAAACAAAATACTAAGATTTATTTCAATCTCTGTCTCTTAGTCTTTGTCTCTCAGTCTCAGTCTTTTCGTCTCTGTCTCTCCACCAAACGCTAGTAAGAGTCTTCTAACTCTTTTTGGTTACATATTCCGAGCTATGATATAATCCAAAATTTTATATGATTTTGTTACGCTTTGGTCATTTTTGTTGTTATTAATTAAAGAGATATATATAGTATAGATATATAACCTAGATAATAATAAAATTTCATACATGAAAATTTATTATTATTATTGTTTTTATTTGGTTGGTTGATGTAGTAAAAGGTGGCTTTGTACTTGGGAAACAAATTAAATAAATAAGAAATTATATGATGGGTCAAAGATGACAAAGTTTCCATATGGATTATTACTTTGCAACTCTACCGTACCAAATCTTAAATGTATGTGAATAGAAAATAATTACATTTGAGAGACAAAAAAGGAAAGGATTGTTATACCTTGGTTGGTGAATATATAAACGAGATCCCTCTTTAATAAATTCCATCCACCTACGTACACTATAAGAATATTTAGTATTAGATAAAGTATAAGAAATTTATTTTAGTTAATTAAAATTAATTAACTTTAGTGTTTAGATTTATAGTTTGTTCGGTAGGTTGGGTATCGGACGGTTCGGGTTGGTACTTCGATTGATGAGAGGGGGAATCGTCTGGTTTCGGGTTGTTGGGTCAAGGGGTGCAGCCGATGTCCCGAGCTCTTCGTGTGGGGAGGGGGGTGTCACTTGCAAGGACACTCCGACGCTCTAGTCAGTCAAGTGTGCAGATGAAAAATGGTTGAATGGTATGTGACGTACCTTGGGGGAAGGGTAGGACCTTCCCCATATATATCGTGTCAAAGGTGGGCCCATCGAGGACAGGCCCACCTTCCTCGATGCTTTCTTCTTACAGCTGTAGCGTAGCTGTCAGGGACGCGTCTTCAGGTCGGCGACTGAGCGCCTTGCTCCTGACCGTTCGGGTCGAGTGGTGCTCGGGTCGGGCCGGTCCGCTAGTGGTTTGGGCAAGCCGTAACATAATTTAAAATTTAAAGTTAACAATTTATGATTTAAAATCTAAAATTCAAATTAAACAAAATAATTTTAAAAAAAATTAACTGCTATTAATTAAAAAAATTCAACTATATTTATTAAGATCTTGTGATATGGAAGAGAAAAAAAAAAGGGATTCCTTTAAATCTAGGTGGCCGCCATTCTCTTAATAATATTTATTGCTTCCATGAATTTATATGGACCAAGCTAAACTCTACAAAGTTTCATTTCATCATGTTGCAAGCAAAGCTTCCTAAGTGAATCATAGCCAATCTATCTTTTGCACAAAAAACTGATTGTAAATTAAATCAAACTCATTCTATTATGATTAATTATCTATAACACTTTTATTTTATTTTTTTTATTCTCTCTCATTTTTTCAAGTACATCTAACAAGTAACAACCACCAGAAATGAGTATTGCTGTATTGGAACAACTAGAAAGTGGAATATATAAATATTTTCAAATCTTGCTATGTACACACATTATTTTAACATCAGTATTTTTTAATTAAACATAATTTAAATATACAATAATTAACAACCGTATTGTCATGGTGATGTTGACACTTAACAGTATGTGATCGATAAGCCTATAGTATTATTTAAAAAAAAAAGTAGTTGAATATGTTGCATGGGCTTAGCTTTAAAGCCACAATTAGTTTTATTTGGGTGTGATAATTGGAATTTTTGGAGGCCCAACAAAAGGTGCATATTTAAATTTCGTTTAAATACCCAATATTACACAACTCTAGCTATTGGGACATTACTGAGATTAAAAAAAAAAAACAGAAATTGGAAATTTTTATGAACAGCCAATTGGACCTTTATATATTTTGGTTAGGAGTTTCCAAAAAAAAACCTCATCATCAGAAAAGACTAAAAAACTAGAAATATATCAAAAAATAAAATAAAGAATAAAAAATTTTATTACCTTGAAAATAAATAAATTTTTCTGTCATACTTTTAAAAAATTATTTGCCTAAATAAAAATAACAATTTGACTAAAATAGAAATTTATGTGTTTTAATTTTATAAAACTTAAAAATTTTAATGTAATAAAAATTTTTGTAGGACAAATTTTTGATTCGAAATTTCTTAGTAATCTATTGGTAAATCCTCTAAAATAAAAAGGAAAAAAAATTGTATGTTTGGGTTCTTAACTTCTTATTTAACTTTAACAAAATATAGAAACAGAATTGAATTAAATTATGAAAAGAGTTTTAAGGATATCAAGAACATCAATATTCTAGTTATTTTAACCGTTAATCTAAATTATAAAAAAAATATATAATATATATTAATTAAAATTAACGGTTAAAATAATCGAAACATTTTTCCTAAGTTATGTTCCTGAATTTCTAAGTTCCAAGCTTGCACATATTTTTGACAAAGCTAAATATTTTTTTTCCCTTTTTCAGATAAAAGAAAAAAATAAAACATAAAATAAAACATATTTTGAAAAATTAAGACACTGCTTTTGTTATAGCTCAGCTGCTTCTGCAAAGTGCAAAATCTCGAACAATGGCGGCGCTGGTTGGGCACATTCTGAAGACACAAAAGCACTCTTCATTCATTCGCAGTGTTACCAGAAGAACCATTGACACTAGCTTCTTCTCTTCATTGCATGAACCAACGTTCAAAATCACTCCTTTGTCTCAAGGTATTTTTCATTCTCTATCACCTTTCACAATGGATCATATGAAGTCTATGATCTTTCAGTGTTTACGCGCCTGTTATGCTCTGTTTCTTTGTGGGGTTTCGGAAAAGATCGTAACTTTGGTAAAAATTAATAGCATTTGCTAGAGCAAGAGCATGCTTCACTTTGCAGAGGTGTTACACAGTCTAGATAGTTAAACAAAAATCAAATACATATTAGGATTTTACAACATATTGCACTTGCATGATGGATGATAAATGTGGGATAATACGCTCGGTTATTATTACAATTATTGTTATTTTGATCAGTGGCTAAGATTGTGCAAATATATTTTAATAATGTAGTGAGGTTGCTAGGATCTTGCACAGAAGGTGTTTGTGGATTTGACGAGATGGTGACGGGGAAGGAGAGGAAGTATTACATGCTTGGTGGGAAAGGGGGTGTGGGAAAAACAAGCTGTGCTGCCTCCCTTGCAGTGAGATTTGCAAATCATGGGCACCCCACTATGGTGGTTTCAACTGACCCTGCTCACTCCTTAAGCGACTCTTTTGCTCAGGTACCTAACGAGACCAAGAAAAATCTCTTCAGTGTTTAGTTTAGTAGTTCTTCAATATGGATAAAACTTCAGCAGAAGTGTAATGCTACAATCTCGTTAGGATTTGAGAGGTGGTAGGCTTGTTCCGGTTGAAGGAGTGGAGTCACCATTATATGCACTCGAGGTACTCATTTTGATTGAAACAGAATTGAATATTAAACTAATAGTGCTCATATGTTTCTATTTGTGAAACCGTTTCTCGCGTTCTATTGAATCTTTGTTTGGGGCAGATAAACCCTGAGAAATCTATGGAAGAGTTCCGAGCAGCTAGTCAAAAACTGGGTGATGGCACGGGTGTAAAGTCTTTAATGCAAAGCATGGGACTTGGAATGATTGCTGACCAGGTAGTTTCTGCTTTTAATTATGAGTGTTTCTTAATCTAGTGTTAAGTTCTAATCATTTTTAGGGGCTAATAGTTTGCTGTATATTTACACCCTTATGATAATCACATGAATAAGTACTACATACTTAGCATAGAATATTCTTCATTACTATCAAAGTAAAACTCATATTTTGCTACTATTGACTGTCGCGAAAGGAGCAAATCAGAAATTGCTAAAACATCTTTGAACATTCTGAAAATTGAGAAATTCTCTTAGAGTTTGGTAATCTGAATCGCATTGTTTGTCTTGTGATGCAAGTTAGCAAACCATAATACTTTTATATCCATTTTAGTCCATGTTTCTTTCTTGTCCGCATTAGGATATCAGTGACTCAATGTCGAATGTTGGCATAACATTCCTTTGTCTTCTTTAATGGAATTGCCAAAGTTAGGGGATTTGAAGCTGGAAGAGCTCCTGAGCACTCCTCCACCTGGAACAGATGAAATTGTTGCAATTTCTAAGGTAGGCTAGTTTCATCTCCCCCCACCCCCCCCCCCTCCCTCTCTCCTTCTTCCTTCTAAAACCAAGCACTGAGGATCGTGTGCTCAGATGATTTTTCTTGATTTTGTTGCTTTGTTCCAGGTGATGCAATTTCTTGAGTCACAAGAGTATAATATGTTCAGTCGAATAGTTTTTGATACAGCACCAACAGTATGTAACAGTTCTTAGTTCACTTATTATGTATTTGGATTTATTCAGATAAAATGAAGATTTATGTCTCATAAATTCCTCAATAGGGTCATACACTTCGGCTACTGTCACTGCCCGACTTCATGGATGGATCTGTAGGCAAACTAATGAAGGTATATGATTCATGTGTGCATTAAACTCAACAAATATACACCAAGAACTAGCTGAACTAGTCATCTTCATCTATGTTAGAATTCACTAACAAAAGCAATTACCTTATCCAGTTGAAGAAAAAAATGGGTTCAGCCTTCAAATCTTTGCTTGGGAAAGAACCTCAAAATGATGGTGTAAGTTATTAAATTGTTATTGTAAAGGCTTTTTCCCCACTGTTGAAATTTTAAGTATTCCATATTTGAGCTTGCAGCCGGACAAGCTTGAAAAACTTAAGGAAAGAGTAGAAAAAATACGGGATCTCTTCCAAGATTCAGACACTACTGAATTCATAATAGTCACGATTCCTACGGTAATCCTAAGTTTCTATTCTACATGGCTTATTGATTTTGATATTGAAATAAGCAAAAATATTTGCCTCTTGGCATTATTTTTTGAAATAACCAATTACATTTTGATCATTTGACTATGAACTCTTCAAGGTTATGGCAATCAGTGAATCCTCAAGGTTACATGCATCCTTGAAGAAGGAAAAAATTTCTGTTAAAAGGCTTATTGTTAATCAGGTTTTGCCTCCTACGTCAGACTGCAAGTTTTGTTCAATGAGAAGAAAGGTATTTATGAATGTGTATTATGTTCTTTTCATACTTTATTATTCTTGAATTTTTTTTTTCGGTCATTTGCTGAGATTAATCTTTTGGGAGACAATTAGGATTTTTGCTAGTAACTCTTGCATTGAGTTGGGAATTAATAATCTCTGTCTTTTTCTACATTCTTCTATCCTTTCTGATCACCAGCTCTAACAATTTGCAGGATCAAATGCGTGCAATTGAAATGATCCACAATGATTCAGAACTTGGTGGTTTGAGGTTATGCCAGGCACCCTTAGTGGATATGGAGATAAGGGGTGTCCCGGCTCTCAAATACATGGGGGATAAGCTTTGGAGGTAAAAACTTACATGATCGAAAATAGATACGAGTCGAGGACCTTAAGAATGTCTTTAGCAACTTCTCTAGGAATGATTTTCGCTTTATTTAAAGAATCTAATATGTTCTTTCGAATGCTCAATCTTTGTATAACTTTGTTTTGGCTTCTTTAACTACGTGCCGATGTAATGTTTACAGAACTAGCAATTCATGCGAGCATTTATTGAAGGAATTGAAAGAATACATAAATCTACAAATTGGTTTATAGTGTCATACATACATATCATACAACTTGGCTTATCTGCTGCTCTCATCACCTCCACACCAATTGATGGAGGCATCAAAATGATTATGCTAAACTTAAATTTGATGTTTAGTCTAATGCAGAACTTGCTGTTGAAATATTCTTGGAACTAATATTTTAGTTGAAAGTTAGAAGGGTAATATCTCTCTCTAATGCTACACTATCCACAGCTAACAACTCATATCATACTTTTTTCTCTGATCATCATCTGTTCCTATGAGGATACAACTCATGCCACATTGCTTTACAAAGTTGTTGAGCACAGGTCATGAGTTGTAGCACTAGCTAGCCAGTGTTGTTTGAATTTGCCATGTTTACTCTGTACAACAAGAATTCAGAGGGATTGAAGAGATGAACCTACTTCTTCTGGAATGTTATCATACAAAAGAATGCCAGCACACGACTAATTACTCCAGTTGCTACAAGAAGGCCTAAACATTGATACCAACGGTTGAGATCATAGCCACTCTTATAGAGTGCACCACATCGACTTATTAACCAAACTCCAGCATATCTGCATAGCAGAGAAATCCACTTAAGAAATCAACATAAAAACTCTCTATAGATGAAAAAAGGGTCTTAAGTACTTACTATACATAGCAAGAAAAGACATTCTTAATCATTAAATACTTAGATTCTTAATAATTGCATTAAAAATTTGTGTAACTATTAATGTTTCTTTTTGTCTGTCATTGTCACTTTTTAGTACATTATTAGATCAATGTATCTGAGTACGAAAATTCAAAAATAGAGAAAAAAAAAAAAGGTAAGGACAAAAGGAATGGAGTAAGATATTTGAATAAAGTCCAAGTATACCTTTTGGCATTTGATATAACAAATGCTTCAAGAGCCCACCTTGCGTAGCATATGTCTGCCACAAAGCGGATGAATCCATTATTCTCAGAATTTTCATAGGTTGCGATGAGTGTCAAAACTACTGGAAGCAATGCAGACCACTGCATGATACACAGATTTTCTTGTCAACATGATAGCAAGACATTAGGAAAAACTTTTAGTGTACTTATATTGTTTCCTATAGTAAGTCAATATATACCCTTTCACTATTGGATGCGAATCCATTCTACGTGGATCCTGCATTTGGTCCAATAGTGAAAGGGTACATGTCAGTTAGGCGTACGAAGCCAGAAGAGTAAAAAGATCGTAATGCTAACCAGCTGGGCTGGACCAGGTTCAAGGAAGATTGCTAACACATAAGCTATGCCAGTAACACAGTACACCAAACATAGCAGAACAGCATAGTTGGCTTGAAAAGAAGATCTTGGATTGTTGAAGAAATAGAACATGGAGAGATACATCAGAGGTTTGATGAGTGTACTGAAATGATCAACTGTGTCCTTTGAAAGAAAATATGCAAGGCTGCTCATGCCAGAAGCACTCTCCCTCCAATAGTGCAACTTATCCAAGGAGAAGGATCTCAAAGCCGCGATCTTCGAAAGGAGTGCTGAAAGCAAAATATTATCAGATGACAAAGAAGCATTTTGGTTTGCATAACAGGTAAGGAGATTTATTTTGATGACACTCACATACTGCTATTACTGTGTATGTATAACCAGTTGCTCCAAATGATTCATCACTCATTTTGGCTAGTGTTCCTAGGCAAAGTCCTGCTAGAAGCAAGATCATAAAGTCCACGGCAAGTGATCTAGCTTCTCGTAGCCGCTGCTTACCAACTCTGCAGGAAATAATAACAGATCAAATTCAGGTTCAATGGATGTATATTATTTCACTGAAATGTTGTTGTTCTTTTGTTAACTTACCTCCCAAGAAAGTACTTGTATTGGGTGAATGATCCAGGTGTCTTCCTATTGGACAAATCGTGTGAAGTCAAGAATTTATAACTGAAATTGTCCCTCTTCATCTCAACACTGGCCTTCACATCCTGCCAAAGTTCTCCAGCAAAAGATGGACCAGCATTGTTATCTGGAGTGGAAGCTGCTACACTTGGTGAACCAGTATTGTTAGTAGACATTCCTTCAATGAGTTCAAGCATATCCATCGGCACAGGGTAGCCATTATGAAGCATCCATCTAACAGGTAGTTGTTTCTGGCTCACTCCTGACCCTGCTGGTATCTTTATGATTCCTTCTAAAATGTCAATGTAGTAATCCGGAGGGTTGACGCGGTCAGGGACAACAATTCCCAAGCCGGAAAAGTACTCTTCCACCTTGTTCACTGGTCCATGATACACTGTAAGTCCTCCTTTAGCTAGCAATATAAAGTCATCAAACATCCTGAACAATGTGTAACTGCAGATCACCAAAAGAAAACCATAAAAAAATGAGAGTATGCAACTGTTAGAACTAATTGATTTGATTATGCAGCTCGTGAACTCATAATGTTAAACTATGTTCGAATAACACTACTATTTGGCAAAGTTCTTGAGATTACCTAGGTTGGTGAAGGACCATACATATGTTAACTCCTTCAAGGGCTTCACGTCTAAGAGCTCTAAGAAGTAACTGAGATGATGAACTGTCCAAACCAGAAGTGGGTTCATCTAAAATTAGAAGTGAAGGTTCCATCACCATTTCGAGTCCAACATTTACTCTTTTCCTCTGTCCTCCGGAGATTCCTCTCTTCTCCACCGTACCAACCATAGAGTCCCTAATTGCCTGCAAACCCAGAGCCTCGATGACTCTTTCAACCACTAAGACTTTCTCCTCTTTTGGTAGATCAGCCGCGAGCCTACATTGACATTAAAATGTAGTTGGTGGAAAAAAAAGGGAGAGAGGATGCTTCATGAGCAAGAAATGCATTCAACAAGGACCATTCAATGTAGACCTAATCTGAATGGCATGTGAATAAGAACAGCTAAACAGCTGTTTCTTCATAAATTCTCGAGTTAACTCATAAATTCTTGCAGGTTCTTACAAGTTTACGTCCACAAATTGAGTATGCAGGATTTAGTATTCATGGAATGCCTTTTTCTTTCCTTTTTTTCCTGATTTGTCTTCAACTTTTGACTATAAGCTGTTTTGAAGAAACATCTTTAAATGCAAAAATTAATGGTAGAACTCATCACAAACTATTTTGTAATGGAATGCAATGATGAGTGGACTGATCATAATCCAATAATTTATCAAAGATTAAAAGTGATTGATATATGATATACCTGCATCTGGCACTGAACCACAGATTTTCCTCCACTGTCAAATTTCCATGAACAATATCATCTTGTGGCACAAATCCAATGATTTTCTTGTACGACCGAATTGGCGATTCCTGGCCATTTACAAGAACTTGACCAGTTGTGGTGCATCCAGCCGCTTTCCCGGTCAAAGCAGAAAGAAATGTTGTCTTGCCGGCCCCAGATGGTCCCATAACTGCTGAAACCCGGCCGGGAAACAATTTACCTGTCACACTTCTTAATAGGTGTTTGTTTTTTCCTTTCAAAGTGAGTGTTAAATCTTTAAATGCAACCTCAATGGTAGGCCTTTTCCTTATCTCAATCTCATTAGCCATTGAGATAACTCCAGAGAAGGTCATGTTCTTCATTTGTTCCTGTAAGGCCTTCTCTTTCTCAATCTGATTATATGCATACTTGAACACTTGACTCTGAGTATGCAATTGCTTACCCTTTGGTGCTTGCTTCTTAACATTCTTATCCCCTATCTGAATATTAAAACCTTCTTGGCTATCAGGATCTTCCTCAATGTCACTTATTATCTTGCTGAGGTTGCTCTTGTCCTTTTTCTTTGCTTTTGCAGGGGCAGAAGGTGGTAAGGTTCCGGATCCCTTGTTAGTCTTTTGGCGTGAAAATGTTCGCGACAAACTCGATTGCAGACCTACTGCGTGCTTCTTGGCTATGTCTTTTGCTGATTTCCATTTTTCTCGCGCTTGTGTTTCTCTCACGTGTGCTGCAGCCCTTTCTCTTGATTTTGCTTGTCTTCTTTCTCGAGTTGCAAGAACTTGATCAGAACAGTTATATATGATAATGAGCATGAAACACACTCCAGCCTACATTCACAATTTGAACAAGGTAAAATTCTACAACACTTTCCATAGACTCTAAATTCATTTGATGTCACATAAAGCATGCAACCAAAAGAATTCATATGATTATATGTGTAAAGTTTACTTACAAAGACCAGGACACCATATGCAGTAATATTCTGGTTTTCTGATTTAGGTTCACATGTTGCCAAAGTGAAACATCCTGGGGAAGATACAAAATCAAGAAAAAAAAGTTATATATAAAAAGAAATGGTCAGTGGAATGTTCATACACACTCAGAAAATGATAGTATCTTCAACACAATAATTAGGCATGTTGCATGCATTTACCCAACATTTTATGACACACCTAATGCTACTTGAGAAAATAATGAGAATGGAACATAGAAGAACATGACTAAATATGATAACTTTTAACTCAAACGAAAGGAGATCAGATAAAAGGCAGGGAAATCATACTCTCTTGAGCAGTAGAACCTGTTCTGCAGTAATACCTGCAATTAGTACATGAAAGAATTCTCATTTTCACAACAATGTAAGAACACATATCAAAGAGAAACTATACATACACGGTTATAGAAACAGAAAACAATAACAGAAACCAAACAAATGGTGTAGAAAGAAAGAAGTAGAAGTTGAGTGATAATAATGAAAATATACCCCTTATTGCAATCATTTTTTATGATATTAGATGGACAGAATGCTCCTGGAGCACAGAAAACCTCTGCACTGCTTCTAATATCAGCCCAAATATCTGCTCCCCCACAAGAATGGGTTAACTTTCCAGGAGGTATCTGATAACGATATCTGCATTATTGATTCTGCTGATAAATATTAAAGTATGCCAAAAAAAAAGGAGAAAGAAGAAGCAGTGAAAGTGTAACTAAAAGGGAAGCACTTACGGTTGACATACTCCACTTGTTGCATTGAGAGTTCCACGTGGACAATAAGCTCCCAATGGACAAGCTTTAAAACAAAAAATATATTAAAAAAATGAAAACAAAAATTAAAATAATAGAGAATAACATTGTCATAAAATTACTTTTTCCAAAAATTTAAGCTGATAAGAGATAGAACATGAATAATTATAGCTCTAATATATATCTCTTTAAGCAAAAATCTCTTTTGGGCAAAGCTTTTTTCTCTTTTTTATTTGTCTTAAACTAAATTCTTTTGAGATCTAATAAAGATCGAACTATAAACCTTTCGATTATAGAAATTCTGATACTATATTATGAAATCATTTCTTCCAAAAAGTTAAGACGATAAGAAGAAGAAAAATATGAATCATTATATCTTTAACAAACATTAAATTTTATTGCTAGTTCTTAATGTTAATCAATATTTAATATTGAGAATGGTTTTAAACAGACAGATACGTATTATGTTGAGCAGTTTAGTCAATTTAACGATTTTCAACTCGAGAGACTTACGTATCATGCAAGTAAGACCAGGAGGGCAAAAGAAACCTTCACAACAAGGTTGGCAATCTGAATTTCTAACAGGTATGTCTTTCTGGGTGCTGTTAAGCTCTACTTTCTCATTAGCCTTACATGCCCATCCAGGCTCACACCCATTTAGCCACGTGCTCGTATTGCAGTTCACATTCGGATTCACAAACCTTTTGTTGCTTTTAACCAGCGATGAATACATTTCAAGCTCTGAACCTATGCACATGCGCTGTGTAATATCTCCTGATGAATGGTAACAACAACATAACACACCATGCAAATCTATATATATAGAATCAAATCCAAAAAGAAAGTAATACTTGAAACGAATCTATAAGATTAGATTCAACAATGCTACGTGTACAGCAAAATCAGCCTCCAAAGTCAGCTACCAGTAAAATATATATATTGGAATACGAATACACAAATATAATTGTCGCTGATTTTAATAATTAATTTTGGTGTAGAAAATAGGTTATATTCTCACATACCTTGTAAATTTTTGGCACAGTTGGTGAGAAAAGAGAGATCACTGGAGAAATTGAAGGCACCATCCCAATCTCGGTCCCTGAATTAATTAAGGTAGTTATTGTGTTAGATTATTTGAATGATCAATCAAAACAACAACACATACAGAAATGAATGAAGGAATGAGAATACAGACGCATCCACAATGCAAAATCCCAAGTGTTTCCTGATTGAATCCTTGAAGACGTTGGTGTAACTACCCATGCTTTTGTACATTTCCTGTGCAAATAACTGAACTGCAGCTTCATTGGGGAGGCCGGTGCCGCCGCCGGCCGCGGCGCCACCGCCGGGGGCTGTTTGAGAAGACGCTGGCCCCACAATGCAGGTCAATACAACAACAATTGTAACAAAGTTAACCTTCCCTAATATCTCTACGTATCCCTCTATCTTGTTCATCATAATTCTAATTAATCACAAAAAAAAAAAATAAA
Organism: Arachis ipaensis; assembly: GCF_059453495.1. Classification (NCBI taxonomy): domain Eukaryota; kingdom Viridiplantae; phylum Streptophyta; class Magnoliopsida; order Fabales; family Fabaceae; genus Arachis; species Arachis ipaensis. The sequence goes on along the minus strand of NC_142438.1, from coordinate 3,097,474 downwards.
AAATAAAAAAGTATCTATTTAATATTTGTTAGTATTGCTATTATTATTTACAGTGTTGTTGTTTCTGATGAGATCACAACAAAAGGGTGAAGAAACTCGTAGGAATTACTATTGCAGAAGGGTAGATACATTGTGAAAGTGTGTTGAGGAACAATGGAGGGAGAGAGAGAGAGAGGTATTCGCATTTTCCAATGAAGAAATAATTAATGGCGGCGAGTGTGTGGTGGGGGAGCAGCATGCATTTGCTTTCTTTCTTGTGCCTTTAAAATGGAACGTAGAAATTGGCCATGAAATAATAATGGTTGAATAATGATGAAAACAACAAACATGCATGCATGCATGCATGCATCAATGCTTATTCTTGCATTGTAAATAGGCTTGTCTTCCAATCACGACACGTGTCAAACATTTAGTACCATGCTCTCAAAATCATATGCCTCCAACCTCGCATAGCTTATATTTTTTTTCCAATAATTTCATTTTCAACATTATATACTAAGGATTATTTAATACTTGTAATATATTCACAATGTAAAATTTAATCAGATTTTCTATATATTTACCTGCTTAGGAATAATAAATTATAAATCATTGTGTTTCACCATGATGAAAATCTAAAAACAAATATTTAGATGTTAATTATGCGAGTGTCAATCCTTCCATTTTATTAAGATTACAAAATGTTCTTGTAAATTATGATAATATCGATATATAGACAGTGATTTCAAATCTAAAATTTAAGCGGTCACCAAAAAAAAAATCTAAAATTTAAGCATATTTTTTCACAACTTCATATAAGGTAGAGTTTTTTTTTTTCTTTTTTCTTTTTTGAGGTGATAGTGTTAAAGCTTGTAACACATTTTATACGTCCAAGTTTTTTTTGTTAACTAAGTTTAAAGTTTAATATAACAAAAATTAATTATGATTATTATTTTTTAAGTTTTATTGTTTAATTTGATTGGACTTAGTTTATAAAAAGACTTAGATGTACAGTATTATTTTATCGAAAATGTTTGGTAATTAAAGAAAATTAGCTAAAAACAGCAATAACTTGCTTTATTTAGTATTCATTAATTGTTGCGATAATTAATAAATGCTAAATAAAGTAAGTTTTGGCTTTTTTTATAACAAAAAAAAATTGACCAAAAATAGTTAGAATTTGTCTTATTTAATATTTATTAATTATTAAATAATTAATGAATGCTAAATATATAAGATAAATTTTGGTTGTTTTTTTGTCTATCTAATATTACAGTTAAAATTTTAAACTACTACAACAGTATTAATTTCGACTTTAATTCCAAAAATGATTAGTCTTTTGTTTTTTAGATTCGAATTTAAGAGTACAATTAAAATTATTGAATTTATCAAAGCCTTTATTTGCATGATGTCGATGCAGAAATATTTGGTAACTAAAGAAAAATAGTCAAAAACAGCCATAACTTGCCTTATTTAGCATTTATTAATTGTTGCGACAATTAATGCATGCTAAATAAGGTAAATTCTGACTTTTTTTTTGTCTTTCTAATATTACCGATGTCCATGATATGTAGCTATTTTTAATATTTAATCAAATAATAATTTGATGTTTTCACATATTTATATATTCTTTAAGAAAATTAAATAAAATAAAAACTATTCTATTGTTTTCTTGGTTTTAGACTATTGTCTTAAATAATAACAACGAAAAACAAGATTATGAATGGAAAAAGAGGAGAATTCAAAGAATTATATGCAACATATTCTATGATTGACCGATTTGATTTGAGTAATAAAACTAAAAAGGGATATTTAAACTTGAAGAAACAATAATGAGGAGCACAAAAAGATCTTTCCAAAAGTTGAGAATTAAAAAAAATGTTAACTTAATTTCCTTCTATATATATTTATTCATTATTCTTTTTAATGAATTGTTGCATACAAAAGACAAAATTTAATATCTTAATACTTATTTAAACGGATATATAAATTGAGCCGAACAAACGCGAATAATAACGGTGGTTTTTTTTTTTGTTTTACTATTTTGCGACGGTTTCAAAAGTAGTCGCTAATTTTCCGATGCTATGCGACACTAGCGTTTGGTGGAGAGACAGAGACGGAAAGACTGAGACTGAGAGACAGAGACTAAGAGATAGGATTGAAATAAATCTTAGTATTCTGTTTGGTACAAAATGAGAGACAGGAATTGAAACAAGAATGAAACTCTAATTTAATTTGCACAAAGGGTAAAATTAGAATTAATTAATTAAAATGAAAGTATTTTAGATATAAAATGTTATTAAAGTTTCAGTCTCTATCTCTAAAAATTTTAGTCCCCTATGTCCCTACATTTTAGAGGTACTGACTGAAATTTTGGGAACAGAGATAGAAATTTTAGTACCAGTCTCTAAACTAACAAACATAATATTGAATATCAGTCTCTCAGTTTTTGTCTCAGTACTTCAAAACAAACGCTACCTTACATTGTAGTGCAAACAAATTACTTTTCTATTTATGTATTTGGTCTCAGCTGAAGCTCTTGATCATTGCTTGGATCACTGCAATTTCATTGGCAGAAAACCCTACACCAAGGTTTGCAAGAACATCATACTCCAACCACCCAGTGTCACCACCACCATTTTTCATACCTTGATTACCATTATTATCATTGGTGTTCGATGATGATGATGGTGGTGGCACTATACTTTTGCCGCTAGTTGCAGCGGCTATGGAAGGTTCGGCGTGGCGCAAGAGCCACTCAATTGTGTCACCATGAGTCTTGTGCCCTAGCTCGCGCGTGAGCTGGAACACGCGCGCAGCACATAACGGTGGCAACAGAATGCGACTTTCTCTTCCATTAACCTTTTTGTGACGATCTTTATTGTTATTATTATTATTGATGCTAACCTTACGAGGGGGTGGGGTATTATTAGAAGAAAACTTCATGAATTTTGGTTTGTTATTACTTTTGGTTTCTTATTGTTTTGTGTGTGTGTCCTTGGATCATTATATTCAATAAAAGGGTTCTTATATAGTAGTCTTATTCTCCCTTGAAGCAACGGTTCCTTAATAAATAAAAAGAAATATTTATTGTTCAAAATATTCAGAGTCAATCTGAGGTTGATCGAATACTCTTATAAATGGTAGACTCATTGATTACTGTTACATATCATGCAATGCAAGTAATTAAATGAGTATGACCAATTGAGCATATTAGGGCCATTAAAAGTAAATATATAGAGTAACGGTTCTGCTACGTTATCAACAGTATATCTGCCAACTTCTACCAACTCTTATTTATAATTGTATTTTATGGAAGTGTGTTCGTGGATGTGTCTAATAAAAATGTCTTTTTTATAGCTGTGTTTAATAAAAGTGTCTTTATAAATATATTTTCTGGATGTGTCTCTTTATATATGTATTTAAAATATATTAATTATTAGACACATCCACGAACACACTTCTATGAAACATACTTATAAATAAGAGTTGGCAGAAGTTGGCAGATAATATGTTGGTACTCTATACTTTTCCATAGAGTAAACATCCCGCAATTTTTGTCCATTTTCACGAAGGATAAAGTGATTTCTGTTTAAAAAAAAAGACGCTTCGATCTCTCTTTTAAAAAATTCATTAAATAATAACAAAAATTATTTTTGTGAGGATTTTATTTATATTTTGTGAGGGTTTTAAACCTCCACAAAATTCTTTTCAACAATATAACCAATTATTACCACTATTATCATTATCTTCTTCATCCTCATTATTATTACGCCTACCTCTATTATTTTTATTGCTTTATCATCATCATTATCTCCTCTACCGTCATCATCATCACCAAAATATTATCAACATTAAAGTTCTCTTCTTTCATTTCTTATTTGATATTATTTTTTTCTTTAAAAGGTATCTGTACTACAATTTTTTTCTTTTGTGACATCATTTTTATTAATGGTTTTTCTTCACTTAACCACCATTGGTAAAAGAATTTTCAAAAACAAACTTATTAATAGTTTGTGGAGGTTTAAAACCCCACAAAATATAAATAAAACCCCGCACAAAACTAATTTTTGTTATTATTTAACGGATTTTTTAACAGATAAATTATATTATCCCAAAATAAAAATATTGAAGATCGAAGTGTCCCTTTTTTTTAATAGGTATTGCTTTGTCCTTTGTGAAAATGGACAATGCTTACGGATTTACCTATCTTTATGCCTTAAACACACATGTTAATTTTATAAATTAAAATTTTTTTAATTAAAAATATAAAAATTAAGTTTTTAATATATTTATTAAATAAAAATATTTAAAATTTCTCGTTAATAATAAATTTATCATGTAACTTAAAGACATACATTAGTTAAACCTATATTTTATTAATCAAAATCAACTAAATTAATCTAATAGTTTATTGACATAATAAAAATTAATTAAAAAATAAATAGACACATAAAAAAAGAAAAAAAAAGACTTGATTCAATTTAATTATAAAAATAACTTATTTAACCATATTTCTCTAAAATAAAATAATATACTTTATTGGTCACCAACTTAGCTATTTATATAAAATATATATTATAATATAAAATATAATATCAAATATATATATATATATATATATATATATATATATATATATATATATATATATATATATATAATGACTAATCTAATAACTACTACTTTTTAGTATTCAATAGTGTCATTGTTTTAATTTTTTCTTCTATTTCTAGTTTTTAGTATTTTATGATTAACCACTAAAGAAAACAAAAAGTTATAATGAAGAATAAAAATTGAAACATGACCCTAATATACTTATTACTATTATTTAGACCAAAATATCTCTTACTCTCTTATTAAAAAAAATTACTAGTGTTTTCAAGTAAATTTGTTATTCTAATTCATATAGGAACGTTTTGTTTAATAAATAATTTAATTAACAAAATAATAGATGAAAAATAGTTAAGAATTTGAATTATTATTGTAGAAAAATTTTTTAAAAATATGGATTGATTATTAACCAAAAAAGTTAATTTATACCTATCTTTCTTCATAACTAATTATTACTACTTTGACTTTTTATTGTTATAGTCTCTCTCATCTTTTATTTTGAGATTTCATAGAATGCATTTATTTAGATTTTTTTTAATTACTATTTAAAATGACCCATTCAAACACACCCTTAAATCTTTCACTAGTTTAGTAGAAATATAAATATGTTTAGAGAAAGTGTAGATACAAAAGCAAATAATATATTTATATTGTACAATAAAATTTGAATTCTGTCTAACTACAACTAAAAATAATAAAATAAAAATAAGATAATTTATTTTTTATTAGAAACTACATAATCAAGTTAACTCTTTTTTTCTTTTCCTGTTAACTAAATCTTGGACCCTATCAAATGGTAGAAGCAAATAGAAACTCAATTTAATATAGATCAGAATAGGTTTACCAATAAAACCTTGCCTCATTGCACTTTTATCAATATGGAAATGAAGCTATGCAGATCAAGTAGAGTGATTCCATAGTAGATATTCACAAAAAAATATTATATTAGTATAAATAAATTTAATTATTCGTTTAGTACAGGATTAATTACTATTATATATAGTAATTTAATAATTAATGTTTAGATATGATAATCGTATTTTTTAAAATTTAATTTTAATATACTATCAGTGTAAAACAATTTTACACGTATATTTAATTACGTAACACCACATCATTAAAAATAACTATTACTTTTATTAATTGCGTGAATAATCATAAAAAAAATAAATATAATTGAATAATTATATAAAATATTTTACATTTTTAATCCATTAAAATTAAACTAATTTTTATTGGTATAATATGATGGATCCAAAAGTAAAAGGGTTGTTAATCCGAAATCCGACCCGGATGAGAAAAAGGGCCTTCGAGAAATCTGGAGAGAGAGAGGAATGTTCTGGAAACTGAGATTTGGTATCCATAAAGCAGCAGGCCCAAACCCTAACTTTTGTGTTCACTTTCCAGTTTCAGACACTCTTCTTATCCATTCCTCACCCAACACACACACACCAAGTCGTTAGCATCAATGGCCTCCGCAAACGCTCTCTCCTCCGCCTCCCTCCTTCGCTCTTCTAACCGCCAGGTACCATAACATCTAACTAACTAACTAACTAGTACAACAACTCTTAACTACCTCCTCACACTTTCCAATGTGAATATTTCTTTTTCAGAGTTTAAGCAGCAACAGGAGGCTGAACCACCAAAACAATGGCAGAGTCAATTACCGTCGCTTCTCCGTCAGAGCCTCCGCCAAGGAGATTGCCTTCGACCAGAGCTCACGCGCCGCCATTCAAGCCGGTATCGATAAGCTCGCCGACGCCGTTGGTCTCACCCTCGGTCCCAGGGGTACGTACAATCCTGCTTAATTTTATTTCATTTCTCGTTCGTTTTTGCATTTTAGATTTGAATCGTGTAATTTCAAGCTCCTCTTGGAGGGACTGGTTTGATTTATAAGAATTTACAATGATGCTGAGATTTCGGAACTGTATTTGCCTATTTGGTTATTTTTGAAGGGAGGAATGTTGTGTTGGATGAGTTTGGAAACCCTAGAGTTGTTAACGATGGTGTCACCATTGCTCGCGCTATTGAGCTCCCTGATGCCATGGAGAACGCCGGAGCTGCTCTCATTAGGGAGGTATGCGAGGGATGGTTTCAATTTTTTCAATTGTAAAAATCTGATAATGGTTTGGTTATTTTGGTGTTAATGACGATGATGATTATTGATGTGTGGCGAAATTGTGTGGACAAGGTTGCTAGCAAGACTAATGACTCAGCTGGCGATGGGACAACGACTGCTTCGGTTCTTGCTAGGGAGATAATTAAGCTTGGACTGCTCAGTGTGACCTCTGGTGCTAACCCTGTGTCTCTCAAGAGAGGAATTGATAAAACTGTTCAGGGTTTGATTGAGGAGCTTGAGAAGAAGTCCAGGGCTGTCAAAGGAGGAGATGACATCAAAGGTGTTATATGCTATACCATTTCTCTAGGAATGTTTGTTTTACCTTGAGGTTTGGTAGACTAATGATGGTTTATTGGTCTGGTAATGGAACAGCCGTTGCTTCTATCTCCGCGGGAAATGATGAGTTGATTGGGCAAATGATTGCTGAGGCAATTGACAAGGTTGGACCAGATGGCGTGCTATCCATTGAATCTTCATCCTCATTTGAGACTACTGTTGAAGTTGAAGAAGGAATGGAGGTATAACTTTTCTGCTGTGGCAAACGGGTCGCTTCTTTTCCACTCTGTAGGGAATCGTGATGAGTTTATATTCACTTTGTAATTCTTATTATTTTGTATTATGTGATACAGATTGACAGAGGGTATATCTCCCCTCAATTTGTTACAAACCCTGAGAAGTCGATTGTTGAATTCGAGAATGCGAGAGTCTTGATTACAGATCAGAAGATATCGGCAATTAAGGATATAATTCCACTGTTGGAGAAAACAACTCAATTGAGAGCTCCCTTGCTTATCATCGCCGAGGATGTCACTGGGGAGGCTTTGGCTACCCTTGTTGTGAATAAGCTGCGGGGCATTCTTAACGTTGCTGCCATCAAAGCTCCCGGTTTTGGTGAGCGCAGGAAGGCCCTACTTCAAGACATTGCTATATTGACAGGTAGGTGAAATTCTCTTCTGTACTTGATTGGATACATAGCACATCAACATTTGTAATGGATTTGAAATGAAATCAAATGACCAATCTCAGTTGAAAATAGGTTAATATTGTTAAAAATTAGTCTGGTGTATGGTGTATTTGAGTGCAAGGTGTATTGATTTGTCAAGTTAATCACTGAGTTCTGTTAAATTGTTAAGTATATATGATCATGAGATGGGAATTATGACAACCATGTGGCTGACAAGTTGATTTTGTGCCTTCAATTACCAGGTGCTGAGTTCCAAGCCTCTGATCTGGGATTACTTGTTGAGAACACCTCAGTTGAGCAGCTTGGTATCGCTCGCAAAGTAACCATCTCCAAGGATTCTACAACTATGATTGCTGATGCTGCATCAAAAGATGAGTTGCAAGCTAGGGTTGCACAACTAAAGAAGGAGCTGTCAGAGACAGATTCAGTTTATGATACAGAGAAATTATCAGAGAGAATCGCCAAGTTGTCTGGTGGAGTTGCAGTCATCAAGGTCGGTGCTGCCACAGAGACTGAACTTGAGGACCGTAAGCTCCGTATTGAGGATGCCAAGAATGCAACCTTTGCTGCCATTGAGGAAGGTATTGTTCCTGGTGGAGGCACCGCATTGGTTCACCTTTCTGACTTTGTACCAGCAATCAAGGACAAGCTTGAAGATGCTGATGAAAGATTAGGAGCTGACATTGTTCAGAAGGTGAGAATGCTGACAAGCTACATACATAAAGCTATAATCTTCTTTGTACTGCATAATGCACATGTTCCATTATTATGATAACACACCAAGTCCAACTATAAAACAGATATAGAAACCTCCTACATAAATTCCTTGTCTATTTCAGATTACAATACACTTTAACAATAAACAATATAACCCTGAGTTTTCTCCAAGTTACAAGTTGATCTGATAACTGTGGAAAATTTTAATATTGTAGGCATTGGTATCACCTGCATCATTGATTGCTCAAAATGCTGGTATAGAAGGTGAAGTAGTGGTGGAGAAGATAAAGAACAGTGAATGGGAGGTTGGTTACAATGCCATGACAGACAAATATGAGAATTTGGTGGAGGCTGGAGTCATTGACCCTGCAAAGGTGACAAGGTGTGCTTTGCAGAATGCTGCTTCAGTTGCTGGAATGGTTTTGACCACACAGGCCATTGTTGTTGAGAAGGCTAAGCCCAAGGCACCTGTTGCTGCTCCTCCTCAAGGCCTCACTGTTTGATTTCTCTATTACTCTTTCAAGGTATTGTCATTACAATGTTACGGCAAAGAACAGTTTTGTGTAGAAAATGGTAAGAGCCCAAGTTTATGAACGAATGTTGAATTGAAAACAAAAGAATCGTAGTTGTAAGCATTATTGTTAGATCATGTTTGGATTGGCGGATAAGAGGTAGTGTTGATTGAGTTCTAAATATGTTTCACGAGTGAAATAAGAGTTATTTTCCTCCGTTAACGTCCAAGAATTAGATCTACTTCACCATACATCGTGCTAATTTTTAACATTCATGCATGTATGAATATTTTTCGAAAATATTGTGAACTTCATGATTGAGGCTATTCACATTGTAAAGTATAGTTCGGTTCAACATTATTGGTAATGTTAAATGTTAAATTGAGACATTCGCTCAGAAGTTTGTGACTCAGAACCATACTTTGAAGTGCCAAAGATCTTGATTTTTAGTTACCCTAAAAAAAAATCTAATACGCGTTAATCCAAAATTAAAAAAAAAAAGAAGTCCTATACGCGGTGGAATGATATCATCATCATATTATAACTATATATGCACGTATTACTACTTTAAATTGGTTTTTGAAAGTTTTTTAATTAAATTTATTTTTAAAAATTTTAAATTGGTCAAATTAATTTTTCTGTTATTTTTTTTTCATAGTCAAAGTTTATTTATATGGTATGTTAAATGATATTATAATATATACTTAAAAATTTTAATTGATTGTTAATATGATATTTATGAAATGAAATTAAATTAATTTTAAATTGAAGTATTTTAATGTTTTAAAATTCTTTTAATTTAAAATTTTAATTTGATTTAATTGTATAAATTTATTATGTTAGTAAATTTTTATTTTTAAAAATGACAAAAAAACTAATATAACTAAAATTTAACTAATGTAACTAAATTAAAATTTTTAAAAGATAAATTTAATTAAAATAATATCTTTCGAAATTTAAAAATATCTTACTATCTTTTCACTTCTTCTCGATGTGGTAGGTTAGTTTTTCCTTCGTCTTACAAAAATCATTAAATATGATCTATTAAGCGAAGAACTACTTTTAAAATAATAATAAACTTAAATAAGTTTTTATTTTTATAAAAGACATTTTTTTTTTACCAAAAATAGGAGATTCGAACTCGCAATCTCTTAATCTCTTAATTGAGTATGGAGAGACTATGCCATTTGAGTTATAGACTATAAAATACCTCTTTGTCATTAGTTTTCTCCGAAAGTTAATTGCCGATGTGGACCAACATTAGAAATTATATTTCATAATTATCAACGACTTATTTAAATCATAATAATATTAAAAAACTACATGGCATTGCTAGTTGCTACGGGAGTACCGGGTTTTTAACATGGGAAGCATAATAAGAATTGACGAACAGAAAGAACCCGTAATATGTTATCCAACTATGCTATATGCTATGTATGTATACATTAAAATTAAGGATTAAAATCAATTACTAATATATAATACATATTAAATATTAAAAATAAATTAAATTATATAAATATATTAATAAATTATTTGATAAGTGATTTTAATAACTAATTTTAATATATAAATAATATTTTTGTATATTATCAGCTCTCTTCCTTTCCGTAAAGCAAAGTCAAATTAGCATGCTGATTCTTTTGGTGGATGAATGCATCACATATATACACATTTTCATTCTAATGACAAACATCTTCTAGAGGAGAATCCGAAAATTCAATATCATTATATCAACCTATACTTAAAAACGGGTAATGTTAAGTAGACAAAAAAAACAGGCAGAATTTGTCTTATTTAATATTAATTAATTATTGTAACAATTAATAAATATTAAATAAGACAAATTATGATTATTTTTGGCTGATTTTCTTTGGTTACCAAATATTTTCGCTTAAAAACTACTTGCCGTGTATAAAAGTTCATTGCGGGAAAGATTCCCTCTTGAGAATGACTCATACGGTAAGAAAAGAGTTGATACCTTTTAAGAGAGCTTGTCAACATGAGTCGGAATATAGATTATTCATAGAAATAATAGAAATAGAAATAATGTTTATACTATTTTGTTTATATATTTTTTTACATTTTTTTATGGTATAAACGACTAATTTTTTTTATCTTCTCTCATTTCTTATCAATTACTTTTAATATGGTGTAAAAAAAAACATAAATGTATCATTCCTCGTTCAAAAATTCTTTAAATAGACATGTTTCTTTCTTTGGAAGTAGTAAACGATATATTCCTCAATAAATGTTGGTCAACCTTTTAGGTAGTAGATCCTACTCACAGGGGAAGAAGTTTAAGAAATTCTTTTTTTTTTTAATGTATATTGTTTAATGTTTACTACTTTCGTTTTTTAGAAACTTAAAATTTTTGTTTAACCTTTTCAATATTATGTGTTTAAATTTATTAAATATTTATAGAAATATATTACTTGCCGAAAAAAAAATGAAAAAAAAAAAGCTAGAAATTACAACCTTATAAATCATAGTTGTGAATGAAGGAAACACTAATGGTGTGCCAAAACAAAATGCATAGTTTCTTTTTTTCTTTTTATTTTTTATTTGTTTATATTAAATATATTTATTTTTGGATAACAAGTTAATAATTATTAAATTTCAGATTTTTTGTCATAGAAACTTTAATATTATGTTATGAAATTGCTTATTTTAAACATTTAAACCAATAAAAATATATGCATGAATAATTATAGATCTCTAATATTTACTTTGATGCAAATGGGCAATAATGATATTTATCATGTTTCGATTTATTTCTATTTATTTATATGAAATTTTAAACAAAGAGCAAATTAAAGCATATATTTTCTAGCAGAAAATTGTAGGAAAAAAAGTTAGCTCAATATAATTTCTTGATCACCACTTTAAAATTGAGGAAGGAAAAAAAAAACTAGCATAGTATATGTATGCCAATAACTCAAGAATCAAGTTCTTTAATTGATTCTAGTTTATCAAAGTGAACACATGAAAAAATAAAGAGGAAAGTATCGTTTTTGTCACCAATGTTTAGGGTAAATTTTATTTGTGTCCCTAACGTTTAAATCGTTCTATTTGTATCCCTAACGTTTGTAAAAGTGATTCAATGTTATCCTACCGTCAATTACACATCATAAACGCTTTAGTTTGAGTTTTAAAAACCTCTTCTTGAAGTTAGAATATAAATGTTTGGGATAGAATCGATAATCTACTCCGAAAAATAGCTCATCAAATGTTAAAACTAATTCCTACAACATTTATATAATTCACTTTTCTAAGGACATAATTGAATTTAAACACAAATAGTAGGTATAATATTAAAATCGATCACATCCAAGTGAGACCTAATTGAGAATAAATACATCCAAGTGAGAATAATTGAAAAATATAATCTGATTTGTTAGTATAATTGATAGTAGGATAACATTGAATCACTTTTATAAACGTTAAGAATACAAATAGAACGATTTAAACGTTAGGAATACAAATAGAACTTACCCCAAACGTTGGGACAAAAACGATACTTTATTCAAAGATAAAAAAAGCATATGGTTTGTTACTTTGTTATGACTACATTATTTATTAAAGAAATGTTCCATGAGGGATACAAGTAACAAAGCTGCAAAATTCAATGCATGAAAGCTTATTGTAGTGTGAATGCTTATTGTAATGTGAATGTTTGAAAGCTTATTATAGTTTTTCAAACTTAAGAGTTAAGGTAGTGAATACTACATCCTCTACTAAAACATTCCATAAGTTATATATTTGTTTGTATCTTATAATTATTGGTCCATGTGTTTTATATCAATTTCAGCACCTTTATTTATCTCTATTCTCATCTTGGACCACAAAATAAAACACCCTTGACCCCTTCACTACACCAAATTATATTACTTTTTACATCACTCACTAATAGACATTTAATATGTCCATATTAGTCAACATCTAAATTGGTCTTAGAAAAATTTTGACCGAAATTTTTAATTTCTAATAAATTTTTATTTTTACAAAAATTTTGAGAATTATTTTCTTCGAACAAATTAATTTTTTTTTGTAGCTTTTAATTAAATTTTTAAACAGGAATAAGTAAATCTTTGACAAATCTTATTATAAGATAACTAGATAAATTAGATTCTTTTTAAAATATGTGGGATCAATTTGTTCGACAAGAATAATTTTATTTTAAAGACCTCTAAAAAATAGAAATTTATTGAAGACCAAAGTATTCGATCTAAAATTTTTTAAAATCAATTTTAACATTTATTCTAGTATTTAATTAAATACATATATAGAATTGGTAGCAACAAATATGTTATAGTCAAAATGGTTCTAAAAATTTCGTCAATTTAGTTTTTGAAAAGTTAACATATTAAATTAATCTTAAAAAAATATAATAATAAATTAAATTAATTTTTTTATTAATTAAATAATGATGTATCACGGAATAATTATATTTAGTATCATTATTTAATTGATGAAAGTATCAATCTGATACATAATTGTAAATTTTTTAAAAATTAATTTGAGACAATTGATAAATTGAAACAAACTTGTTCAAAGATTAATTTCACTATCAACACAATGATCATATGTAAAAGTATTATTTTTAAAACAATTTAAATAAAAAAAAAATAGTGAACCAATCTCAATTTCTGAATTAATAGCTCAGCCACTAGCAGTCTAGCAATCTAGCACTAGCTACTTACAACCCCACCAATAATAATTTTCCAATCATGTATCAGATTCTTTACACTTTTTTTTTTTTTTTCATTTTTGTCAATATATCCCACCATGAACGCAAAATATGCAACCACCAAATCAAATAAAAGCCTCTAATGCAGCGTTGAAGCATGAATATTTAATTATATATATATGGCATCGAATTGAATTCCCCCCTTTCATATAAGATATAGCATCGTTGCATTTGCGAATAATAAGCTTCTTATAACTTTAATTTTAGGGGTGCTCTCGTAAAGATGCGTAAAAGTTTTTTTTATAAAGACATTTACGTATCATATTATTATTCGACGTATTAATAAATCGGTTATTTTTGAATATTTTAACAAATTAGAATAAAATCGAATTTTTTTTATAACAATAACAATAAATCTAATTTTTTGTAGGGATTTAAATGTCCGAAAAACAAAAAGTTAGGGATATAATTGTCTTGTTATCAAAAAATTTAAAGATATTCGATTTAGATGGTATAATTTGATCAGATCAAATCGGGTTTAATAATTATAATGCAGACAATTGGGTTTATTATTGTTATTATAATAAATTGATTTTGTTCTGGTTTATAATAAAAAATAAATTATTAACCAGTTTAATTAGGGGTGTCCGCGGATCGGATCGAATCGGATATGGCCAAAAATTCGATCCGATCCGCACAATTTCCATCGGATCGGATCGGATATGATATCCGCACTTTTTAGTGCCGGATCCGATCCGATCCGATCCGCACATTTGCAGATCGGATCGGATCGGATATCGGATATATCCGCATAATTAAACCTTCTCTTTTTAATCGTATTTCTATGTAAAAGAATTCGATAAAAATATTTCTTTCATACTTTTAAACTTATTTATTCCTAAAATATTTTTAATCAAACTCTCTCTAAATAACAAAAATAAAATAATACAATATATGAATAATAATTACTAACTAAAACATACAAACAAGTAAATATAATACCAAACATATATATATTTATTTATTTTTTAATTATTATAGTGCGGATCTGCGGATCGAATATGCGGATGTAGAGCAGATATCTGCGATCCGATCCGATCAATTTGCGGAACGGATCGTATCCGCAATTTTCGGATCGGATGCGGATATTTACCGCGGATCTGCGGATACGATCCGATCCATGGACACCCCTAAGTTTAATAAAGATATTCAATAATAAAATGACATGTGTGAACGTCTTTAAAAAAAGACATTTTTAGTGTCTTTATTAAAGTGATCTCCTTAATTTAAACATTTTTATTTGTTAATGATTGGGGTTTCACCTTTTTGCAGTTTTTTTTTTTTCATTTTAATTTTGTTTATTGGTTTCATTTCCCATACTTCTTTTAGTTTTCTATTTATTAATTAGAGAAGGATCCACGTTTATGTCCTCTAATTTTAGCTGCTATTATATTTTTGTTATGGAAACATTCTTAAATGTTCAAATTTGGATTTGTCAAATGAAAAAAAAGAAAAAAGTTAACATAATTGGGCAAGAATAAATTCCGTATCAACCAATGATGGAGATTAATTATATGAAGGAAAAGTATGAGAAGTCAATGAAATATTTGTACAATGTGTATAATGGATGTTTAGGGAGTATTAGAGATATAATCATTAGTGTTACCTTTTCTCATTAACTGAATCTTTTTGGGATTAGTGGTATTATGACATGGTATTAAAGCTTTAGATCTGAAAGGTCAAGAGTTTAATCCTTGGTGAACCCAAAAATCAGTTTAAGTTTTTGAGAATATGTTTATTATTCCTAATACTCGGATTGTTATTCTAGATAATATGAGGGATGTTTATTTTGTAACTCAATAGCTCATTATACACCTTATACAAATAGTCCATTAGCTCCCTAGCAGGACTCTTATATGAAACACACTTTACAGTTACAAGTGGATGTATATTCTCATGAAAAGAATATATAAAAAAACGAAAATTCACGTACAGTTATCTTTATATAAAATTATTTATTGAGAATTGTTATGATAATTTGACATATTTAACTAATTTATTATCTAACGACTCTTAGAATGTGTTTGAAAAGTATAGAATTAGAATTCTCTTGAGAAATGAATTCTTTTTTTTTTTGTTTGGAATATAAAGAAATATATAAATTTAAACTCTTTTGAGAATTTTAATTCTCATCAAGTTAAAAAATAAATCAAACCAATATAGATCTGATTTGTAAATCTAACCTAATAAAATTTGAATTTTAAATTAAAATATCTAAATTAATTCTAACATAATTTGATTTTTTAAATATATCCATTTCTCTTTTTCTTTTTTTCTTCTCTCTTATTGGGGTAGCATAGTAATATTACATATACTTCAACCATTTTTTTTCTATTTATTTTTTTTC
Organism: Arachis ipaensis; assembly: GCF_059453495.1. Taxonomy (NCBI): domain Eukaryota; kingdom Viridiplantae; phylum Streptophyta; class Magnoliopsida; order Fabales; family Fabaceae; genus Arachis; species Arachis ipaensis. Next base: position 3,081,472 of record NC_142438.1, on the reverse strand, counting down.
CAAATTTAAAAATTAGTGTTAGAATTGAATTGCAAATCAATTCTTGCTAGAATTCAATTTAATTCCATCTCATTAAAATTTCTAAACAAACTTTTTAATTATTAATTTCACATAAAAATAATTGTATATGAATTTTTATCATAAAAAATAAAGCTTTTTGCTAGTGACATACATATAAAAAAATATATAAAAAATTATTTTAGTTAAAAAATTTTAATTACCTTTAGTATTTAAGTTTATAATTTAAAATTTAAAAATAAATATTTATTATTTAAAATTTATATTTTAAAATAAACAAAATAATTTTTAAAAAATAAACTAATATTAATTAAAAACAATTAGTTATCTAACATTATTCATAAAAAAGATTTTAAGGGTCAAATGTCAAGTTATATATACTCACTCTAAACTCTAAAGTATCTTTTACTTTTTTAATTTAAATTTTAAATTCTACTTCAGAAAACAGTTATTATTGGAACTATTTCAATGTTACAAGAAGATAAGATATCTATATTTCAACATCAAAAGATTATATAAATGAATATCAATAGACTTTAATTACACTTTTGAATATTTCCAAAACCTTCCGTGTACGGTGAGTCCGCGAGTATTACTGGCACCGTCAAACTTATCAGATGAATAAAATCAGTTTTTTTTTTTTCCAGAAAAATATATCTTTTAAAAAATAATAGACGTTTAAAATTTTATCTTATATAGAATCTACCTTATAACAAATATACTATATTAAATTCAAAATTCTTAATAATTTTATTTGGATATATAGAAATTTTTACTTATTTTATATTTTGTACTGTAGTTTTTTTTTTTTCAAAAAAAATTATAGAAGAGGTTCATGATTGACTAAATAAAGATTTCATAAACTGAAACGGAAGTAAAATATGGTCAGCAAAATTTGGAGTTGGGAATAAGTTGGCTTAAAAAATTGCAACAAGTTTGCAATATTTAATTTAAGATATTTTAAGTCAATTATTTGATGTGCCTAACTTTCGTAAGTCTTCTACTTTTGTTGACTAGAGGAAATGTTTACTATAACCTGTTCGAGTTTTCGTTATTCTTCCAATTTTCTTTCCTAAATTATCTTTTTTTAATTTTAGAATTCTATGAAGAAATAATAAAACAAGAGCCATAAGTTTTTTTTTAAATGTATCTTTGTTCTCAAGTTATGTATTTCCTTATTTTTAAATTAGAACAACAATAAGAAATCTTTGTGCCCTTTTTTAGATAATCATGCCACTTTTAGTTCTCTTAATAGTGTTCCTAATTTGCTCTCCAAGAATTTTTATAGCCACTCTATTAAGTTCTTCTTTCTTTCTTTTAATTAATCTCGTCCAACGTATATCATTTTTTTTCTAAATCTAAATCTAAATTTATTATCTTATCTATATTCTAATTTTAACATATATCACTTTTTTTCTAAATCTAAATCTATTATCTTATCTAAATCTAAATTTATTATCTTATCTATATTCTAATTTTATCCAAAGTCTTCGTGTTTTTACTATGAGTGTCTAAAATAGGAAAAAAATCTATCTTGAGAAGTACTCTAATGATGATGCTGCGACGGTAGAGGGTGTCAGCCTTCAAATGACACCCATAAAGTCATAAAGCTACTAGTTTGGAATTGTCGAGATTTTGAGAGACCCCTGACAATCCACAATTTAAAAGGAATTTGTAAATTCCACTCTTTCGAAGTTGTTTTTCTTGTGAAACCAAAAACCAACCTCGACAAGTGGAAGCAAAGCTTAAATCTTGTGGTTTCAAAGATCGGTTCATTGTGGATCCATCAGGAGTTGCCGGTGGCCCTGCTTTGGCATGGAAAGAGAAATGCAATGTTCAGATTATTAGTTATGACAACTTTTACATTGTGGCCTCAATGGTGGAAGTGGGCACTAATGTTTCTTGGGGTATTATTGGAGTTCATTTGACCTCTCATGATCAAGATATGCAGGTACAGTATGAGGCTCTTCAACCTATTATTCAAGCATTTCAAGGACGAGTGATAATCAAGGGTGATTTTAATGCTATTTCTAACTACAACAAAAAAGTGGGTGGGAGAGTGAAGTCAACAGCTTCTATTGAAGCCTTTAATTCATTTATTGATGACAGCTCTCTAATGGATATTAGAATGATAGGCAAACCATTTACATGGTCAAATCAGAGGTCTAGTACTCTAGTCCATATTTAATTTAGGAATGGCTTGACCGTGTGCTGGTTGGTTCTGAGTGGCAGAAACTATTTCCTAATACTACTATTATTCGGCTTTCTGAATCAGGTTCTGATCATGCTCCTCTTCTCACTTATTTAAGCTTGATAACAGAGAGAACTAAACGGCAATTCAAATTTCAAGAACGGTAGTGTTCTAATGATGAGGTAAGACAGATTGTGAATGAGATATGAAGGGAGAGAATAGAAGGCAGCCCCATATTTATTTTATTTCAAAAATTTAAGAAGTGTCGACACAGTCTTGTCTTATGGCAGCAGTCTAATAGAACGAACTCTAAAGAGAAAATTGATTCTCTTCAATCTCAATTAGAGGAGTTTCGAACAGCAGGGGTCCATAGAGGTAATATCATCTCATATTTAGAAAGCAAACTAGAAAAAGGCTCTCCATAATGAAGAATTATATTGGAAGGAGAAGTCTAGGGTTAGATGGCTTCAAGCGAAAGATCAAAATACTAGTTACTTTCACCAGAAATTTTGTAACCGCACTCGTCGGAATAAAATATGGCACTTGACCGGAAACCATGGCGAATTACTTTCTTCAAATGCTGATATAGTGGCAGTGGTTGAATCTTATTTTAGATATATTTTTTTCTCCTCTTGTCACAATGATCCAAGCCCACTATTCACTAACTTCAAGCCTAAGGTTACAGCTTCTATGAACCGAAGGCTTAGACGTCCAGTTACTATAGAGGAAGTCAAACGGGCTACTTTCAGTGTTCACCCTCAAAGTGCCCCAGGAGATGATGGGATAACAGCTAAATTCTTTCAACATTACTGGGACATCGTCAGTGGTGATGTATTTCGGGCAATTAACGGGTTCTTTACGGGAGGTCACATATTGAAAAGTTTCAACCACACACAAATTTGTTTGATCCCAAAAGTCTCAGATGCTAAAGATATGTCCCAGGTGAGACCAATTAGCCTTTCTTCTATAGTTTATAAAATTATTTCTAAAGTTATAGTTCACAGATTTCAAAGAATGATGCATAAACTTATTAGCCCTTCTCAGAGTGCTTTTATTAAAGGCCGACTGATCTCTTATAATATCTTAATTGCCCATGAATGTATGCATTACCTCAAGAACAATAAACAAGGTCTGGAACATGAGATGACCCTCAAATTGGATATGAGTAAGGCCTACGTAGAGTAGAGTGGAACTTTTTGTGGTTTATGTTGGAGAAAATAGGATTTGATCCCCTTTGGATTATTTGGATTCTTGAATTAGTGACGACTGTTTCTTATTCTGTGATTGTGGAAGGACAACCCTATGATTTTTTCAAACCACAAAGAGGTCTCCTCCAAGGAGATACTCTTTCTCCCTATCTTTTTTTATTTTGTGCAGAAGGTCTCTCTTTCTTGCTACACAAGGCAGAACAAAACAGTCTCATTGAGGACATTCATATTAACAGGCATTGTCCTAAGGTCAATCATCTTCTATTTGCGGACGGCTCTATTCTTTTTTGTAAGGCTAATTCAACTGTTTGTGGAAAGAATAATTCTCCACATACAAGCGTTTTTTTATACAAGTCATTTATATTAACGCACTTCGAACCATACTGCACGTTTTCACTGCACCTTCTTCTTCTTCTTCTTGCTGTACGTTCTTCTTCCTCTTCCTCTTCTTCTTCTTCTTTTCTTTCGTTTCTTGCCTTCTTTTTCTCCTTCTTCATTTACGTGCTTTTCTCTCTGTTTTCTTTCTTCGTTATTCTCGATTTCCATTGTTTTTTGACATCAAGCTCTGAAATCGTTTTTGAAGAAGAAGAAGAAGCAGCAGAAGATGAGGAGGAGAAAGAGAAAGAGTTATGAATTATGCATAAGGTGTACTTCAACGAATTTTGGGTGTATTTCTTAAATCCTTTGGGTGTAGTTTTGTAATTCTTTGGGTGTATTTCTGTAATCTTTTGGGTGTATTTCTATAATCGTTTGGGTGAATTTCTGTAATCATTTGGGTGAATTTCTGTAATCGTTTGGGTGAATTTCTGTAATCGTTTTGGGTGTATTTCTGTAATCGTTTGGGTGTATTTCTGAAGTTCCATTATCTTCAAATTTGGCAAGAAACTCGTTTTCATGGAGGAAGAAGAAGAAGAGTCGTTCATAATGCATGGTGAGTAGTGCGCTTTTGAAACAGGAAGTGGTTGAATAACGTGCATTTATTTACTCTTGAATGTGGGAGTGTAATGCGTGTGTTTTGTTGGAATTGTGCCAACTTGTAAGACTTGTAAGCCAAAAAGACTTGTATGTGTAGCAGCCCTCTTGTGAAAATATCCTTGATTTATTATCTACGAGTGCTTCAGCGGTAAGAAAGTTAATCTTGGCAAATTTACAATTTTTTTCAGTCATAACACTCCTCTTGACTCTCGTGCTTGTCTGACTGTCTCCTTAAACATTTCACACATAGGAGCTCAAGATAAATATCTTGGGCTGCCATCTGTTGTTAATAGATCAAAGAAAGTCACTTTTAACATGGTTAAGGAGAAGGTACATAAAAGAATTCAAGGTTGGAAGCGTAATCTATTGTCTACTGGGAAAAGATTAGTTTTATTAAAGACAATTGGGGAGGCCATCCCGATTTATACTCTCTCCTGCTTCAAATTACCAGACAGTCTAATCTCTGATATTCACTCCTTACTGACTCAGTTCTGGTGGGGTCAAAAAAGAAATGAAAGGCGACTGACCTGGATCAGCTGGGACACTATGACCCGCCCAAAAAAGGAAGGAGGTCTTGGTTTTAAAGACCTTAAAGCTCAAAACCTTGCTCTGTTAGAAAAATAGTATTGAAGAATAGCAACACATTCTAATTCTCTACTGGTCAGAATTTACAAAGGTAAATATTTCAGAAACAGAAATATTCTAAATGCAGAACCTGGAACACTCTCTTCTTGGGGATAGAGAAGTGTTTTGCAAGGTAGAAATGTGGTGGAGAAGGGACTTAGCCGGAGAATAGATAACGGTATAAACATTCGTACGTTTGATGACCTATGGCTGCCTCCCCCATATCCATTCACTGTGCCAATAAATGTTCAACACTCGGCCATTGTTGCTCCCAGAGTAAAAGACCTGATTATTGAAGAAAGAATTTAGAATCAACCGTTAATTATAGAGATCTTTTCAAGTGATATTTTAACTAGAATTCTATCTTTGAAAATTGAAGGTGGAGATGACACACTCCAATGGACACTGAACAAACAAAAGAAGTATGATACAATATTAGGCTATAGAGTGACATACCTATTCTTACACCCTCCGCTTGAACTATGTTCAACCCATATGCAGTAAAAAGCCCCCTGTATCAACCTTTGGAAGATGAAGCTCCCTCACAAAATTAAACTGTTTATTTGGAAGTGTCTCCATGGTCGGCTTCCGGTTCTAGCCCAGATTTACCGGAGATTTCCTGCAACACCGGCACTGTGTCTCCGTTGCCAAGAAGAGGACGAAACAATCCCTTACCGTCTTATGCAATGTCCACCTATAAGAGATGCTTGGTCCAATAGTTCTCTGAGTTTATGCCTCCCCACCCATTCAATTACTGAATTTTGGTCTTGGTGGAACACCACGACGGAGCAGTTTGTTCAATGGGTGGTGACAATCGGAACCAACAATTGTTTGCTATTCTATGTTGAGATTGTTGGAAAGTTAGGAATATCTTTGTCTTTGAAGAAACCAACACTGTCCCAACTTCTATTCTCGATGCTTCTAGTTCGAGAGATTCAACATCTCTATGTAACTTCTCATTGAGTTAGTTCACAAGTCCTATTCTCTGAAAAAAAAATCTACTTTCACTTTTTACAATTTTTTTTTCTATTTTTCACTATTAGATTTCTTTCTAAGTGTAGTTTATTTAAGAGATCCCCATCATTTATTATTTTTATCCTGACATAGATTCTGTATTTCATTTATCAAATTTAATAAAATATATTTTTATCTTTTAAAAAAAAATAATAAGAACTCTTTTCCAACGGATGTAACATCCTTATTTTTAATATCTTTGTTTTAATTCTCTTTTTAACATTTTAAAATATTTTGCGAGTAATTCCATTTTTTTACCTTCAAACCAATAACTTTTGTGATCCATTTCTCATGAAATTTTCGCTATTTTTCATTGGGTTTAGTCCTAAGAATAGACATATATCTTAATAAGGTTTATTAATTAAAAAAGATTTATAAAGAATATTAATTTTAAAACTTCTAGACACATATTAACCAAACTTATTTATTTCACACATTTAAAAGAATTCTTATGTTTACTACTCTGGTCTTTAATATAATATTGGATATAAATCCAAATCCTAGAAGATATTCTCTCCCACAAACCAAAACACTTGTGATAATCTCTCACAGAAGAAGCAAAAAAAAAAAAAAAAAAACAAAAACAGTTTGCATATGTTTTATTTTTTATTTGTTTTATATTATTTTTTATTTTTGAGATTTATTATAGATCGAATTTTAAATTTTTTTTATATAAAATTATGATATTATATTATAAAATAATAATATTAAAAAGACTAAAAAAATAAAAATAATTGAAAATCTTTTTTTTGATAATTAAAAATAACTAAAATTTATCTTATTTAATATTTATTCATATTCTGACTCAAAATATAAATTCAGGTCGTCTAAAAAAAAGTATCCTCAACCATTTACTCAACTTCTTTAAAAAGGTTTACTCAAATCTCTTTTATTATTTCTATCTCTTTTAAAAAAATAAATCTCAACAAACTCTTAAAAATAAAAAAACGGTTATCATTAATTAAAGATAGAACTATACTAAAAAAAATAATAATTATATTCTACTATAAATATATTAAGACTTTTCAAATATATTTACGTTGTAATCTATTAAACATTTGTCTAAATTAACACAATATACTAACATAGGAACAATTTGGACGCTGTTCCAAGAAGGAGTCGAGGTTTTACGCTAAAATCTAAATCAATGTTTTAGGTAACTCTCAAAACAATATTTATTAAAATTAATCTCAATAGAAAGAAATTGGATGAAAAGCTATATATTTTAATAATGATGAATCATAGTTAAGTTTCTTTAATGAAACCGCCAAGGTTTGGAAGAGTGATTATTAAAATGTGTGCCTAGTTTGTAGTATGCAACTCCACGTGTTGTTCTTTCTAAACCCTAAACAAATCAAAACACACGTGTTATCACCAAGACTTTCATCACTATTGCTCATGGAGGTTGCTACACCAAGTCACCAACACAATATACTAACTAATATTAACATTATTCTTAATTCACTTCCCCAATATGCCCACCATTTTTATTTTTAATTACCAAATCTACCACACTCAATTGCATTTTCATTTTCTATTTTTCATTATAAAATTATATTAAATATTTAATGTAATCAAATGAAAGTTTAATGTTTACAGACCCTACGCCCACGGTTTGCAGTCTGTTTCAAATAACTAATATTGTTTTTATAATTTTTTAGTCCTTCATTAATTATTAGTGCCATATATACTACTTATGTTTCTATGTTACATTCTTCCCTTTCTAGACAAAGCTTGAACTACACGTTAGTCGTAATATGAACGCAATTAATAATTAAGGGTAATAAAGTTTTATTTTTAACAACGGAATATGATAAATAACTTATCAGAAAAAAAATCAAAATAAAAAATTTCAGCAAAAAATATGAGTAAACAAATTTTAGTTTATTTAAGATTTAAAATTTAAAATTTAGATTTAAAATTTTGGTTTATTTATATTTTTAAAATTTTGTCAGTTTCATATTATATTATTTTATAATTTAAAGTTTATTTTATTAATATTTAAAAATTTAAATTAAATTAATAATAAATTTATAATACTAACATAAAAAAACAATTAATTAAGAATAAATTATCATTTGTATTAATAAAAGATACAGACGCTGACAAATGTACCCATATAAAAATAAGAGTACCCAGACGTTGATTACGTAATTAGTCCTTAGAGTACTTTTGGCACACAAAAATTATATTCCGTAGTTATAATTATCGTTTTATTTTTATATAAGTACATTCATTAACGTCTATATCTTTTATGGATACAAATAATAATTTATTCATTAATTAATCAGAACATTCATTTATTCTAGGTGCATGCAAGAATTTCTTTGAATGACATGCATGTACTATATATATTCATCTAGAATTGGTTGTAGAAGTCATCATTAGATGCTATATATATGACCGCTATTGCATTGGTGTAGTGTTTCTTCATCAGTGCTCTAAGATCAAATATATAAGGTACGTATTTAATTTTATTATTTTAAGATAAGAATGAAAATAATAAAATATATAAACATTAAAGTAATAGAAAACTTACTTCTTTTTTATTTTTAGAAAAAAAAAACTTATTTCAAGTGAAAAATATTTTGTGTTATATGTTTGTATACAATTTCATATATACTTTTTAGATTTTAATTTTAATGTATTGATAATTTAAAATATTTTATAGAATCGTACGATTATAATTATTTTTTTAGATAATTATTCACGTAATTAATATAAAAAATAGTTATATTTACTAATATAATATTATATAATTAAATACACGTATAAAATAATTTTATATTTATAGTACATTAAAATTAAATTTATATTTTTTATTCTAAAATATTTATCCAAGAATGATATGTAGGGTGGACTTCAAAGTCCACGCCCTAAAACAATAAAAAGTCATATTCATGTAATAGAAGGTGACAAATGAAGTAAACAACATAAGAACAAAGACAAATTAAGTAGCATAGACCTGCTTCCACATATATCACTATCTTCTTCGTTCAAAATCAAGCTCTTCTTTACATGAGACATCGATGACAATAATTAAGAATAAAAATTTATAATAACAACACCATTTCACACTGCAGGTTGTCTCCTTTATCCACCATGAATGCATTTTTGTTATTTGATTAATATGCTGTGTGGGGTTATAGTAGCTAGCAGGTAGGTATGATATTTACAAAATCGATGATGCAGTTATTGAAAATATCATATTATATTCAATACATTATTCCGGTGAATGAGATATTTAGTTTGTATTTTATGGATGAAAATTGTCATTCAACCAAACATATTAGATTTTGCACAAGCAGGATTATCCTAATAATGTTTTTGAAAAAAAAATTCTAAAACTTAAAATGTTTGATATATATATATAACTAAACGATAATCAATGGAATTAACTAGTATACAACAATTATCTTTAATTAATTAATATTAGTCAATTTTTCATATTATTTTTAAAATTTTAATTTTCTGAAAAATTTAAAATTTAGAGTTAAGATTTAAAATTTTGTTTAAAATTTAATTAACTGATATTAATTAAAATAAATTGACTTTTCAATTAAACTCTAAATGATAACAAGATTGAATTGGCTAGCTACTAATCTATCCATTTATTATTATTAATGGTTAAGATAAAGTTTAATTCATTGAATAAAGAGTGATAGATGGTTCTAACCAAAAAATAGAAAAGAGTGATAGATCATAGATTATGACACTGGCCCCTCACAATCCGGAAGGGTAATTTTTCAAGTTCTCTTTTTCGCTATTAAATTTCTTCCTTAATTTAAAAGGAAAAAAAAAAAGCAATTAATATAAAAGGAATAAAAGTATAATAAATTAATAATATTAAATTACAGAATCTGAATCTTTCCTTAACCCCTTTGATCCTCATTTAGGGCCCACGCTTTCTCCACAGCGTTCCAAAAATCGAAAAAAAAAAAAAAAAATATATATATATATATATATATATATATATATATATATATATATATATATATAAATAATAATACGCGGCAAATGAAAATTCCTTAAAAACGGAGGGCAAGTTCGTCATTTTAACGCACACGCTGAAAACCGTTTATTTTTTGGAGACAAGAAAGCGGTGCAAAAATGAAACGAACCAAAAACAAATCAAAAGAGAGAAGAGAAAGAATGAAGGAAGGAAGGTTGATGGATTAAGAAAGAACGAAGAAGAAGAAGAAGCGATTTACGTTTTCAAAACCTAAAACCACGACAACAACAATGGCGTGTAATTCCATCAGAAACAATTTAATTAAATTCAAATTGATCAATATATTCTCCTGATTCATTGTGCTTTGTTCCGTGATCATCCTGATTCGTTCCGAGTCGCATTGTTGCGGTTTAAGGTTTAGGTACCTCTACTTTTCATTGATTTCAATATCATCGCAATCGCATGAATACATTTGGCTTAGAATGGAAGTTATTATTTGTTTTTGCATGATAATGAATGAATGAAGGATGGTGAACGATAATTGTGTGTGCGTTCCAGGTGCAGGATAAGGAACGATGTGCGAAACTCCGAAGATATTGTACATAGTGGTGGTGGACGAGAAGGAGAAGGATTCGTTTCGATACACGCGCTCTGTTCTTCAGAGCACTCTTCAACTTATGGGATGCAAAGCTCGCCATGCCTTCAAGGTTTATTTTATTTGTATTGTTTTTAAATATTTGTTGTGAATTGGAATTTTGATTCTGCAAAATTATTTTGGTGATACTAGATTTTGAATAATTTAGTTTTAATTTCCTGAGAGCTGTGATTTGGTAACTTAACTGGTTGATCTGGATAATTTTGTTCGAGGCTCTGGGTTTGAGGTGCTTTGCTGGAAGTTTTGGTTGAAATTATGAGGTTTTCGAGTATTTTTAGTAGTGTTGTTATTTGTTAGGTATAGGCCTGTAGTGAAGCTTTTGCAATTTGACGTGTTTGTTCTTTTGCTTTGTCGTTTTATTTTTTAAGCTTCTTTTAAGTCTTCGGTTGTTGTGTTTGTTTTTGTATATATAAATTAATAAGAGTTTCGTATGCACACAGAAAACTATGTATTGTGAGTCAATTGCTTCATATCAAACAAACCTTTGATTTTGAGTAACAAATCGTAATTAACATGGCCTGCTCTGGGATATTTTCCCTACTACAAATTATTCTGATTATCTTTTTTATTTTCCTCTTAACAGATCAGCAAAAGAGTATTTGAAGTCACAAAGGGGGAGAGTACCACTGGTACCCCACAGCCTGAAGCTGTAACGCTGTCAGGTTCATACACACCAAGTGAAAATTTTGTGAATAAAGATGGTAAGAATGCTGGTTTTTGCTTGGCTAAAACAGACTTAGGAGACCGGTTATGTCGTCTGGCGAAAGAAAAAAATAACAGTGTACCATTTGAGTCGTACAAAAGGCGCACAACAGCATTTGTTCAGAGAGAAACATTTTTAGATATGGTTTGTGATGCTATGTCTGAGTACAAGTATCTCGGTCCCAATCAGAGAGCAGATTTGGTGCTAGCCTGCAGGTATGCCATTGTTTTCATACCTTGTTGGGGCCTGTGTTGATTTACAATGCAGACAATTAGAGATGATTTTTCATGGTCAAGATTTTTACAATACCACTAACCATATAGCACATCTTCAGAGACTGAAGTGTTTATGATTCTATTCAATGGCAATAAAATTTTATGGACTCATTTCCAATTTTCTTTTTGTAGTTTGTTTGGAAGAAATAAGCATATTGATATATGTAACACTAAAATTGCATATATCTTCTATTTTTGGTTATAGGATGCGAGAAAGGAAGGAGTCTGTGACAGTGCTGTTGTGTGGCACTAGTGGCTGTGGCAAATCCACATTGTCTTCACTGCTGGTAATTTATCTTCATCTTACAAGAAGTGTATCTCTTGCAAATCCAATTATGTAATCCTAGTTTGTAGTAATTGTTGGGTAGGAAATATTTTGGCTTGCCATTGAAAGATGAACAGCTAAGAGCTATTTATACCTCAGTCAAATATTTTGGGTACCATTTATAACTGCAGGGTGGCAGATTGGGCCTCACCACAGTGGTATCAACCGATTCTATCAGGCACATGATGAGGAGTTTTGCTGATGAGAAGGAGAACCCCTTGTTATGGGCTTCTACTTACCATGCCGGCGAGTGTTTGGATCCAGTTTCTGTTGCAGAAGCCAAGGCCAAAAAGAAAGCTAAAAAGCTAGCAGGCGTGGCACGTTCTCTTCCCAAGGATGTAGCAAACGAGGGTGGTCATAGGAAATGCGATTCAGGGACATTGGAGATAGGCTCTAACATTACTGAACTGCCAAATCCAAAGCAAATGGCTGTTGAAGGATTTAAGGCACAGAGCGAGATGGTGATTGACAGTCTTGATAGGCTAATCACTGCCTGGGAAGAACGGAAGGAGTCTGTTGTTGTAGAGGGTGTTCATTTGAGCCTAAACTTTGTTGTAAGTCATTATTGTTTTCTTTAATATTTCTTTATGGAATTCAAGAAGTACTTCTATATTTTTCTGATTGCCTGGAAATAATAATAACTTTAATACTCATGCAGATGGGGCTTATGAAGAAACATCCTTCAATCATACCGTTCATGATATACATTTCAAACGAGGAAAAGCACCTGGAAAGATTTGCTGTACGTGCGAAGTATATGACACTTGACCCAGCTAAAAACAAGTATGTAAAGTATATTCGAAATATTAGGACAATTCAGGATTATCTCTGTAAGCGTGCTGAGAAGCATTTAGTTCCCAAAATAAACAATACAAATGTTGACAAGAGTGTAGCAGCCATCCATGCAACTGTCTTCAGCTGTCTTCGGAGGCGTGGAGCAGGGGATCAACTGTATGATCCCATTAGAAATACTGTAACGGTTGTTGATGAGGAGTATAGACATCAATGTGCAGCAAATACTTTAAGCTCGAAAGGAATGTTCCGGTTGATCCAGAGGAAAGGTTCTTCAAGGAGTCTGATGGCACTTGTTAATACCGATGGATCTGTTGCGAAAGCTTGGCCTGTTAATCGCGTTGACTCTAATGGGAAGCCTATTTGGGGCCTTGGACCAGATAATGGAATCGGAAGTCCAATGTATGGTCCCTTGCGGATTGGTAAGGCAGAACCGATAAATCTTCAGTTTGGTTTTTATGGGATCAGTGCTTGGCCCAGTGATGGTGGTACTAGTCGAGCTGGAAGTGTTGATGAGTCGAGGGCTGATGATTCTGGTAGTAGATATGATTCTGGTAGTAGATATTTATCCTCTTGCTGTAGCTCACCGACCTCGGAAGGTCCTGCGAAAGAGGTAAATTTGAACAACTCTTTTTAATTTATCTTCTTGTTCAGTGCAAAAAATTAAAGGCTCGTTATTGTTGGTGACGAAAAAGTTGGAGTATAAACTAAAGACGTTAATCTTTTTGTTGCCCCTTTTTTCATTCTGTATTTTATAGCTCAAGGAAGATTTCTCGGTGCATGGTAGTGATGAAGAGTTAGACGACGATGATCAGCTAGAGGTAGGTAGTGATGATGATTTAAGTGATGATGGTCACAAAGACGTCCATGACGAGGTAAAGTTAAAGTCTCCATATTAGTTTAAATGATACACCAATATGAACTGATTGTGTGCGTGCACGTGCATGTGTATATACTATCAATTCTTCCTAGAGAGGAATTTTAGGCCTTTCCATTGCTGTGCAGGAAGGGTCAGTTGATGAGGAATCTACAAAGTCAGATGAGGAGTACGATGATCTTGCAATGCAAGATCAAGATTATGGGTATGTGTGGCAGGATGACGAGGAGGAGTTGAAGGATAAGCTTGCCGCGGTTGCAGCGGAGTTAGAAACAAAAATGCAACCGAATAATCATAATCGGAACATGGATGTATTCCATAGAACTAGAAGTGAGCCAATCCCTGTGCCAGGTCCAGGTCCAGGTCCAGACCATCGTTCTTACTCTTCCTTTCTCGTGGAAAAGAAGAGTGAAAGGAAAATAACGCCGAGGGGCAAAGCCAAAATGAGAAAACGCTCTCTTAGTATTCCTGCATTTGGCAAGCATAGTTCAGCAATCAATGATCCTATCCTTTCTGGTGCTCCCCAAAGGTAGTAATACGATCCGTTTCTCTTTTTTGTATTTTATTCATGTCTTAAATGTACCTTAATTTGTAACTATGCGCCCCCCCCCCCCCCCCCCCCCCCAAAACAAAAAAAAAATGTACAGCTTCCAAAACTTCCATCCTTTACTAGTTGTTTCATTACTTCGCCAGATTTTGAGGGATTATATATAATATAGTTGAAAAATAAGCAAACATGCCAGAATGGCTGGTTCCTTTTATTTATTCTTTTTCCTTTCTAACCTTTAATTGGCCAACTATGTAAATGTATGCATCGTATAGAATTTGCAAATAAAAAAATGTCTGCTATCATAACGTTAAGACTATGCAAGGGTATTTTCCCCTAGTGTTCTAGAGGAGTGTTAGGGTCCAGTAAGGAAAAGTCTAGGGGACCAGCAACTTTTGTGTTTTCTGGCCAGCACTTAATCATCAAAACAAAAGTGAGTGATCTCCCACCATTAGATGTAATCTCACACTATTAAAAACATTATTGATGGTCAATTGATGGTTACAAAACACCAAAATTGCTGGTCCCCTAGCATTTCTCGTCCAGTAACTTGTGATTTGTAGTCATCAAGTAACCATCAATAATGTTTTTAATGGTGTAGGATTAATTAATTTTTTTTATTAGTTACATGTTGGTAAGAATTTAATAAAATTGTTGGTAAGAATTTAATAAAATTACTGGTCCCATACTTTTTCTCCTACTGCTCTAATGACTTTAGACAGCAGTGATTAGGAAAAAATTCACACACTAGAATTTTAGACCATGTTTATTTATATTTTTGGTCAAGAGACAATTTTGTTTTTTCTTTACAATTTGAGACCATTAATCATTGGCAAATAAAGGTTTTGGACCTTATTGGGCCTTGAAATAAATTATTTTTATAGCCGACACTTGTCAAAGTTAACCAAAAATGATGTATCTTTGAAGAGATTTTTTTTCTCATCAGGGTTATTTGTGGATTTTCATATTTAAAAGATATCTATTGATCTATCTATAAATTTTGTTTTTTGTAGGAATAGATAGTTTTATGGCTATTATGGGATTTGTCAGAGCGATAGGTACTCTTAATTAGACGTCTTGAAAGGAGATTGTTACCTTTTCTTTTTTCTATCATCCATTGGATTGAGTGAGTCAATTTTTAAGAGAACCTAAATATATTGACCCAGTGAAAAACAAGAATAATAATAATAACAATAATACCAACAAATCAGCTAGAATTATTTTTCTTATTTAATCTTGTAAAGTCGCATGTTGCTAAATTTGGCATAAGTAGCTTTTTCCCTCCATTTTGTAGAAGTGACCGAAGTCCTCTTTAATTATTCAACTATCAAACCATCACATTATATTCGAAAAAGTTCGTGGAAGCTAGCTAGATTTGTACAAAAGACTGAGTCTGAAATCTTAGTAAAAATCTCAAATCTGGCAAAAATACTGGAAAATTTGCAGGTTGTATATAGTTCGTACAATCACATATAGCAATTAGCAAATATCTTTCCATAAGAAGGTTACACTGTTATAGAACCATCTTAATTCTTAACACCAAACTAAGCCCCTGCCATTATTCTTACCAAATAATAATTTAATTGTTAATGTTTTACACTCAATATTCGCATTTGTAAAAATGGTCAAGGCATTATATGCATAATTAAGTTAAATAAATTCATTGGTATAGTATTACATTAACCTCTCTAACTATATGCATAATTATTACCACATCCTAGTACTGAAAAAAATGCATTAATTTAGTAGAGTAAAAGAATAAGGGTGTTTAGGGATATTGATAATCTAATTACCTGACTAAAACCAACTTAACTTGATTATATTAATTTTGTATTGACGAGTATTAATCAGGTGCAATCGAGTCGGATTCGATTTAACCTGATCTTTATTGGTTCTAACCTTCTAAGGTCAAGATATCTGAACCAACTCGATTATCAGATTAGACTTATATTAATTAAAAAAAATAGTATATATATAATTTTATTCTTTTCTAACTCAAATTATGATATTTATTTCTAACTCAAAATTTGAACCAATTAAAATTTAATCGATTTGATTCTCAATTTTTTTTTTAATTCGAACTAACCCCATCTGTTAACAACCCTAAAAAGTATAAAATGTAGAAGATGGGTTTGTTATAAATTTGAAGGAACAGAAAAGGGTTGGATATTGGTGTACAGGGAGATCTAAGGTATGGGACCCTAACACAGTCCTTGAGTTGCATGTCTGCCATATGTACACCAAATATAATGGCACACTTTGGGTCCATATAACGTACCATACGAGGGGACCTCAAAACCCTACATTTTTTAATTATTTCCTTTAGTTTATATAGTAAGCTCACATATTTGTTGTTTAGTTTTCAAAAAATTCAAACATTTTAAATTGATTTTAAACATATACAATAAGAAATTAAATAAGTTTTTTTACTAATTAAATAATATTAAAATATTAAGAATCTGATTTACAATTATATTGCCCATAGATTAATTTATGATATTTAAACAAAAACCAAATAGACAAAAAATGCTTAATTTCTCAAAGAAGGTAACATTTTAGCTATTAACTCATATTTATCACTTAGCAGTTAGCATAATGAATAATTTGAAGTCTTATTAAAAGCTTTTCATACATAAAGCAATAATCAAAATTAAAACTAAAATGATTATGTGAATGGAGAACTAATTTTGGTTGTTCAAATAATTTAAAAAAAAAAAAAAGATAAAAAAGGTAGAAACAAAAGCAGCAGAGAAGTACCAATGTGGCCTCCACATGTCACATGAGCTTAACAGCCATCAGCATCATCTTACTCATATTCCTGCCCTATTTTCTGCATTGCAGCCACTCATACTTATTTTGTCTTGAATCATTTCCAGCTATGACTTCTCCCTCATTGATCTGTGTTGGATCTTTTCCTTCAATTTTAAAATATTGTATCACACATTATTTGGATGTCAACTATCATCAATGTTTAGTACTACTTTTAGACAAATGGGTGGTTTAATTTTAACAGTTTTAATTATCTTATTTTGGTCAAATTATGGTAACATTAATTAGTCAAATAACTCTAAAAATTGTATGTGATGACTTCAATGTAAGAGCACTAGAGTAATTTTCATGAAAATGGTATCATTATTGTTGACTAAAATAAGGCACAATATTAACATCTTGTAAGGAAAACTATATATTTTATGGGAAATATTTGGTAACAAAAGAAAAACAATCATAACTTGCCTTATTTAGTATTCATTAATTGTTGCGATAATTAATTAATATTAAATAAGGCAAATTTATTTGACAGTGATGAGTGATGAACAATTGAACACGGTGCAAATCAAGTATGAGTAACGACTAACAATGAATTTTTATAGTCATCTTTAATTTTACTTTTTATTTATCTTTTTTTTTATAATAAAAATTGAAGTTTAGATCTTCTGTTCATAACAATAATTCTGATATTATGTGATCATGAAATCACTAATTTTAAAATCTTAAACCGGTAAGAAGAGACACATGAATTGTTGTATTTAATAAATAAAAAAATTACTACTATTTATTTATTATCTTTTAGAAAAACGATAGTCATTCTTTACCGTATGTTCCAGAATAATTAATCCAGAAATCTCTTTAACACAAAGGATACTAGACATACAGTGTGTGCTGATAGTAGTGATTTTAAATAAAATTATAATAATTTCTTCAATACTAAATCTAATCAGCCAGTCACAATTTCAGTGATGATCACCAATTCACTTTTCCTAATTCCCTTCATCTTTGAAAGAAGCAAAATTTGGCAAAAATGTATTATTGTATTCAGTATCTATTTCCATATCTAGGAGTGGTTAGCATACATCAAATATAGTACATGGTAGCATGTGTAGTGTTGTACTATATAGGAGTATCTATTTTCTTTTCTCTCGTGCATAAAATGTGTATCTGAGTGCCTCATAACATGACATGTGGGAATCTCATCACAACAGTTTTTGTACGGAATGATGGAATCATATACATAAAATTAAATTTTAGTCAAAATATCATCAATAATGTAGAGTGTGTTTTTGTATTAATTTGATGCTATACACCTTTTTTTTCATAATATCTTCTAATCTGAAAGATTAAAGACTAATTCATTACGAATTTAAACTTCATTTAAAGATTTATCAGTCAATAAATTACTGTATGAACAAAACGAGATTCGAACTGTTAATACTTAATTAAGAACTAATAAACTAACTATTAGATCAACTTAAGTTGGTTTGATGCTATACTACTTTGAAACAATGGATTCATCATGATTTAGTTTAGACTTTAGATTAGACATACACACTGAGAAGGGAATCCTCTTCTTGCTTGCTAAAGAGAAGAAATAACCAGACATTGGATGATGGAACCAATATTGTATATAGTACATATGGTAGCATGTGATTATGTCCATTTTCACCTAAAAGGTAAAAAAAGCCCATAATTTTTATATTGTTTTCCTATGATGAATGGTTCTTACACCCCATCCTTCTATCT
Source organism: Arachis ipaensis (assembly GCF_059453495.1). Taxonomy (NCBI): domain Eukaryota; kingdom Viridiplantae; phylum Streptophyta; class Magnoliopsida; order Fabales; family Fabaceae; genus Arachis; species Arachis ipaensis. The sequence goes on along the minus strand of NC_142438.1, from coordinate 3,062,798 downwards.
AAATTTTATTGCATAATAAGTCTATAAATATACACAGTAAACTTAGAAGCAAGACAGGCTCATTCAAGTCCTTTGGTTTAAAAAACATCAATCTTAGAATAATTTAAAATATAGAATAAATGACCATTTGTACCCATGAAAGATGAAAACGCTGACATATGTACCCACACTAAATCGAAACTAAACTTGTACCCACGCAAGATGCCCTCCGTGTGACAAAAGTACCCTGTCTTTGGAGGGTTGGAGCGCCACGTAGGGTACTTTTGTCACACGAAGGGCATCTTGCATGGGTACAAGTTTAATTTCGATCTAGTGTGGGTACATATGTCAATGTTTTCAATTTTTATGGATACAAATGATCATTTATTCTTAAAATATATTTATGAGTATGTCTTCCTATCACTGTCTTTTCTTCTTAATAATATATATATAAAAATTAAAATAATTACTATTGCATAATAAATTTCCTTAATAGACTTTCTTTTATTAAGTATGTAACTAAATAAAAATTGAATTTCAAAGAGGAAAACTCATAGTAATTATAGTAGTGTATATAATATGTAATCAATGACTATGAGCACTCACAAGGTTTGGTGATAGAAACTGGCCTCCTGAAATTAGAAGAGATTATATCTTTAAGACTTAGTTGGTTACTCCCCAACATGAAGCATGTATATCTACCTCTGTCATTTTCATTCAATAGATCAATCAATATAATATAAAATAAGGTGAAAATTCAGGTGTAGTCGACTTCACGTAAAGTTGATAGCTGAGAGTCGTTAAATGAAAATTTAGTCAAATCAGTGAAATTATTTAACAATTCTCAATGATCAATTTTACGTGAAGTCGACTGCACCTAAGTTTCTATTATATATATAATAATACCTACACTCAAAGATAAAAGATTAGAGGTTAGAAATAAATTTCATCATCATTTGAGATACATTACCCAATCAATGTATGTGTTATGATAATTTATTTCCACCTAATCACATTTCGGATAAAAACTAATTAAGCTTAATTAATTAGTTGTAAGTTATAAGATTATTATGTTAAAGAAAATAATGCAATCAAGAGGGCAACTTATTGACTAAGAATAAATAAGTAAAAGTAAGAGAACAAATTGCATTTATATTAGGTGAAAATTCAGGTGCAGTCAACTTTACGTGAAGTTTATAATTGAGAGTCGTTAGATGATTTAACTGATTTGACTAAAATTTTCATCTAACGACTCTCAACTATCAACTTCACGTGAAGTGGATTGCAGTTGAGTTTTCACCTTATATTATATCCAAAGTGATGAAGTTTCTAAGAGTTATATAAGGGGGAAAAAAGATGGTAGGGATGAAGTGGGTGTGAAATAATAATGATGATAATAAAGAAGAGTGGGCCAAAAGGGTTATATTTGGTTCTGATTCTGGGTACACACAGGATGAGATCAGAAGAAGAGTGTAACGGGAAGCAGCATTTGCAAGAATATGAGTGAAACCAACCAAGTGTTGGACAGTGATGGGTGCACACAGATTTCCATGCATACCATCATGAATCATCACTATCATCAATAATCATCATCCAACATTTTATTTTATTTATCTCTAATAATATTATTATTATTACAATTAAGACATACACTATTACCTGCTGGTAATTTTTGAGCCTCCAACCTCTCACATTGATCCATCATTAAAAATATTCTTAAAATTTAATTTCATTTTAATTTTGTTCATAATATTTTTTTATTTATGACATTTTTTATTTTGGCCTGAACGTTTTAGATAGAATTAATGTTTAAAAATAATTTTGACACAAATCGAAAATATTATAAATAAAATTAAACATTACAAATATTAATGACAAAAATCATAATTTACCTTATCATATAAAAAATAGTAAGTTACTACTGCCAAATCCCCTTGATCATGGAACTCATCACACAATGTCATTGATTTTGCATAATCCAAGTTCCCAAGCCAACCCAGCTTCAATTTTCAATGATTTTTGCTTAATTTCATTGCTACATCATATGCAAACCCTCGCAATAATCCACATATACAAACATTAATATATATAGTACATGTGCAGTACTTAACACTATATGTATACTATTAAATTATTAATTTGTACATATATGTTATACTAAGCAATATAATCAACAAGCATGTAAATATATATTAGATTTTTAAGTTTTAGTTAAAGGTAATTAATAACTATGTTAAAATTTAGAAGAAAGAATTTTGTCATCACTCAAATAGTCTTGTATGTAATACTAAGCTCACTACCAAAAGAATAAGAAAATGTGATATATATAATTGGAATAGATGTTTAAATAATTATTAATCATAATTAAATTTATATGTTGTTTGGAATAACAAGTACAGATCTACCTGTGACTTATGATGAGTACTGGAATTATCCATTCACATTCACAATCACAAAGCTTTAATTTCTTCATCAACTCTTAGAAATTAGCAGTGAATTTTCAGGTGAAAAAATAAAATAAAATAAAATCATATAAGATAATTATAAAATTTAGTAGTATTACTACATATAGATATAGATATAGATATAGACATAAACATAAGTGAAAAGGGTTATGCTACGTGTACAACAAAATCAGCCACCAAAATTAACCACTAGTATAAAATATATGCTGGAATATAAATACACATTGAAAATAAATTAAATCATACATGTATTTATACATAAATACATTCGTAACTAATTTTAGTGGCTGAAATAACATTTCTCAAGTGAAAATTATATATCAAGAAACAACATGACCAAATGAGTACCCTAAACTAAAATCCATATGCTCCTTTCTCTCTCTAGATTTGTAGAATGGGATATATATTTATATAATGCATGATAATCTATATTTAGAAAGTTAAAAGACGCCATGGTAATATGGTATGCAATTTATGAATCCCTGAAATTTGTGTTGAAAAGGAACATTCATAGATCTGTGAAGTCAGCACATAAAGAAGACCTAACAACCACATCCCCCTTCCCCTCCCAAATAACCCTATTTTGACAACCTAGGACTGTCTGCAAAATGCAAAAACACCTAATTTATTAATGTCCCTATATATTCTAATATTATATACTTATCATCCTAAATAAATTAAAGAAAAAAATAATATTAGACATTTTGTACTAATCTTAGCTTTAATTTGTTTTATAATTTTTTACCTAGTCCAATCCAATTCAATTCAATTATATATACACATATTTGTATTGTTGAATTTCTAATAAAATATTGCAAGACCATACCCATATATAATTAATTATATATCCATTGTGAATGTGGCAATTAATTAAATAAAATAAAGAAAATTAAAAAAACCACCTGACAACAACAGAAAGTGAATAAAAGTGGAGGAAAAAAAGGGGGTCATCACCTTCACCAGTTGCTGAAACTCAATTCTTCTGCAGATTAGATCTCTCTCTCTTTTTTATATATATATATAATAATAATAATGGAGACAATTGTGAAGCTGGGAACCCTGTTTGTTGGGGTTAAAACAGTAACTTACTATTGAACTAACAGAGAGAGTAAATAGGAACAGCATTTTGAATGAAGAATTGAATTGAAGGCGTTTATTGCCGATGCAGCATCATCAAGATTCTCACTTCAAAAGAGAAAGTCCCACATACACAACCTTCTACATTTGCATGTGAATCTTGATGATGCTACATCCGCAAATAACGACTGTATATCTATCTATCTATCTATCTATTTATCTCCCTCTTCATGCATCAATAATAATAATATATAAAGTTCTATATAAATGGCACAAGTTGCACAGAAAATTGCCAATGAGTAATAGTTCAAATGGCATATTCTCCCTATATTCAATTAAGAAGTTGTGGGTTCGAGTCTCCTATCTTTAGTAAAAAAAAAAAAAGTTGCACAGAAAATTAAATTTTAAGGAGAGCAAATAGGGGTTTTATTTATGTGAATATTTGGCCACAGTTTTATTTGGTAAAATGGAATCTATATATCCAATTTTTTTTTAAGATAAAAAAAATATAAAGAAAGAAAATCGAACTTGTGCAGAAAAGACAAGAAAAAATTATATATATTCATCAGTAGAATCTGTAAAACTGAAGGGCAAGCTAGTTTAGCTTCAAAAAAAATCTACAAATAATGGTGATATTTTGTGGAAAAAAAGGAAGAAAAATAATGAAAAAAGATAGATAAGATTCAAATCTATCTATCTCTCCTTTATTAAGATTCAAAGAACACACTTCTGAAAAAATCATCATCACAACATCCAAGTGAAAAGTAGTTCACAAGTGAATCTAAGAATAATTATATAAGAATTAAACATAAATAATATATATTTATATTTATAAACATAGAAATTAAAACATAACAATTATTGTTTCTTACCAAAACATATATATATAAGTATAGATATAGCAAAACGAGTGAGATCTAACTAACCCTGAAGCAAAGGAGAGAAATAGTGAGAAAAGAAGAAGCTAAAGAGAGTTTTGGTTATGGAGTTGGAGTTGGAGAGTAACAGTAAGAAGAGGGTTGGGCACACATATATAGAGAGAGAGGAGACACTACTCGTTGCTTTATTGGTACATCTATTATTATTTCTTTTTCTTTATTCTCATTGGTTCAACTTAGCTGTATATAATTCTTTCTCCATTTAAAACCCTAGCTATATAAATATTCCAACCATATTATACCTACACAAAATATTAGTTCATAAATTAATTATTTATATAAAATATATTAAAATATAAAATATATATTTGCTAAAGTATTATTTTGTTACTTATTAATATCGTTTTAAACGTCTGATCTTAGTTCAAACAAATTTTAAATAAATTTAATGTTGTTTCACAATTAAATTTAACATTATACATTTGTATATTTAAGAATCAATATAATATTTAATTTTAGTACGGAAGTAATATCGATTCATCAACTAATAATAATTAATAGTGTAAAAGTTTTTTTTGTTAATTATTCGAATCAAATTTAATCATAAAAAAATATTAAATTCATTTAAAATATTTTAGAACTAAAACTAAATTTTTAAAATATTAGAGACTAAATTAAAATTTAACTCCAATATTAATAAAGACCAAAATAATACATTTAATTATATATAGATCGATATATAATATCTAATCCTTCGTGTACACATAATATACTCAATTTGTCACTATTATTATTGGCCAACATTAAAAATTTTAAGAGAAAGAAAAAATTTGGTTCAAAAGCTAATATTTCTCTTTTTCAATCTTTTTTTTTTTGTTTTTAAATGTTTGTTTATCTATAATTTTGTTAGCCGAAGAAATTGGCTTTTTGATAAAATCGATAGTGTCTAAATTTTATTATTTTAGAAATTTAACTAATATCATTTTACTTGACTTAAAGATTGTGAGTAACTTTTTATGAGATTTTGTTATTTTTAAAATGTAAACATAAGATTTTTTTTTGTCAAATATAGGAGACTCGAATTCGCAATCTCTTAATTGAATATAGAGAGATTGTGTTATTTAAACTATAACTCATTGGCTTAAACATAAGATTACTAACCTAAAAAAAGAGAGAATTTATTATCAATAATTTAATAATCAATCTAACATAATATAAGATATCAATTAAAATATGACACATCATAAAAAATAATTTACATATCATTTTAAAAATATGTTATTTTAAAAGAGATTAAATAGAATTCACTTTAAAAAATTATGGATATGTATAAATATCATTTTCCTAATTGAAAGGAAGAAAGTTCAACAGTGGAGTGATGACGCAACAATGTCACAATCATTATAATTATTTCAATTATATATTTATTTTATTTTATTTTATTTTTTAAGAAATCGCCGAATAGTATAGGTCCACGTTCCTTAACTGAGGAGATTCTCAATTACATCATTTTCAAAGGCGCAGTGTGTGGGGAAAACCCCTCACTGAGTTAAAAAATAAAATCTGTAATGTATAATTTTTTAAAAAAATAATAAGATAAATAATTACATTCTTTTAATATAATTTTGTAACTTTTTTTAGATGCACCTTTGTGATGATCAAGTTAATCTTAATTGTAAATGAATTTCACCCATTTACATGTTCCTTTTCTTTAAATAACGAAAATAAAATTTATTATTTATTCAGCAATATCAATCGGGGTTGAAAAATAAAAATTAATTAGTCGTAATTTTCGAACCGGATGAGGTGATCATGCCTGTAAATTAAAGACTCTAATGATTAAGTTAGTTATTATTTAAGAGGTATTAGAAGTGGAATATATGATATACTCTTTATATGGTGTATGTATTTTATTTAAGGGACTCACTCAGATAAAGACGTCTAAAATATTTTTTTTAAAGATGTTTTTAAGATTAAAATTTAACATATATAATCGATTAAATCATGTTATTTTTGTCAAAATTAGGCTAGACAAATTGATTTAATAGAAAAATAGTGAATCAAATCTTGAACTGATCTAAATTAATATTATTTTTTATAAAAAATAACTACAATACTTTTATTATAAAAAATAATTAAAATACTCTTATTATATATATATATTAATTTTAAAAATTCTAAATCCTAACCCTACGATAGAAAAATCTACGATAGAAAAATAAATGACTAAAATTTAGGATTCTCAAAATTAATATATATAATAAAAAAATTTTAGTCATTTCCTATAATAGAGTATTGTAGTTATTTTCTATAAAAAATAATATTAATTTAGACCAGTTCAAGATTTGATTCACTATTTTTCGATCAAATCAATTTGTCTAGTCTAATTTTGACAAAAATAACAAGATTTAATCGATTATACGTGTTAAATTTTAATTATTAAAAACAATCTTTAAAAAAAGACGTTTTAAGCGTCTTTATCTGAGTGGCTCCCTTTATTTAATTAGGGTAAGGTAAAATTAAAATATCGACGTTTTATCTTATAGAGGTGAACGTGGATCCGATTTAATATTTTTTTTTAAGTTTGAATCTGATCCAATTCGATCTGTACATTTATAGATTGGATATATCCGCAAAATATAAAAATATTTTTAAAAATTTATTTTTATTAAAAAAATATCAATAAAATTTTTTCTATTCTTTTAAACAGGTTTATTTTTAAAATAATATTAAACATATTTTTTAAATAATAAAAATAAAATAATACAACATATATAATAATTATTAGTTGAAATAAAATATAAAAAGATATTTACTCATTTATTTATTTATTTATTTATTGCGAATCCGCATATATACGAATTGAATATGCGAATACTTATATAAAAATTCGCAATCCGATCTTATTAATGTGCAGATCGGATCGATATCCGTAATTTTCGAATCGGATTCAGATAAATATCGCGGATATACAAATCAAATTCGATCCATGAACACTCCTATTATTTTGTATGGTATATTTTACTAGTTACGTAAAAAATGTATATTTAATTTTTTTTTAATTTCAAAATTTAAAAGAATTTAATTTTGATGGAATATCCTATGATCCAATTATACTTCCCGTAAAATGTGTTTTAGACAGAAAATATTTTAAATCCAGTTGAAAATGTAAAACTTTAGCAGTATTCAATAAATCACTGAATACAAAAAATAAGATTTAAATTTTTAATATCTATTTAAAAATTAATAAATTAATCATTAAACTAATTCCAATTAGTTATTGAGTGCAAGTTTATTATGAAAAATTGAATGGAAAACTTTAATTTGCGCAGCCGCGGATTGTGCATGTGCGGGTGCTAGGGAGTTGTGTGTTGAGCATGTGAATGTGAAATGGAAGCTAAATGATATGCTCCTTCTTTAAATAATAATTATTAATAGCAATACCAATTATATTATATTAGATTGTTTTGTACTAAATATTTTCTATCTTAACTACCCAATGCAAGTACATGTATAGTCCTTGCTACAAATATCAAATTATATAGGTTTCATCACTTTAATTTGTTTGTGCATATATAATATAAAATAAAGCCATAAAACCTATAAAATCACTTTCCTTTTTTGGGTTATAATTAAGAGGAAATATAGGGAGTGTACAATGTATATAATATGGAGTTAATTTTAAATTAAAATTAAAGTATCGAATGTTTATTTAAAATTATTCGCATATACTTATTTTAGAATAGTAAATATGTATTTGTGTAATTAGTTTCAAGTGTTTTAAATTGGATGTTCGATTTAGTAGGATATCAGATGTTTATTATCCCTGATACTCGGATGGTTATTCTGGATAATATGAGTGTATTATGTTTGATAAATTAGTAGTATTTTATCCTGAATGTTCGAATCTGTACAATAACGGATGGTTAATTTTAATTTTTTATTCATATTGAGCCAAAGAATCAGCCCATTATACATATTGTATACTTATTCTATTAATTCCCTAGCGGAATTCATTAATTAAGTATATGAATAAATTAACTCTCATAGATACTATACTAGAAATTAAGAAGCAAAAATATATTGAATTAAAGTTAGATAGTACATAAAAGAAGACTTAATTAAATAATTTTTATAAATGCATGCCCTAATAAACATGCAACAATAATTCATTACTAGTATATATAAGAATCTTCAATTAGATCCATGTTCTCTTCCTTTGTTTCACCTAATTAAGGTATTACTATGTAGTGAGTAATGATTCCTGTGTTATTAATTAATAAATCTCCATCGAAGTTTACGTCATCATGAATAACACAAAAATTCATTCCAAGACAAATTGAGAATGATATGTTATATGTGACAGACATAACCATATGCCACACTCTCATTTGTTGCCTCATTAATTATTTGTTTAGTGATTAACCATTATTACCTACTCAAATTAAAACTCTCATCAATGCATGTGACACCTAGAAGAATTATATTTATTGTGTGGAAAGTGGAAAGCATAATCCATGGCATCCTAAGTTTGAATCTGCTTTGCATGTGATTTATGACTATATCTATAAAGTTAAATTTATTTAATAATCACGAGGGATCAAAGACAAATTAGAGAGCGTGTAAGTACTTTGCACTTTGCACGTGCTAATGTGTGAATGAAGACTCATCATGCTTAGTTTTAGAATAAATGGTTTGATGAGATACTGAATATAAAATAAATTTTAATATCATATTATTATTATTGTTAAATATATAATTATTTATGTATTTTTTATTAACTTAAGATTTTTTGCAAAAATAATTTCATCATATGGTATCAAAATTTTTAGCCCAAAAAATCTAAAATTTAATCTTTGTACAATCAAAATAAAAATTAATATAAGACAAAAACAAAAAAAATAAAAAAAAAGTCGTCTACATAAAAATTCAAATAAATATATTAAAAATATAATTATTTATATATTTTTTTATTAATTTAAGCTTAAAAAAATGATATAGTGGCAATTACCATTTAAGTTGGACTAGTGTAACATATAATTTTAAGATTATTATTGCAACTTTAAATTGACCCATATCACTTTAAAAGCTAACCTTATCTGCAGATAATAATAACCAGGGAAGTTTAGTCTTTATATAACTTAAAAAAATGGGTAGGTGGCGAAAAATAATGCAACTTTATTTGGGGATAGAAATTAAAGTAGATTTTGACTACTTGGGGGTTAGTTGTTGATTTTTTTTTTTGTTGGTTTACCCAAAAACGGCATCCGCCAACCCGATAGGTTAATGACTAATCCGTCGCGAATCTGAACTCCATTTAAAAGTCTGTCGCTGGCCAATGAGTTGCTGCAGGCACAAGGTGAAATTTAAACTCCCAACACTTGCTTAAGCGGACAAGTGAGTTGACCACTCGACCAACCCAAATTGGTTGGTTAGTTGTTGATCTAAATACCGTTGATGTCCTCCTCTCCCCTACTCTTGAAATTAAAAGTGTATGTGTATGTGCATGTGCATATCATTGAAGGTCATATCATCACACAAATAATATGCCAACTAATGATTTATCTAACTTTGGTTAACAGTTGTACAGATGAGAAAGTACCTGGTTTTTATTTTATACAATAATAATGAGTGATTTTCAATTTCATGCATATGTATAAGCATCCAAGGACATTCACAACCCTCCCTCATTTGTCTTTACCTCATGTAACCAACAATTGCCTCTTCTTCTTTTTTATTAATTAATTTAACCAATATTGCTAAAATGTCACTCAATAACAATAGATAGATAGATAGATAAACTAAAAAGAAAAGTATTCAAATAATTTTGTTGTTGATAAAAATATACTCGAATTTTGTTATTAATAAAAATATTTTTATTTAATTTAAAAATATGATAAAAATATTTATTATTAAATATGTATTTTTAAAAAATTACTTTAGAGATTGAATTTTAATATTGTATTTTTTAAGTATAATTAAAAAAATAAAATATTTTCATAATTAAAATTTGATATTTTTTTATTAAGTATATATATCTTTTGTCAACAACCAATAATACTTTTAAAAAATAAAAAATCTAGAGATCAATTTTTGATTCCATTTTTGTCTTTTTTTTTAAATAGTTATCTAAATATTTTTATAAAAATGTATAAGCAGTTTGTCAAATATAAAAGTCATTTGCCATTTAAAAAAAAGATATTTTTTATGGATATTTTTGTTAAATTTTAAAATTATTTGAAGGCATTTTTATCGATAATAAATTCGGATGAATTTTTGTTAGTAAAAAAATATTCGGTGTATTTGTATATATATACTTGAATTGGTTTATATATTAACACATTTTGCACGTTAGTATATGGTGTATGTAGGTTTTTTTTTATCAAATTATTAATTATTATTATTATTTTGACATACATCAGATCTTAGGTTTCTGATCATGTGGGATGCTTGAAATGCTAGTGGCTTGAATGAAGACGGAAAGGTAGGCAAAATTTGGCATGCTTAATAATTAATATTATTTTATTCATCACTTTTATTTCTCATAAAAATAAGGAAAAAAAACTACTAAAAATGATAAATATTGAGGATATGAACAATGGTGAGTAGATTGGTGAATTCGTTGTATTTGGTACTGATTTGTAACTAATGATAATAACTATACTTAAACAAGTACTATATAAAAATGATGAGAAGAAAATAAGTATGAATGAATGAAAGGTAGCTAAGTTGGTGGTATATGTATGACAATTATTGCAAAAACATTACATGCTGTAAAATCCTATATATAGCTGGAAAACTTCCTGTTTGGTTCAGCTATTGGCTGGATTGTGTGGGAGCAACGATTGTGACATTTGATTCTGACATCAACCATTCACAACTCTCATGCCCTTCCAATCAACCTCCCTAACTACTACTACTAATAATAATGATTATCAACATTGTTTGATTTATTCTCTTGCATGGCCAATTAATTAAGAAGCCAATACGTGGATTTTAAGTTTTTTACCTTAAAGTCAATGGAATATTTATACAATGTGTACAATTGAGGATTAGGGAGTATTAGAGATATAACCATTAGTGTTATCTTTTGCCATCAGTTAAAGCTTTTGGGATGAATGGTATCATGACATGGTATTAGAGTTCTGGATCTAAAAGGTCAAAAATTTGATCCTTGGTAAACTCCAAAATTAATTTTTGGAAAATAGCTCCCTAGCATAGACTAGCTAAAGAGAGTAAATAACTTAAAATTTTAAGGGTAAATACAAGAACAAAATCGATAATTTGGAGAACAATACAGACTCTAGAGGCATAAAATCAACCATGGATACATCAATACATTATTTATGTAGGATATTCCATTAATTATTTAACGTTGACCTCACTGTGAGACTAAATTGATACTAAATGAAACTTTTTTGGATTCAAATAGAACACTTTAAACCTTAAGGACTAAAACAGAATTACACCCTAACATAGGAGACCAATTTAATACTTTACCCAAAATTTTAATTATTAATAGTTTTAGATTTGAACCGATTTAAGTTTATTGAGTGGTTAACTCACTCTTTTTCGCTTAATTAAATAAATGTCGACAGTTTAAATCTAGCATTATGTATGTAACAATTTATTAGCTAACGACATATTTTTAAATGAAATTCAGATTTATGTGTTTATTATTCAATTTTCTAGTGATAAAATTCAAATGTTAGAATTATAATTGGGACAAAAAACTAAAAAAATAAGAGAGAATAAAGGTGATGATGTAAAATTGGAAAGTTTTATTAATAGATTTTTTATCATGATTAACCTGACCTCATATAAGTATTTATCAATTCATTTTTTTAGAATTATTATTATAGAAATTCTAAACATTTATGTGTATTGTATATGTAAAGATGAAGATATTATTGGGCACAAAAGTTAACTGATTTTGCTAATTGACAATATTTTTTAAATTAAAATTAGTTACAAACGAGCAATTACTTTTTTAAATAATACCGCACTCTTCAAATCAAGAATATAAAAGATTATATAACCTCTTACCAACTGAATTTTGGATTCACCAAAAATCGAACTCTTAATTTTTTAGATTTAGAAATCTAATATCATGTCATGATACAACTCATCCCAAAAGCTTCAGCTGATGAAAAAAAGTAACACTAATAGTTATATCTCTAATACTCCATAAACCTCCATTGTACACATTGTATAAATATTCTATTGGCTCCTCGTACTTTTCATTTTTATTATTATAACAAAATTTATTAGGCAATACCAATAATAATAACAAGAATTATGTATGTAAAAACCTATGATTATTATTATTTGAAGAAGAAGAAGAAAAGGCATGGGGAAGTAAATGAAGGAGAAAAGAAGGAAAATAATGGGGTGACAGATTCCATCTTCTCATCTTACTTACTCACTCAGTCCTACCTGTCGACCTGAAAAGAGCACCATGGACCAGTCCGTACAATCTGACCTGGCTTACACTTTCACACTATATATTTACTTCCATTATATTATTTATTTATTTTTAAATTATATCATAAATAAAAGAAGAAATCTTCACATTTCTTTTCTCATTATAGCTTTACGCTTTGGCCTTTGGATCATAAGTAAGGGAATTATCAATTATGTATGTTTTGATCAACTTAATATTTATAAATTTAATTTAAACTCATTTTGATTTATAATAGAATAAGATAATTTATATTGTGCTATGTATTTATTCATAATTAATTTCATTTTTTTTAAAAATAATTTCAAATTAATAATTTAGACAAGATTCATCATAACTCACATGTAAATAATATTTTAATTGAATTAGAAAGTCAACTTCAAACTAATATTAGTCGATTTTTTAAAATGATATTTTTATCTTAAATTTTAAAATTTAAATCTTAAACCTTCCATTTACAATATAAAAACATTTTTTTTAAGTAACAACGGAACAAACATTAAAAAAAAAAAAAGATAACTACTATAAAGAGAACATTTTTAATAGAGTCAGAAATTAAATATAAAACAACACAAAAAAAAATTCTAATTATAGATCATAGCCAAAATATTACCAACTTATCTATATAAATATTAGCTATCCTAAATTTGTAATAAAGATATCAGTTGCTGAATTGCTCGCACCGCAATTTAATATTTTAAAATTGGGTAATGCTAGGTAGACAAAAAAAAACAGCCAAAACTTGTCTTATTTAGCATTAATTAATTGTCGCAACAATTAATGAATGTTAAATAAAGTAAATTATGGCTGTTTTTTTACTAATTTTCTTTAGTTACCAAACATTTCCGTTTAAAACTCGACTTGAGTAACGGTATAGAAATCAAGATTGACACTGAAACAAGTAAGTTGATTCTTTATGCTTATTTGTAACTTTTCTTTTAAAGCTATGAAAGATGCTACCAAAATGTAAATTATATATGTATAATGTGTAATGATTCATTCAATGTATAAAACAAAAAATGAAATACATAAATAATAGAGGCAATATGTATAATAAATAGGAAGAAAAAGCAAAGATTGATGGGAGTGGATGGTGGTCCATGGTCCCTAATAAAAAATAATTAATAATAATAATATTGGAGCCTTTTAGAATGGTATGATGGTTCATAGTAAGAGGTTGTGGGAACGAGCAAGGTTGAATATTGCATGATAATAATGATAGAGACACACACCCACCCTAACTCATTGCATTGTTGCATTGTATTCAGTCAAATAAGTACTATTGGGCCTGCTCCAGTTTCCCTTCCTCCACTATTCTTACTTCAATTCTCTCAATTCCACTTCTACCAATTCAAATCCATTATTATATGTTCACGATTTATAACTCAAATAACATAGTATTTTTTTTTATTTAAAAATTTTGAGTTTGAATTTCATCGATTGTAATTATTCAAAAAAAAATTCCTAATTCCTGTTACTTTTACAATAAAATTTATAATAAAAAATCAATTCATAGAATTAACTAATATTAAATAGAAGGTTAATCAATCAATCTCCATCCAATCTCTTACTATTTATGTACATATATATTAGGTTATGATAATATGGTTGAATGCTAAATTTATGGAGTCTATTGGCGACATTTTGGTGATGAGTATCTATCATCATTGTCCCTTAATTCATTTACTGTTGTGATATTTCTAAGTAACAGTTATTTCCTAAAAATAAGGAAGACTACTTTAATCAAACATTTCTTATCCCTTAGTTTTATAATTGCATCTGAACGAGATTTTATGTGTAGAGTAGCTAGTTAGGTACGTGGGTCTATTATATATTATTAGTGTAGACTATACCGTCATTCATGTCATGGATTTCATGCTCATATGGTTGGTGATTTAACTTAGCATCAAACTCTATGTCAAATCAAAGATTATTTGGTCGGGTAATCAAATGTATATTTTTTTTGGGTTTATCTATCATGTGCCCTAATAAGAACATATCTTAAAGGTTATAAAACAAAAATTTTTTTATTAAAAATATAAAAAATTTAAATTTTTAGTATATTTATTTTATAATTATTAAATAAAAATATTTAAAATTTTTTACTAATAGTAAACTTATCATGTGTTTTTAGGATACATGCTAGCTAAATCTTTTTTTTTTTTTACGATATCCACCTCACAAGTTAAGGATTAATCTATTATCTATTAATTCGAATCATTGTCTTTTGCTTAAATGGACGAGTGAACCGACTATTCGATCAACCGAAATTGGTTAATACAAATGTATATAAATAACTAAGAAAGTAAACATTATTCACTTTGAACAAAAATAAACATGATATGTTTTGTTTTATGCAAATTATAACTGCAGTGTATGTGCATATGCTGATATGCATTACAATTACTTGGAAAAAAGAATCATGAAAAGAATAATCCCCCAAGGCTAAGAGTCTAATTAAGACTAATTTTAGGGTTTTTTTTTGGTCAAATTTTTTGCTTATATTTTTTTTTATTGAAACGGGCCTAAGCCCATAAAGAGAAAATGCATATCGCTATTTTATTTAGAACCCTTGAGAATAAAAAAAAAAAAACTTGAGAATCTTAGACCAAAAGAAGAACCATTGCAACTTATGAAACAAGGCCACAAGAAAATAGTTTATGTATGGGTTAGGTTGTGTTTGTTTCGGAGAACATGATAAGAAAGATAAAGATGCAAAATTTTGTGTTCATTTCTGTTTGATGATAAACTAGAATAAATTATGAAAATTCAATTTATTCATATTTTTTTCATTTAAAAAATTTGAGACGAAAAATATAATAATAAAAAATTAATAAGAATAATAATAATAAAAAAAATTTGTGCCTCTTGTTAGTGTATTTGTGTCTTTTTTGTTAAGATGAACAGAAAATACACTAATTCAATGTCTCTGAAATCTGAGCTAGGAACGGATCCAGAAATCTAAAAATGGAGAAGTCGAAAATTAAAATCTTGTATAATTAAATATAATATCATATAATTAATAATAAATATAATTATAATTAGTTTCTTAATTAAAAATTTTATAAATACTTGTCAAATAAAAGAATAATTATCTTAATCTTTATAATTTTTTCATAATTTTTTTATGGTTTTACATCTAATAAAATATAAAATTATCTATTTTAAATATTTTTTAATTAATTTATTTTATTAAGTATTTATGTTTCTGTGAGTTATATTTTTATATTTTATATTATTAAAAAATATGACATAAAATAATATAAATTAATTATACTATTAATTTTGTTATGTGAATTTAAAATATATTAAAGTATTTTTATATTATTAATTAGAAAAATAATAATATTAAAATATTTTTTATATGATTATAGATGTTAAAATTAATTTTAAAAAAAGAAACGTAAAAAAAACTCTAAATCAAATAATAAATACAAATAATATAAATGCATGTAGAGAAATTTAAACCTTAATACATAAAGAATACCAACTCTTTTTACGATCACTATGCTATGAAGTTTTACTCTATATAATGTATCTATTATAATAGTATATGAGTTTAAAATTTATTGAGAGGCGACCAAGGCCACTAGCTACTTGCCCCCCTCGAGTCCATTCCTACTCTGGATACAATGTCGTCTCTGTCTATATTTCTTCTGTAAAACGCGATTTTGTATCTCAGTGTCTCTGTCTTAATGTCCTGTCTTTGTAAACAAACGTAACTTTAAGGATGTCTCACACTTAATTAAAAAAACAAATATACATATATAAAAAATTGCGTAAAATATTTTTAATAAAGTATCATTGAAAATGTATGTAATTATTTTATTTTATACCAATAAGTAAATATATAACAAAATAATTATACTTTTTATTTTTGAAAAATATCGTGTTATATAAAATAGTTTTTTACTCGTGATCTCAATTAAGTATCCTTTAAAAATGGTACAATATTAAGCCTTTTATTATAATAATTTAAAAAAAATAAAATAAACACATCTAAAAATTATAAATAGATTTAGTGTCCTTTTAAAATTAAATACATATTTAAAATACAAACTAAATAAAATAAAATTTTAAATTTTAAATTTTAAATTTCTATTTCAGATTTAATATATTTAATTATTAATATATTATAATTTAAGTACACATCTAAAAATCAAATTATTAAAAATTCAAAATTTTAATTTTAAAATTCTAAAATAAACATTAAACTATCTAATTATTAACTAAGTCTATTCAAAACCCTCATAAAAGTAGAGAAGTCACATTTACCACACATCCAAAATTCAAAGGGTCACATCTGTAACACCCTACCACACAGAACTTTACACCTAGGATGTAAAACAGGGGTGGCGAGACGCTACGACTTCTAAAAGTAAAAATTTATATACATAATATAGTGAAAAAGATTTATAATTAGGAGACTTTGAAGAAAGGTTAAAATCGAAAATGGTAAAATGAAAAGCGCAACACTCACACTACGTAAATGAAAAACGGAAAGATAAGAGAAGTTAATATAGATATAACCGAAAGAGAGCTCCAAGGTACAAATTAAATATCAAAACTCAAGACTCGGCTCGCGAAAACAAACCGGCTTGAGCACATAAGCATATAACATATATAAGAGAACCCAAAATAAGTCCAAGATACAGAGTTACAGAACCTATTTCTCCACAATAACCTCTAAGAGGAAGTTAATACATCAATACATAAGTAGTGGAGATAAAAGTATCTACATATATAGATATATGCAAAATAAAGTCCCAAAGACAAGGATATCCGCTATCAGAAGCTTTCAGTATGCTTCAACGAGGTGCCTCACCGTCCTGCATCTAAAAATCACAAAATATGTATGGGATGAGAACCGGAGGTTCTCAACATGGTAACAGTGCCCACATAACTAACATATAAGGTATCGGGAAAGCCAAAGGCAATCCTAGAACTTCCGACAATAGATTCAAATTAAACTTAAAACTAACATTTTAAACCATAAACAGAGTGAGATATCTAAGGATTCTTGGTTCTATCTAACTTCCTAACTTAACCCCTAAGCTCTTCATCTCTTTCTCCAATTCTACGAAACACCGATACACAGACAGATAAAGCAGACAAGGCAAGCACAAGTAGATATTTAAATATAGCAAATATAGCAAATAAGCATAGATATTCAAATAAGCAAACCCAAGTAGTGCAAACCAAACAAGTTACATAAATGCATATGATGTATGTCTTTTCTACTGGTCGTGAGCTCACGTGTCGGTTACTTTGCCAGAACTCGACACATCCGGTAACTAACCCGGATATCGTCCTCTTGAAAACCGGTGGCGGTACACCACCACGAAACCCACCATTGCGAGCGGTACACCACCACGAACCTCGCAAGATCTTCGTCAATTGGAAAAACAACACACACATGTGGACAGTAAACCACCACGAACCCCACACAACATTCTCTTTTAAAAACATGTGGGCGGTACACCACCACGAACCGCCCCACATACGTCTCAACAATGGGCAAGTGGTAAACCACCACAAATCTTGCCAGGTCAAACTCAAAACAATTTCATATTTAAACCTCTTTCAAAAGACTAAGCGAATCATTTATTAACTAAATAGCACGGCAGAATCTCAAGACTTCAGGGAAGACAACAACCAATCTCTTTCTTTAAAATTATTAAACTTATTGAATCATAATTCCTTAAAATGTAGTTCTGTAAACAAACTCAAAACATAAAACTTTTCTTAATAAATCAAAACTCAAAACATATTTCGTTATTTTTTCTTAAATAATTCAAGTAAAGTGACATGATTCTTAAATTTATAATTTTCTAAATAACATTTCAAACAATGTCTGAGATTTTATAGAAATTTCGGCAGCATCTTCCTAAAACTTGGACTTTGTCACTCTTTTCGGGTCCTATCCAAACCATTTTCTCAATTCCTTTCCAACAGGTTCAAAACCAAATCATTTTTCCAAATAAACATAAAATTCAGGTTTCCAACTATCAATTCATTTGCAATGTCAAATCGCTTCCAAAGTCAAATCATTTTCGATAAATCAGCAAAACTAATTCCAATCATTTTCAATAAATTATTATCACAATCACACCAAACTCAATGAAATCAACGAAATCCAAAAATTCAAATAGTTCAACCCAGTGAATTACAATTCAACCACCTAACTCAACCACACTAACAACAAGTACTCTTATATTCATTAATCCAATCAACAACTAACTCCAAACACTCCTCAACACACCATATTTTCATTTCACATCACACCAAATTCACATATATAATCACTTCCACATAATAATTCATTTCTAACAACAACAAAAACCATATCAATAATTCATATATATATATATATATATATATACTTCATCATTATTATCATCGTTACATACATCATTATTTATCTCTACCAACATAATACCAATCACCACAACTCTTCTCAACATACTTACTTTTTATCTTCACCAAGTTATCAATATAATAACTTAAGTACAAAACAACAGGTCAATAAACATAATCATTATCATTTACCAACCTTCACATATAATAATACACATCACCGTCTCAACCAAAATTTCATCATTTCTAACCAATATACATTTTAACTAAATCTCAATCACCAACCACACCAACAATTTAACTCTTATCTTACGGTCAACTAACCTACGTTTTCACGACACATTATATTTTAATTATGAGAAACCGAAACCATACCTTAGCCGATTTCCCGATAAACCCGGAACACCTCTCTTATATACCACACCCCAAGTTTTGAAATCCTAGCTTCTTTCCAAGCAAAATCCAGCCTCCAAGGTTTGATCACAAGCTTCCCAAATTCTCAAATCGACTCCAGTCAACAACCAATTTTAATCTAACAACACATTTATCATCACAATCAATGTAAAGCTCATTAACTCAATATTTCAAAAGGGTTTGTAGGTGCTTACCTGACCCATAGCTCTAATAAGCTAAACTCGACAATACCCACAAGTTAATTTGAACCTAAACACCGAAATTAAATAAAATTCAACATAGATTCTCATTGAATTTCAAAATTTGAGAAGGAGAGTTCTGAAACTGAGAAGTGGGTTCCATACCTAATAAAGGACTGCACTTTATAGAGCTCGACGCTGCGGTCGCGTGGCTGCAAACGGTGTGACGATCGGAGCTCCGGATTGAAAGTTACGATGAATTGAAAATTGAAAAAGGGTTAGGTTTTGATGGCTTCTTCAATCTCTCTTCTCGGTGCTGGAAGGGAACAAATGAATGGAGAAATGGCGGAACTGAAATTATATATGTTGGGCCTTGTGCTCGGTTTGGATCCAGTCCAATCGGTTTGGTCCGTTCGACCCAATAATCTTGGGCCGAATTCTTTAAAATTAGTGTCAAAATTTTTATTTTAATTAGCTCTACCTCATTAAACTATAAAATTATATTTTCTAATTTTCTTAATTAATAATTAATTTATTAGCTAATTATTTACTAATTTTGTGAGTTTTACAACATCCAAAACTCAACGGCGTCTTTGAAAACCCAGAGAAATCATCCTCCGCCGCCGTTCATCCACGGCACCGTCCTCCTCGTCCCTCATCCTCGACGCTGCTTTCCTCCACCTCGGCGCTCATCCATAACGTCGCATTCCTCTCCTTCCAAGCTCATCTTCGTCGCCGGTCTCTGCCCGCACTCTCCTCTTCTCGCGTCGGTCTCCTCCCCCTGCGTAGCTCCCGCACGCCGCGCTCCTCTCCCCGTGCAGCTCCGTCACGCCGCGCTACTCCCCTACGCAGCTCTGTCATGTCGCCTTCCTCCTCCACGCCGCTTCTCACTCGGGCTGCCTTCCTCCTCCAAGCCGCTCCCCTTGCGCCGGAAACACTCATCAGGTATTTGGATGTGGCTGTGTTGATAATTTTTATTCACTATTCTGCATGATTTGTAGTGCTTTCTTTCCCCTATATTGTCCTTTTTTTATGTTAATAAACGTGTTTATGCTGTTCTCGATGGCTTTTTTTCTCGATTAATGAAAAGTATCATAATTTTGGATGTGTTTATATTGTTTTTGTTTTTTTTATTAATTAAAGTATAATTTTGGATATGTTTATGTTGTTTTTTTTTAATCTGGTTAATAAAAGGCTGTATAATTTTAAATGTGTTTTATGTGTTTTAGATGTGTTTATATTATTGTTATTTTTTTAATTCTGGTTACTAAAAGTTGCATAATTTTAGATGTGTTTATGTGTTTAATTGGAGCCAACTGAGTTTGTAATCAAACTTTCGTGAAAGAATAATGACATTCTAGTTTTGGATGTGTAGGTAATTTTTTTTCACTATTCTGTATTATTTGTAGTGGTTTGTCTTTCCTTTCTTTTTTTTTCTATTTTTTTTTCGATTAATGAAAGACAACATAATTTTAGATGTGTTTATATTATTTTTTATTTTTCTCTCGATTAATGAAAGGTAACATAATTTTAGATGTATTTATGTTATTCTTATTTTTTTTTCTGAATAATCAAAGGCAACATAATTTTGAATGTATTTGTGTTTAATTGGACCAGCTGAGTTTATAATGATATTCTAGTTTCGGATGAGTAGATAAAATACTTACATGAGTTTTTTTTATTTGAAGCAGAGAACTTTGCTATATGAGAGAACAATATGGTCTCTAATAAAGAGAAAGTGTGTGTGAACGAGAGATTGGTGATGATGACGTTACGAGAGAGGGAGAAAATAAAGAAAATACTTTATTATAATGATAAAAAGTTAGAGATTTTTTAGTTGTTAAAGTTTAAAATAAGAATGATTCTTTAAAAATAAAAAATATGATTAATTAAAGAATTAAAATAATAAAATATTAAATTTAAAGACTGACTAAAGACTAATTTATATTGTACAAATAACATTTCTCATTAACATATATACTAATTCTTATTTGTATTTAATTTATTCTATATTTGATAATATAAGTCTTAACGAGAAAGAGTACATGTATGTACATCTTCCAACAACATTATTGTTGTCCATTATGTTTCAAAGACTGATAAATAAAAAATTGATCGATACAAGTTCGTATTAAAATATATATCAATGCTCTTATACATGATGACGAAATGAACAAGCTAAGCAACGTGTTGACCTTGTAAAAAGAGGTTAATTTTAATACACTTTGATTATAAAAAATGACAAATCTATATTATTAATTAATTATATATTTATAAATTTTTTGAATTAATGAGAAGAAAACAATGTTTCTATTAGTTTATAAATTTATCAATATGGAATAATTAGCTAGATAATTGAATATTGATTTAAATGTAATTAATTTATATTATTAAATATTTTAGTTGGTATAATATTCAATCAAATTCATCCAATCTTTTTATTGGTATACTGCTGAGGGTATACAAAAAATAAATTATTTGTATATTTTGTGAGTATAAATATCAATATTATGTAGTTGTACTATTACAGCAAAGCTCATTAGTTTTATTAACTATGACAAGTGGTACGGAAGATTACGTTTAACAATAATTCAGCAACTCTAGGAGCTCATGAAAGGGTATAGTTTAGGTTGTCATCAGATGTTGATATTACTTTGATTAATACTAATTTTTCACTTTAAACTACGCACAAAAGTCCATGATCCATTAGTTGTTATATATGAAATTATTTCTTTCAAAAATAGAAACTAAAATTATTTTTTTTAAAATTTAAACTAATAAAAAAATTTTCTGACATCATATCATAATTTTTTTTTAAAAAAGATTTAAATTAATAAAAAAAGCATATCAATAATTATATACTTATATCTCTAACATGAGGTTCATCATTATTAGTTTTAATTTGATTATTGATTTGTTTCAGATAGTTTGCTTTTTTTTTTCCTTTGGATAAGGATATAAGCTAAGTAGTACTCGTACGGCATAAATAAGCGAAATAATTTATCATCTTAATAGATTTTCTTAAATATATATAACTTTAACTACTAAATAGATAAATATAATTAATTATGTTTAAACATATTGAAATATTACAAGTTATGAGTTTGAAGATAACATTGCAAGTGTACTTTATTCATATAGTGCTGTTTATCCAAGTGTGACAACATTTGACTTTATCACTTGTTCAAATTATTTAAAGCCGAGTTTATATATATTTGATTCACTTATATTATTGTTGGCAACTTGATATTAGATGTTGCCTCTTGGCAGCCAAGGCATTTGACTTGGGATACGATAATTTGGCAGTAATTGGCAAAACAAAGCAAAGTGATGAGATCAATATTGGACTCTAATAAAAATATTGTATAAGTCACTAGTTCAATAATAATTCAAAAAATATATATAATTATTTTTAAAATTTAGAATTTATAATTTAAGATATAAAATTAAGAGTTTATATAATTTAGCATTTTGATTCCAGAATAAAATAATATTAACTAAAAAATGGCAAATACTAACGCTAGTTACATCATATATATATATATATATATGAGAAAGTCTAGGGGCCGGCAACTTTTGTATTTTGTGGCCAGCACTTAACTATCAAATGAAAAGTGAGTGATCTCCCACCATTCGATTTAATCTTATACCATTAAAAATACTATTGATGGTCAATTGATGGTTACAAAACACAAAAGTTCCTTACCTCTAGCACTCTTCTATATATATTACTTCTTTGTTTTTCTGAATACTGCCACTTGCATGCGAAGTTGGGTACTACTTGTTAAAAGAAAAAGAATCATGTGTTTAAGGTGATTAAAATGAAAATTTAGGAGTAATAAATTTGATGTGAAATTGATAATTGAGAATTAATATAAAAAAAGTGTAAGGAGTCAGTATTTTTATTAAAATTTGATCGGTACTTAATCAGTAAAATAAATAAATAATTTTACATCATTAAAAATATTAATAATAACTAATTAATAATTACAAATTATAAAACTTATTGATCCTAACATTTTTTGTCGTTAAATAATTTAATTGATTTGACTAAATTTTTATTTGATAATTTTTAAATATCAACTTTACCTAAATGTTGAATGAACCTGAATTTCTACCTTCTCTCAAGTAGTTAAGTATATGTCCGTGTACCAGAGAATCTCCATGTATAGGTAGCTAATATTACGTCATGTATGTATATGAACCTTTGGGATATACAATGGGACTCTCTGCGGCGAAATGTGATGACGTAATTATATTATACTACTTTCTCCAACCCTCCATTGTCAACGCTTTCTACAATATAAATACCCTCCCCATTCCTTCACACTACTTCATCCATCCATTCTCACTCTCATCATATACATTCATTTACATAATGCCTGAAATTGAAGGATCTCCGGGAAGCTCCATGCATGGAGTCACCGGAAGAGAACAAACCTTCATATCCTCCGTCTCATCCCCAATGGTTCCCACCGACACCACGGCCAACTTCGCCTTGCCCGTGGATTCAGAGCACAAGGCCAAAGTCTTCAAGATCTTCTCCTTAGCCAATCCTCACATGAGAACCTTCCACTTGTCATGGATATCATTCTTTACTTGCTTCGTCTCTACCTTCGCCGCCGCCCCTCTCATCCCCATAATCCGGGACAACCTAAACCTAACCAAGGTAGACATTGGCAACGCCGGTGTTGCCTCCGTCTCCGGAAGCATATTCTCCAGGCTCACAATGGGTGCAGTTTGCGACCTCTTAGGGCCGCGATACGGCTGCGCATTCCTTATCATGTTAACCGCGCCGACTGTATTCTGCATGTCGTTTGTTAACGACGCTGCAGGATACATAGCGGTGCGGTTCATGATAGGGTTTTCGCTTGCAACATTCGTGTCGTGCCAGTATTGGATGAGTACAATGTTTAATAGTAAGATCATAGGGTTTGTGAATGGAACTGCGGCGGGGTGGGGGAACATGGGTGGCGGAGCCACCCAGTTGATAATGCCGTTGGTTTATGAGGTGATTAGGAAAGCTGGGTCAACTCCATTCACTGCATGGAGGATTGCTTTCTTTGTACCCGGTTTCTTGCATGTTATAATGGGGATCATGGTGTTAACCCTAGGACAAGATTTGCCTGATGGTAACCTTGGTAGCTTGCAAAAGAAGGGGGATGTTTCCAAAGACAAATTCTCAAAGGTGTTGTGGTATGCCATCACAAATTACAGGACATGGGTCTTTGCCCTTTTGTATGGTTACTCCATGGGAGTTGAACTTACCACTGACAACGTAATTGCCGAATATTTCTATGACAGGTTTGTAGAGCAGTTTTACACGTATATTGGTGGAAATTCAGGTGCAGTTTACTTCACATAAAGTTGATACTGAGAGCCGTTAAGTAATTTGACTAAATTTTTATCAAACAGATATTAACTTCACGTGATAACAGCGTGAATAATTATCTAAAAATATCAGCGCATCAAAAATAAACTCATACACGAAACTAATAATGAATGAAATTGTAGTGCAGGTTTAATCTGAAGCTACACACAGCTGGAATGATAGCAGCAACATTTGGAATGGCAAACATCATAGCACGGCCATTTGGTGGATACACATCTGATGTTGCAGCCCGGTTGTTCGGAATGAGGGGCAGGCTTTGGGCCCTATGGATCCTCCAAAGCCTTGGCGGTGTGTTCTGCATATGGCTGGGGCGGGCCAACTCTCTGCCAATAGCCATCGTGGCGATGATTCTCTTCTCCGTGGGAGCACAAGCCGCATGCGGCGCAACCTTCGGCATCGTCCCCTTCATCTCAAGAAGATCCCTTGGAATCATCTCAGGGCTCACCGGTGCAGGTGGCAACTTCGGTTCAGGGTTGACTCAGCTGGTTTTCTTCTCAACGAACCGGTTCTCGACGTCGGCGGGGCTGTCGTTGATGGGTGGCATGATTGTGGCATGCACTTTGCCGGTGACACTGGTTCATTTTCCTCAATGGGGTAGCATGTTTTTCCCTGCTTCAAAAGATGCACAGAAATGCACTGAAGAATACTATTACACTTCTGAATGGAATGAAGAAGAGAAGCAGAAGGGTTTGCACCAAGGAAGTCTTAAGTTTGCTGAGAATAGCAGATCTGAGAGAGGAAAGCGTGTTGCATCTGCACCAACTCCACCCAACACAACCCCTACCCATGATAATAATAATGTCTAATAATAATAATAATAATCAACCAATTCAAGTTGAAGAATCTCAGGTTCTTTTTTATTTGATAATTTTCCACCTCTTATGTGATTCTTGCACATAAAGTTTGGGTGTAAGGGAATCTGTTTTTTAGATTAGGTGCTTCAATTTGTGGTGCAAGCATATTTGATATAATATGTATTAAAAATAAGTTGAAAACACAGCTGATGCATTTAACTTGATATGAAATTAATAGATGAAAGCTGTTAAATAATTTGATAAATTTGACTAAATTATTATCTAAAAACTATCAACTATCAATTTTATATGAAGTTAAAATTTTTACCTAAAATTGATATATAAAAAATAATGAATAATATATCGACCATGTAATTTTGAATTTTGGTGTACATTAAGAAAAAAAATGACTGCTCTTACTAAGTTATTTTTATGAAGAAAAATAATTTAATATATTTAAATAAGCTATTATTTCTCATGCTCATTAATTTTAGTATCGTTGAGATTGAATATTCTGGCGTTGAATAATGTGAGAGCAAGTGGGAACAACTTATATAAGGTGACATTACCATCAACAATACGTCAACACAGATCTTAAGACTAACATTGTTACCAGTTTATTATGTTGATGATTCCTCACTTCAATTATTGGAGCTTATAATACAATAAAAACTAACAACTATGTTCAAATAATGCTTACAAGAGTGACTCATCTTCACGCAATCAAGCTTAAGAAAAAGAATGGTTAACCACTATACGTGTCGTTTGCTTCAAGCCACATTCTATAATTCATTCAATTCCAAGATTTTGGGACTGCAAAAAAACAAACGTAAGCGTTTATGTTTTGAGAAAAATGTTGAGAAGCAGAAACAAAAAGGTACCAAGTATGATGAAGACAAACACAAACTGACAAATACAAACTATATATAAATATAAATAAATGCGTCATGCACCAAGTTCAACACTAGCTTAATAATTTAACAAATACAACATATTTACACAAGCAATTGCTTCATGTAGAACAATACATCAAGTAAAATGCTAATTAGAAATTAACTAATCAGTTACCAGATTATGGTATCTGAATCTAAATCTTGAAGTTTAGTAGCTTAATTTGCCAGTTCCATCACAGGTTGAACAGGATCTGCTAGAAGAGCACTTTGTACAATAGCTCCACTTCTTTGGAAGCCTATAACATATATAGTTCAATAACTAAGCTATTAATTAGAGAAATTAAACAAGGGAGGTTAGAGGAGGAAAAACAATAGTACATTAGTACCCTGCTGTGAATCGAGTAGCCATGTTCTTAGCTTGTGATCTTGCCCTCTCTGCGCTTTCGTCCGATCGTTTCTTGAGCACGAATCCTTCTCCATTGCACTCTGAACATATACCAGAACCTCCACAATCTTCACAGACTTTCACTTTAATTTCAACCTTTAATAAAGACATTTGATTTTGATTTATACAAATTAACACTAGTCATATGAAAAAGGTAGCAATATAATGCAGCAACCATGCTATATTATACAAAAAAAAAAAAAATCAGCTACCAAATCAGCTAATCAAATAAAATATTTGGTGAAATAATATTTTTCATAGTGTAGTACACAATGCATACTATTAACAACTAACATACTAATAAGAATATAGTTATCTCTACTAATTAAGATAAGCATAATTATGTTTGGAAAGATTTGGTTACTTACCTGTGTTGAAGAATCAGAAGATTTGGTTCTGTTTACAAGAAGAGTGGCAGCTGCAGCAACAAGGGTTGCAGTAACCGCCACTGAAGCTGCTGTCTCAGGCAATGCAAAGGACACGGTGGATAATCTCCTTCCTTGAAATTGTTGTGACTTTCCATCTATTCAATCAAGGAAACAACAAATTGAGGACTATAATTCTATAAAATTCAAGACATAGGTATATCCATGAACCTTGAGGAATTCATAGTATGTGACAGCATTCAATTGAACTATGCAAAAGCAACGGCAGCATCATGAAAGGACATGAATTCCCCGTGACTTAGTTTTCAGAATTCTCCATTGAGTTTAACACATAACATACTAATTTTACATATAATAATAATAATTTTAAAAAAAACAATGAAGAAGAAGAGGAAGAAAATAATATCTTAACTGTTGGAGGAGGAGGGAAGTGAAGGAGGGTGGTGCATGACAAGATCCATTGAAGATAACTGTCTTCTTCTCTTGTGTTGTGTTCTGTTCTCTCCACCAACTATTACTCTCTGTTTCTCTCTCTCTCTCTCTGTTCTGCTCCCTTATCCCTTTGCCTCCTTTCCTCCAAGTCTAAGAAGAAAGAGAAAAGTGAAAAGGAATAAAACAACAATTTTTCTCTTAAAATTCTTATAAAATAAAAAAATATTCTAGTTAATACTATTAATTTATTTTATTAAATCTGATGTAATAAATTAAAATACTGATGTGGTAAGTATACTAAGAATAAAATATTAATGTGTTACTCTTTTTAAAATTTATTATGTTTTTTATCTATAAAATATTTTTTTATTATACAATTCACTAGTTGGTACTTATAAAGTTTTAGACTTGAAATAAGACATTTCTATTAAACCTTAACAAAGCAAAAGAGATTGAAATGAACCGACAAATATTTTCTTAGCTGGTGGAACTTAGAACAAAGTTTAAGTCCAAGGGGTGACATGGATCACGTGACCAAAGCAAATCAAGTCTTTAATCTTTGCCAACTCTTGTGATCCCTTTTAGTTTCATACTCACTAACGCTCCCTGTTAATTTTTCTCAATCAATTCCAATCAAACTCATCTCATTGTAAAAAATTACCAATTAACATTGTGAATAATAAATGGTAATGTTTTACACACCTTTATGACCTTTCACTCTCAGTAAATTCTTCTGGTAGATTCTAAATTCCTATTCCATTTTAGTTTGGGGTAGTTATTAATGTCACTATTGTTAGAGTGCAGGCTATTCAATTTCAGACCCAACTTAACTAATTATGCTCAGAGTTTCACATTTCACAAACTTGAAACCACACAACACAATCTATAAATACACACTGGCTTGCAGTTGAATAGTCTAATTCAATATCCTCTTATGTATATCATGACTTTAGTATTAATAATTGCAACTTTTTAGGTGGAAGATTGTTAATTATTAGGGTAAGTTACATCATATTCAACCACTTCTGAATATTATGGATACATTAATGTCATATCTTTTTTTCAAAATATTAGATAATTTAAAGCTTAAGAAGTTAAAACTACCACTCCGGAAGAAGATTGATGAGACTTGTTTTCCTATTAGGCCACCAAACATTTAAATGAGAGGTAAAGACTATGGTGTTGTTATTCACTATTACACAAGTTTGTTAATTGGATTCAATTCTAATAAATGACAAAACCAGAAACTAAACACACATAAGTCAGCATTATAGGAAGGCTTAATGAGTTCCCCAGTTACCTGACACAATCTCAACTATTTTTCATTATGAAGTCAAGTGGTTTATCTCTTCAACTATTAATTGTAATAAAAGTTGTCTAACACTATTATAACCACTGTGAAAACGGTTAGAGATATAATCATTCATATTTTTCTCGTATATGAAATTACAATGTTGTTTTGTAAACAACAAAAAAAGGAAGATACAACTTGGATTTAGGGGCAAGAACAGGAACAAAAAAAATTGACTTGAGTTGTGGAAATAAGATGAAGTAACTCACGAGCATCCTTCCTTATTGCACAGATCAAAAGAGAAAAAACTCATTCACCACCTCTCTCTCACCAACTCACCTCCACCACAACACACAAAGTTATGTATCTTTGTACTATAAAACTTAGCTGTATCTGCATATATATCTGCATCCATCACCCTATTCACGAGCCCATTTAAGACCCTTTTGCTTCAAAAATCCACCTTATAAGCCTCTCACAATCCTCCTCTTTCTTCAAACAACACAAACACAACACTTGAAAATGCCTACTACTACTTCTACTACACATGTTTCTTTTCTTGTGGCCCTTTATATCTTCTTCCTTGCACTAAATTTTCTATGCATGAGTATGGCTAATGCCTCAAGGGTGATCATTCCCCGCAGCGCGCCAAGCACGGTTACTAGGCCGATGTTCTTGCCTGAAGAAGAAGCAGAGAGTACTCTTGTGATGCCGGATAAGCGAAATAACAAGAATGTCTTCAATGGGAGACAAGTGAGTAATTGCTTGCCGAAAGGGTTTCGCCATAACTCTGCTCCAAGCAGATTTGTGAACTATGATACACTAAGCTGCTCTGGAATAATGCACTCAAAGAATCCTTAAGCTTGAAGATATGATCTTGTTCAATGGAAGAGACTTCAATCACTGCTTTTCTTATATATGGTTTTTCTGAAGTTGGAACATGAGAAAATAGTTGTGTCTTTTTGCTTTGCTTGGCTCATGGATGGTGCCTTTTTCTTCTTTCTTTTCTTTATTATATATTTCAATTTTGAGTGATGTGGATAGGCAAGATGATCTTAAGTTTCCTTTTTTCCTGTTGTGTGTATAGAATGCTAAGATATGTTGGTCCAATATTGTGAAGAAAGAGTATGATAAATATTTTTTTTAAGCCATTACTATGTGTATGGCATGCATATTGTCCTAGCTTGTGAATAAGAATTTCATGTAACTAAAATTCATACTAACATGAGTTTTAGTATTTAAATAAAATTATCAATCACCAAAATTTTTATATCCATTCAAGTAGGTTGAGGCTACATTGTTTATAATGATGAATTATATAAAATGAATGGCACCCAAAAGTAGGAGCACACCAAAATCCAGAGATTATAAAATGAATATCAAACCGGTGTTCAAAGATTTAATGTTAAAATAACCTGTCTCATGGAAGTATAAAAAACATAACTTCAGAAGAATTGAAAATATGTTAGTTCTTTATGCAGAGTAGTTTCTGAATCATAATTGGTAGTTTTAAGTTGGTGATAATAAAATATAATCTCTAACCAATAAGATTTTGTAATCCCTCATAGCGTTGTTTAATTAAGTAGCCATGTATAAAGACTGAATTTCATGGTAAAGTAGCAATCGAAGGCATGATTATCTTTTAACATGATCAGAATTTTTCTAACATAACAAAAGGACCTGTATCTGAATTCTATTAAAACTGGTAACAATGCAGGGTTAATCTATAAGTATGTGAAATGCTAAATATGCAACAGGTTTCAGCAGTTTACAAACGCATCTTTTGACCTAAACATGTGAGACTCAAATACATCATTCTATTATTAGAGAATCTAACTATATAGATCATCTTCATCAGCACCACCAGCAGAAGTTGCAAACGGGTCTGCAGATCCAGTGGTCCTACTTCCAGTCTCTGGAAACCTAAACTCGGTTCCAAACCCCCGGGATTGCTGCAAGGTCTGAGCGAATGACTGGTATTTGCGGATATCAGCGTCGCTCACACTCCTACGTGCATACTTCATCGACTCTTCGAAATGGCCTGCTTTGATCTCCGCAACTTCATCGTCCACATCCTCATCCATGGCCTCTGGGTTATCTCTCCTCTTCCTCTCTCGCTCCAAGTCCTGAATGAAACCATAAAAATATATAAGGTCAGGTTTCCATGTTGCTGTTTGAGTTATGGTTTCGAAGGGCAAAGAACTAAAGAGTAAAGCTTTACATCAATCCCTTCTCTTTTCTCCCTTACACTCCAAAAATCCAGACTCATAAACGTACCTTTTCTATGTTTTCTCTTATGGCATATTTGCATGCTCGCTGGCATATCTCTGTTATATCAGCACCACTGAAGCCTTGAGTATACTTGGCTAGTGCACTCAAATCGACATCTTTCGAGACAGGTGACTTCCTCATGCACGCCTTGAAGATCTGATAACGAGACTCCTCGTCGGGGAGAGGGATGTAGATCAATTGATCAAGACGGCCTGGCCGAAGAAGTGCTGGATCAATGATGTCTGGCCTG
The DNA here is from genome assembly GCF_059453495.1 of Arachis ipaensis. Taxonomy (NCBI): domain Eukaryota; kingdom Viridiplantae; phylum Streptophyta; class Magnoliopsida; order Fabales; family Fabaceae; genus Arachis; species Arachis ipaensis. The sequence continues at coordinate 3,030,834 of NC_142438.1, read as the reverse complement.
TTAGTAGCCCCAATTATGAACACAGTCTTCTTGGCAGACATTCCATCCATTTCTGTCAGAAGTTGATTCAAAACTCTATCGGCAGCACCACCAGCATCCCCGACACTACTTCCTCTCTGCAACAATGACAAAGTGATAAGCATTTGCGAAAATCATGAAGTTACTATCACATCCAATTCTTAGTGACACCATGGGGTCATTGCATTTTCTCCCAAACTTGCGTGAGCAACGGTAAGGCATTAAGCTTAAACGATAGAGTACAATTAGAACTAAATTCAATATCAAAAGGCAAACTAATATATCAAACTAGGAGCGAGCCAAAAAAGCAAACCTGAGTGGCGATGGAGTCGAGCTCATCAAAGAAGAGAACACACGGAGCTGATTGTCTAGCCTTGTCAAAAATTTCTCGAACATTGGCTTCGCTTTCACCAAACCACATAGTAAGCAATTCCGGGCCTTTCACACTTATAAAGTTAGCTTGACATTCATTAGCAATTGCCTTGGCCAACAAAGTTTTTCCACACCCTGGAGGACCATAGAAGAGGACTCCTTTAGATGGTGACATACCAAATTTCTCGAACTTTTCTGGGTGCTCTACCGGATATTGAACAGTCTGCATCCACAAAGGCAAGATGATTTCAGATTAAGAGGATATAGAATTATGGAACAACGCAAAATTACGTATACTAAAAATAAAAAATAATAAGTATGACCTCTTGCAGCTCACGCTTGACGTTCTCAAGGCCTCCAATATCATCCCAACTGACATTAGGCACCTCAACAACCTGTGGACAGAGGGAATTAGTTTGGAAAAAACAGAGGGACATACAGAAAGCCTAAAACTTGATAATATTCTAAAATGAACCAAAAAAAAACAACTAACAGTTTCACGTAAGGCAGATGGATTGCTTGTTCCTAGGGCAGTCTGGAAATGCTCATTTGTAACTGCCATAGAATTCAACACTTCAGCATCAATAGTCTCATCTTCCAAGTCGATGACATCCATTTTTTCCCTAATGCACTGCAGAGCAGCTTCAGTGCAAAGAGCAGCAAGGTCGGCACCAACATACCCATGAGTATCTTTTGAAATTCTCTCCAGATCAACCTACAGTAAAAGAATCAGAATAGTTGAACCACAAAATATTTAAGGATGTCAATGAATAAACTGGAAAAAAGATAGAAGTGAATATACAAACACTTCACAGATTGCAAAATTTGGATCCATACAAAAATGTAACCACATGGAAAACAACTTTAAACACCAATATAAGTTACAAATGCTCTCTATTTACCTCATCAGAAAGCTTCATGTTCTTGGTATGTATGCGAAGGACTTCAAGTCGACCGACTTCATCAGGAACACCAATGTCAATTTCTCTATCAAATCTACCAAACCTTCTTAATGCTGGGTCAATGCTATTTGGACGATTTGTTGCACCAATAACAATAACATGTGCTCGAGACTTCAATCCGTCCATAAGAGTCAAAAGTTGTGAAACAATCCTCCTTTCAACTTCACCATTTGTCTTCTCTCGCTTGGGTGCAATCGAATCAATCTCATCAATAAATATGATGGACGGAGCATTCTTTTCTGCTTCTTCAAATGCTTTCCTGAGATTGCTTTCACTCTCTCCGGCCAATTTGGACATAATCTCTGGACCATTAATACAAAAGAAGAAAGCTCCAGTTTCATTAGCAACAGCTCTTGCAATTAGTGTCTTTCCAGAGCCAGGGGGTCCATAGAGCAAAATTCCCTTGGGTGGCTTCACACCAATCGACTTAAAAAGCTGAGGATGTCTCAGTGGAAGCTCTACAAGCTCACGGATCTGTGCCATTTGCTTCCTAACACCACCCACATCATCGTATCCAACTTCATCCAGCCTTTCTTCATCCTCCCGTTTCACGGGGTCACCTTCACAGAAGATTTCAGTGTCTGGAGCAACCACACAATACTCCCCAGGATCAGTTTCAATGACCTTGAACTCTACACTTCTCATCCCTCCTCGGACAAGGAATAGATCTCCTTTTCTGACAGGACGATAAGCCTCCAAGAAATAAGCTTCAAGTTATAAAACAAATAATTAATATGTTAGTATACATTTCCATCACATAGACTTACACAAAACTAAAATAAAAAATTCCCCAGATATGTAAAATTCCAGCTTGAAATGCGTAGAATCAGGGGGAAAGACGATTCTACAAATAGATCAATGTGGTAAAATATCACAATATACAAAAGGTAGTCAATAGAATTATGCATTCATAAAATAGACAGCATAAGGTCCAGCCAGCTACAGAAAAAGGAGTTCCAACAAAAAGAAAGATAACAAGTCAACTCACTATAATCACGACAGAAGAGAAAAGAAAAACTTCAGAATATCGTTATGAATATCATCAACTCATGAAGCAAGGATCCAATTTTAAAGTTCAGCAATAAAGCACTTCAAAAAAATAAAACCATACTCAAAAGGTAATCTATCATATGGAGGAAAGTCCCAGAACAAATCAGAATTTACTACTGAAGCAGTCATAAGTCATAATAACTGAAACTATGCTATTCTCTGCAACATGAGAGCAAAGCAGGCTAGAAACTCACGTTTCAAGTAAGCATCAAACAGATTTCCAGTGACACCTTCGATAGTATCATCGATAGGCAGAATGTGGACTCGTTTCCCATACTTAACATCAGGGCACTGATGCACAGACACAACATCACCGAGACGAACCCTCAAATTGGACCTCACAACCTTGTTCATCCTGATTTTGGGCTCCTCGCAATTGTCATCAGCAAGTGCAATGCAAATAGTGTCCTTCCTTTTCTTTCCCTGCACCACAAATCAAACATCACAAACCACACAAGCCCCTGGAAGACATCACATAATAACACAGCACAATGACCAAATAACCCAGCACAGAACACCAAAATGCTCACCAAACAAGTCCAAAAACAATAAAAGTTTCAAACTTCAATTCAATTCAAAATAATAAGTTTCAGCATAATACACAAGCAGAGAACTTGAAAATTGATTAAAGACAAACACACGGAGAGGATTAGAATAGGTCATAAACCAAGTCCAAAGACACTGCCAAGTTTTCCTTTCTCCTTTTGATCCCAAAAACATTAGTATGTTTTAGCTAAACCCTTAAAACAGACAACACAATTTCTTCACAAAATACACGAAACCCATGTTTGGGAACTAGATTGCAAACCATCGAAAAGGTTCAAAGAAGTGACCTTGATGAGAATAGTGTCGCCCCGAAAAAGTTGGAGCTTTTCCATTGTCCGTGGGTGCATAGCCACGACGGAATTATCGTCGTTGACGGCTTCATCGACGACCAATCTGTTCGGAGACTTCTTGCGTTCGAGAATCGCGGTGGAGAAGTCCTTCTTCCCCGATTTCCTAAGAAAAGAAAAAGAAAAAAGATTTTTATTTGAATTTTTTGGGGCAAACTTAACCTGGAAACGAAAACATTAATAAGAGAAAAAGAAGTATTTTTGGGGCGAAGATATCTGAGAGAACAAGTTGACTCACGAGTCGGATGATTCGCCCTGGTGAGACATTGGCAATTTGGTGGAATCGGAAGATCAGAAAAGTGCAGCGAAAAGAGAAGAGAGTTGAGAGTTGCAGAAGAACAAACAGCAGAAGCAAAAACTGAATTTTTTTAATTTTATTTATTTTCCGATTTTTATCACTATTTATTTTCGGCTGGTTTGTTCAGCAAGAAAAATAATTGGGATAAACTTATAACTTTTGGACTGTTTTATGCGGATTAGTGGATTACGGGACAAGTTAATATATAGTGTGTAAAAGATTCTAATCTTATCTTTTCTTTATACAATTTAAATTTGATTTAAACAATTCTATTTCTAAAGTCAAATTATCTTTTTTTAAATTGATGCTTGCTATAGATAGTATTTGTTTGGGCGCCATTATTTTGATAAAAAAAAAGATTTTTTTAATAAAAAAAAATCTTTTTTTATTTTTTAGCGTGTTTGACAAATTTCTAGTAGTAAAAGTAAAAGCACTAAAAAAATAAAAAAAAATCTTTTTTTAGAAGCCGTAATTTATATCTTTTTTTAAAAGATTTTTTTTCCTTAAAAAAAATATGTTTTTCATATAATAAATAAACAAAAAAGTATTTTTATATTGTTATTTTTTACATAAGATACCCAAACATAAAATTACTTTTACTTTTCTATAAGATCTTTTAAAAAAAGACAACTAAAAAAAATCTTTTCTTAGAAGCTCACCCAAACAAGCTCGTATAAGTCTTTTTGGCGTATAAATTTATATAAATTAATTTAAACCCAACAAAAAATAACTCTCAATTTAGGGCTTGTTTGGGTGAGCTTTTAAGAAAAGATCTTTTTTCGAGTTATCTTTTTTTAAAGAGTGAATACCCCATCCGGCCCCTGACAATTATCTCGAAAGGACAACGAGGCCCCCAAGAAAAAAAAACACCCAATCCGGCCCCTGATAATTTTTTTTTGGGACTGATTAGCCCCTGTGCCAAAAAAAATAACATTAATTTTTTTTGGCACAGGGACCTCGTTGTCCTTTCGAGGTAATTGTCAGGGGCCGGGTTGGGTTTTTTTTGTCAGGGGCCGGATTAGGTTTTTTTTTTTGTCAGGGGCCTCGTTGTCTTTCGAGGTAATTGTCAGGGGCTGATTTGGGTTTTTCTCTTTTTTAAAAGATCTTATAGAGAAGTAAAAGTAATTTTGTGTTTGGATATCTCATGTAAAAAGGTCTTTTTATCGATCAATTATGTTTGGGTATAACAATATAAAAGTACTTTTTTATTTATTTATTACATGAAAAATATCTTTTTTTAAGGAAAAAAGATCTTTTAAAAAAGATGTAAATTACAGCTTCTCAAAAAAGATCTTTTTTTTATTTTACTAGTGTTTTTACTTTTACTACTAGAAATTTGCCAAACACGTTAAAAAATAAAAAAATGATCTTTTTTTATTGAAAAAATATCTTTTTTTAACAAAATAATGGCGCCAAAACATGCACTTAAGGAGTGTGTAAACACGCGCTTCCTCAACTTTGAATAGCGCAAAATGAAAAACAGTTCTTCTTTAACGTTTGTATTTCACGTTCTTCCTCCTCCTCTTTTTCCTCCTTCTTCTTCTCCTTTTTCTTTGTATTCTTCCTTCTTCTTTTTTTTCGGATTCCTTCTTCTTCTTCTTCACGTGTTTCATCCTCATTGTGATTCTTTTTATTATTGTTATTGTTACTGTATTTTTTTCTCATCCTCTTTTTATTGATTTTGCAATATTATGCATTTTTTTCTTTGTTTGATTTTTTCTCCTAAGAATAATTTTAAAAAAACGAAATAAGAAGATAAGGAAGAAGAAGAGAAAGAGTTTTGAATTATGCAGAACTTATTAGAATAAAAATACACCCAAATAAATATCTTCGTGTTATCCAAATTTGCTGCAAATACAAAAAAATATTTTCTCTAATACTGCATTTTTTTCTTCTTCTTTTTTTTTCTTATTTCTTTCTTTCTTTTAGTTAAATGAATGTAAGTTCATCATCTTTCAAGTAATTTTGCAGCATCATGTGTTTTTTTTTCTTTTTTGTTTGATTTTTTTTTTTATTCTTGTTAAGAGAGTAAAATAAGAAGAAACTTGAGAAGGTATAACAAAAAGAAAAAAATGAATAAAAAAGGAAGAAGAAGATGGTAATAATGATAAAAAAAAAGTAGTAAAAGATGATGAGGAGGAAGAAGAAGAGTTTTGAATTATGAAAAACTTATCAAAATAAAAATACACCCAAATATCTTTATGTTACACCCAAATATCTTCGTGTTACACCCAAATTTACTGGAAATACAGAAAAAATATTTTCTCTAATCCTGCATTTTTTTCTTCTTTTTTTCCTTATTTCTTTCTTTCTTTTAGTTAAATTAATGTAAATTCATCCTCTTCTAAGTAATTTTGCAACATTATGTGTTTCTTCTTCTTCTTTGTTTGATTTTTTTGTTTTTATTCTTGTTAAGAAAGTAAAACAAGAAGAAATTTGAGAAGATAAAACAAAAAGAAAAAGATGAATAAGAGAAAAAGAAGAAGAAGATGGTGATGATGATAAAAAAAGAAAAGCAGTAGAAGATGAGGAGAAGGAAGAGGAAGAGTTTTAAATTATGCATAATTTATCAGAATAAAAATACACTAAAAATTCTTAAAAATATACCCAAATATCCTCGTGTTACACCAAAATTCGCTGCAAATACAGAAAAATGTTTCCTCTAATGCTACATTTTTTTCTGAATTGAACCACACCTCAGCCACTTGATTTGATTCAAAACAATAAAAGGAGGAGAAGAAATTCCAATGAAAAAGAAGGAGGAAGAGGAGGAGGAGGAAGAGGTGGTGTTGATGACGACGATAACGAAGAAGAAGAAGAACGTGCAGTAACAAGAAGAAGAAGAACGTGCAGTAATGGCACGAAACGCGTAAATATAAATGACTTGTAAAGACGTGTATGGATAAAACGCTTGTATGTGGAGAATAATTTTTCTAAACTTGAGTTAATAAGCATATATTAAAAACTCAAGTGTAGTCAACTTTATGTGAAGTTGATAATCGTTAGATAAAAATTTAATCAAATCAATCAAATTATTTAATAATTATTAATTATCAACTTCACATAAAGTTAACTACACTTGAATTTTTACCTACTTATATTGATTTCTAAAATTATACTAATATGGCAAAAATAAGGTCAACTAACATGATCAATAATGATAAGTTAAAACTTAAAACACTAAATTGAATACATCAAAATTTTGTCGACTAAAATGAGTTAATACTCAAAATGGCTACTGAAATTTGACTTCCGATTCAATTTATTCCTCCCATTTTCAATTGACCTAAATTGTAGTTTAAAAGTTTAATATGTGATTCAAATTGGCCCCTCCATCCATTTTTGTCATAAAAAAAGTAACATGACACGTTTAATTGACACATGGCACCTAAAATGTAACAAAATGACATCGTTCATTAAGCAAACTCTCGATTGGTGATTCTTCTTCTTCCTCCTCTTCCTCCTCAATTTGGCACTCTCTCACCTCAGTTCACCGTCCTCTCGCCTCCATCGTCGCACCTCTCTTCTCAATCTCGCCTCCCTCTCACTCTTTCACACAGTCACACTCACAACCACGCCGCCGCGATTCTCCTACTCTCGTCGCGACAACGCCATCGCAAAGCATGCTCGTGGAACCAACTCCAACATCACCGCAACACCAATACATGTGAATCAAAAAGTTTTGAACCGATAGCACCCTATCAATCCCATTCTTCAGGGTTTGACTGTGGCACTTTCTCCCAAGTTGAAGGCAATCCATCTTAATACAGAAATCAATTAAAAGCACAAATGTGTAGTTGTTGAAAAAAATTATTATGCAAAAAATAAAAGAAAAAAATCAAGAGGTTGATGAGGAACGTGGCTATTAGAATAAGCCTAGATCACGGTATTAGTATATAAAAGTGTCTAAAGCATCGTTGAAGTGATGAAAAATTAAAAGGGAATAAAACGTCATTGCATAGGTGTGCGAGGCTCAAAAGGGTGTGTGTAATGCGGGGGTTGCGAAGGAGGGCGGTGATGGTGAGGAGTGCCTGTATTTAGAGGAGATGGCATGTGGTGTGGCACGCGGTCTGTGGTATCGCGTTGAAGGAGGAGAGTGTGGTTGTAGTTATGCTGGTGGCAAAATATGAGAAAATGGAGAACGATGAAGATGAAAATGAAAAAGAAGGTGAAGATGAAAAAAGAGCGGTAATTGAGTGGGAGAAAAGGATGCTTCAACGAAGAAGTTGTAGTTGTTGAGATGAAACTCTAGCCATTCATTTGGAGGTTGGCATGAACAGTTTGATATTTTGACCATTCAATCTTTATTCTCTGTTTAATTAAATGTGCAATATCATTTTTTCAATAACAAAAATAGACCGAAGAATCAGATTGAGTCATACATTAAAATTTTAAAATATAAATTAAATTATTTAAAAATTAAAAAGCTAAATTGAATTGGAGTTCAATATTAACTCTACTAAATTGAAATACGAATATAATTTCGTACGTCAATTTGACTAGTAATTCTCAAAAATTAAATATGTATTATAATGAGCTAATTTTTTTTTGAATAAATATTCAACCCTTTGAACTTGCAAATCCATATTCTTTTTTTTTTTAAGTCTTATTCTTTTCAATATTTTATTTTAAAACAATTTGCTGTCCCGTTGCGCATTTTGGGCTAATTTTTCTTACATTTGCGTTTATCTGTGATGGACAACAATTCCCTTGGGATAGGCCTAATTCATGTTCTTTTTTGTCCTTGTGAATTAGACATGGGCTCACCCAAAATTCATGGTTCAAAAAGTTTATGTCTTCAGTCCAAACAAACAAAAACCGTTATTGGTCCAGAATTAAGAATAAATAACTTCCAGTCCAAAAAACAAATAAATAAATAAATTACTCATTTCAAATTTTTTAAATATATTATTATTATTATTATTATTATTATTATTATTATTATTATTATTATTATTATTATTATATATAAGTTTCCATATTTTCACTATGATTGCAAATCTGAAATCTCCAACAAATGAAGATTGTTATCCTTTTTAACTTAAGAAACAAGTCTTGTATTGAATAAACGTCTCCAGTAAGCATTCTACTGCAAACTATGATTAGAATGTTCATGATTATGCACGATGAATGCTATCAATTGTACCCATATACCAACGGTTATATGTTTTCATTATTATTCATTTCCTTGTACACAACTCATATAGCACTTAAGCAAGTGACCCCTCAGAGAAGAAACTTTTTCATTAAGATCACATTTATATGATGATTACTTTTTAGTTGTCAATGTAATCATTATTGAACATTATGGTATACAGTAACAGAACCCTCTATTTACTTTTGTCAACAAGATCTGTTGTTATCTGTTACGTGCTTGCTTCAGCCTTATATATAATTTATATATTTCAAGCATTTTTCTTTTTGACAAATCATGCTATGTATGTCAACTATTTGAATTATTCGTGTGTTCTATTAAATAGGAGTTAAGAGTTCGAATCTTATCATATGTATATAATAATCAATTCTTAAATAAAATTTAAATTTGCGACGGATTAATTTTTAATTTGTCAAATCCAGAAATACCTAACAAAATCATACTATCGTCAGTCAATTCATTCGATTAAACAGAAGTCAAGAATTCAAATATTACCATATGCAAAATTTTAAATAAACTCATATTTGCGACGAATTGATTTTTAACGAGATCATGCTATGTTTTGTTTTCCTTTGCATTTGTCAAAGTTGAACAGTTATACACTTTCTTTCATTTCTTTTGGCTTATTGAGTTGTCTTCCAATAAAGTAAACTATTATAGTTTGAAAATTGATAAAGAAAAATATATTAATTTTTTGGTCTACATAAAATTAGTGATTAGTGACTTTAATTTTATAAATATTTCATTAGTTTGAAACACCAAAAAGTTTTAGAAGTAAACAAAATTAGGCTCTATCACCATTTTCATTCTCTTAACCTCCACAAAATTAGGAGCAAAACCATGTCCATTGTGTTGGTTTTATGTAAGAGTTTCTCCTTTCTAGAAAAATATATTTTCTTAAATGCATCATCCATTCAAAGTTTTAATCTATATTTTTAAAAGTAAGCCTTTAAATTGAACTGTCCCCACCACTTCCCTCCACCCCTCCCCATAAAAATTATAATTTACAATCCATAGAGACACAAATGAATGATACATAAGTACATACATCACTTTCACATCACACTTGTGTTATCTGTGTTTGATGAATCCATTTATATAGTACATAGTTCATGCTTTCTATTCTAGCCTCTAACATTAACAATACTATGCAAAAACAGTTATTGTAATTTTGTTATTATTAGTAAAATATAATAATAATAATAATAATAATAAGGTTGGTTGATCATTGATGTGATCAAATTATAGGGGACTGGCCCCCTCAATTTTGGGGTTCTGGAAATTGTGGCATTAGCACATGGAAGCAACATCATTTCCATATTGGTCTTTGGAAAATGAAAAAGAAAGAACAAACTATTGTAAAGAAAAACAAAAAGAAAAGATAAAATAAAAGCAAATGCATACAAAACTATAATACTGGATGAGGTTTGAGTGTGAGTGTGTGTGTGACTACTAAATACTAATATAAGCAAAGTTTATATTTTTATTTAATAGCAAATAAAATATAAACCATGATCGAATAATTTATTTTCTAAGTTTACACAGTACACTGAAGTGGAGCAGTCAGCAGTGTCTTTATAGCATATGAGCTTAAAGCTTTGGTCTTTCTCTTTGCCTTTGAGTGTTTCTCTTTGTCAAAGCTTTCACATTTCACTACTTCTTTGAGCTCAACTCAGCTGAATGCTTAGTTAGATCCAGGTGCTGTTCTTTCTCTCCATTTTTTGTTTTGTTCTGTTTTGTTATTTGTACTGAAAGCTTTATTAGCATAAGATTAATGTGGCATCTTTCTGCATTGTTTTGGCTTGGTTCTTCAGTTTTAGTATGTAGCATAGGTAAAAGAGGAATCTTTGCATTTTTCTCAGTGCTTTTTGTTCTTTTACATTCTAGGAAGGTGCAAGTTTGGTTCTTTCTTGTTCCCTGTCACCATTTTCTATGGAAAACAAAACATGGGTTTTGTGTTTTGTTTAGTGGAATGAAAAGACACGCTTTGCTCTCTTGGCTGGGAGCCATGTTTCTCTTCTAAGCTCATCTGGTTCAGAAATGCTTCTGTTTTGTTCTTGTTTTTGTTTTTTTTTTTGTTTTTTCCCATTTTTCTCACACCGCTTCTTCTTCCCTTTTATTTATTTTTTATTTAGCTTTTGGATTTGTTTAAAGATCCTGCTTTACTTTCTCTGGTCCCTTTAAACTGTTGTGTTCTTACTTGATGAAGAAAAGAGAAAAGACAATCAACCACTTTAGCTGTTTTGTACTTTGTATTTGCCAACTTTGTGTTCTGTATAGTTCCTTTTGGTTGATATATTTTGAGATTTTCAAATTGGTCTTAAATTTTACCACTTTTAACAAGAAATGTGTGACTTGCATGACAGGTAGTTGATGAAAGAAATTCTCCATTGATCAGAGAATGTTGAATATATAAAAGAAATGTATGTATGCTGCAAATGTAACAACCGGCTTGTACTGAATTTCTATGGTATTTAGACTTTGATTCATGGAAGAAATACAGTCTCAATCGGATGCATATCGGTCTTCTTCTTCATCAGCAAGTAGCCCGGCGAGTAGGGTGCCATCAAGTCACTTCTTCTACCTTAGAAAGCCGGGTTCTCTTCGACAACCAATCTCATTTGAGGACTCACCTGAATGGGAAGACACTGATGTTGAAGCTAGAGGTGATGAAGGAGGAGGAGACACTATCAATGTTGCAACCCCGGCTTCACCTTCGCTTTCTAAGCTCAACAGTGGTTCCTTGGCATCTCCATATGGTTCATATATATTGGAGGGTGCAGTTCTTCCTCATAAGATCGTTGGTGCTTCTGTTGTGTGGAGGGATTTGACTGTTACCATAAAGGGAAAAAGGAAGTACTCTGATAATGTTATTAAGAGTTCAACTGGTTATGCCTTACCTGGTACAATGACTGTGATTATGGGACCTGCTAAATCAGGGAAATCGACGTTGTTACGCGCCATTGCAGGTCTTAAAGCAACTTGCTTTGTCCTTGCTCAATAATAAGTGTATTTGTATGCTTAAAGCTAAATTGGAAATTATGATCTTCTTTACTTCAGGAAGATTGCATCCTTCAACCAGGACTTATGGTGAAGTGTTTGTGAATGGGGCGAAATCGCACTTGTCCTATGGATCATATGTGAGTTCAATATCTCACTACCTGTTTAGTATTGGAATTTTTGTTGTGTTTTGTTTAACACTCCAATCGAGCTTAATTTGCTTAGTTATAATAAACTCATGCTTGAACAGGTTTACATATGAACCAATGAGTTTTGGTTATATGAGAAGCTATTTTCTGAATTGCAGGGTTTTGTGGAGAGAAAGACCAATCTGATTGGATCACTCACTGTGAGAGAGTTTCTGTACTATTCAGCTCTGCTTCAACTCCCAGGATTCTTATTTCAGAAAAAGAATGTGGTAGAGGAAGCTATCCAAGCGATGTCTTTAGGTGACTATGCAAATACACTTATTGGTGGACATTGTTATTCAAAGGGCCTCTCCGGGGGCGAGAGAAGACGTGTTAGCATTGCGAGGGAGCTTGTGATGAGACCACAAATCCTGTTTATAGATGAACCTCTTTATTGTCTGGACAGGTGTTCTTCTTGCTATGCTGGATTTCTTTGAAAATCCAATGTCATCAGTTGCTTGATTGCATTTCACACTTTTAGAGGCATCTAGTAATTTTCTTTTTCTTCAGTGTCTCAGCACTTTTGATGATGGTTACATTGAAGAAACTTGCAAGCAGTGGCTGCACTCTTATTTTTACTATTTACCAGAGCAGCACAGAAGTCTTCGGCCTTTTTGATCGAATATGCCTTCTTTCGAATGGAAATACTTTGTTCTTTGGAGAAACATTAGCTTGCTTGCAGGTAAAAGTGACCATGGAAAATGAGTGTGTTGCAGTGTTCTCAATGATCCCTTTTCTGTAATTACTGACTGCTTTATTTACTTTGATGAAGCACTTCTCAAATGCTGGATTTCCCTGCCCTATCATGCAAAGTCCTTCCGATCACTTTCTTCGAGCAATCAATACAGATTTTGACAGGATAATTGCAATGTGTAAAAACTGGCAGGTAAATGTATATATTTTCTTTTCCTTCTAAAATTACATATTTTTGTCAGAGATTTTATGAACATTATATTTATAATAGGATGATAATGGAGACTTTTCTTCGGTCAACATGGACACAGCAGTGGCTATTTGCACACTTGAAGCAACATATAAATCATCTGCAGATGCAGCTGCTGTTGAAAATATGGTTATGAAACTCACAGAGAAGGTATATATTATAATTAACTTTTGCATGAAGCTGTTGTTCCTTGAGCTGGATTAATCATGATTTATTTTATTGGTTTAATCCACATTAATTCTAAAACAAGAAATCTTGGTTCCCAGGAAGGTCCATCTCTTAAATACAAAGGCAAAGCTAGTGCTGCTACTCGCATAGCAGTCTTGACATGGAGGTCTTTATTGGTTATGTCAAGGGAGTGGAAATATTACTGGATTCGTCTGGTTCTCTGTATGCTTCTTACACTTTGCATTGGTACTATATTTTCCGGCTTGGGGCACTCGCTTTCTTCAGTTGGGGTGAGTTCACACTACATGTCAACTGCATTTTATCTTTCAAGTCATGTTTACATCTGCAATTCATGATGCAAAGGACTTAACATTCTATCATCTTTTGCATTGCAGACTAGAGTTACAGCAATTTTTGTATTTGTATCATTCTATTCGCTTCTAAGCATTGCTGGCGTGCCTGGACTTATTAAAGAAATCAAGGTAATCATGGATTTTTTTAACAGTTTTAACTCTCTAATCTTTCAAAATGTTGCTGATGATAAGCTGTTTACTCATATTGCAGATGTATGAATGTGAAGAATCTAACCAGCATTCAAGTGCACTAGTATTTTTACTTGGACAATTCTTGTCCAGCATGCCATTCCTTTTCCTCATCTCCATTTCATCAAGTCTAGTTTTCTACTTCCTAGTAGGGCTGAGAGATGAATTCAACTTCTTAATGTACTTTGTGCTCAACATTTTCATGTCTCTTTTAGCAAGTGAAGCACTTATGCTACTTGTTGCTACTTTATGGCAAGATATCTTCTGGAGTTTCTTAACAACTTTGTGCATTCAGGTGAGTCTAGTATTTGGAACAATGTCATATCTAACATTAGTTTTACTAAAATTGTATTTAATACTTGTAATCATATTTGTGCGACTTACTTGCATGCCATTTCAGGTAGTGATGATGCTTTCCGCCGGATATCTTAGAATCCGAAATGATTTGCCTGGACCAGTGTGGATATATCCAATGTCATATATATCCTTTCATACATACTCTATTCAGGTAAGTTTCAGAAATTTTCTATTTCCACTCTTCCTTGCTTCAATTTTAGTTCAAAAGTACTACCTTGTTGTCAATTTGTTACTTGTTTTTCATGATATCAGAAAGAAATCAGTGAATATAAAATCATTCATGTGTTTCGATCCAACTACTTAAGATTTCAGGAGATAGGATTCATAAAATCCACTAATTCTTTTGTAAAATTCTAAAGCATAACATAGATTTAAGTTAAACTAGTTTTCTGTAGTCTGCATTAAAGCAATAATTCCAATTTTCTCATTGTAGGGTCTATTGGAGAATGAGTACCTAGGAAGTACCTTTTCAATTGGGGAGGTGAGGACCATATCAGGATTTCAAGCTCTCCAAAACATCTATGACATCTCTTCTGACACCAATTCAAAGTGGTCAAATTTGCTGGTTTTGTTTCTCATGGCAGTTGTTTATCGTTTTCTTGTGTTCATTTTATTATGCAGAAAATCATCTCTGCTTATTAGTTGTAGGTGTCAAAGAGTAGGTACAGAATTTACTAGTTGATTTGGCTTACTTGCATAGTTGCATTGTACAATTAAATTCTTTTTTTATCTATTTTGCATTTCCTATATCAGTTTTGAGTTTATCATGAATTTTTGTAGCTGGATATGTCTCGTAAAATTCTTGGTCATTACTTAAATGTATCTCATTCTCAATCCACAATTGCACCAGAACTTAAGATTCTTGTGGTTTTCTCTGGTGAATTACATTGACCTACCTTGAGCTTAGGTAATGCTATGCATGATAAAGTATACACTAACCTCCCCTGAAATTCAATGCTTTTTATTTAATGCTTCATCGTTTCAAGGATCATTTAAGTAAGCATTAGCTTGTTTTCTTCAAGTCGAAGATGACTCACAACATCAAATACCAAATAGCAGATGAGCTTTGATTCTTGTTCTCAGAAATTTCTCATATTCATAGAGAATCCAACATCAGCAAAATTAGTTTGGCCAAAAATGTCATGTACGTGCTTTTAATAAGATATTAAGCCGAAATACATATACCATTATTTCACGGTTCCAAACATAATCGTTTGATTATTTAAGCTCACGAAATTATTATCAAAGTAACCACCACTATGAATTTAAAAATGCCCTCAAACAAAAATCAAAATTGGCTATAAAGAATGGGAAGCTAAGAGTAGGGGTATGGTGTAATTGAAAAGCTAAGCATGGTACTTTGGCTGAACAAAAAATTAAATAACATTAGTAAATGTATAAGTCATCATATTCACGCTTTCCTTCCTCGGAACTGTTTCCCTGCACGCTGATTGTTTTTCTTCTTCTCTAGGTGAGATTTTGCAATCTTTTCTCTCTTTGCAACCACTGGCATTTTCTTCTTGCGTTCCTTCTGACGGTTGCTTAGTCCACCCGTCTGTTTGAAATGAACAATACAAACAAAACTTAGTTGAATGCAATCAAAATCATTTAACATCAATTTTTTCCTTTTAAACTTTCCAAATTCACAGATAACCTGGATAGTTTATTCTTTCTTTAAAAAAAGTTATGGAATCAACTACCAAGTTTAAGATATGCATATTTGGTTAAAATTCATTGCATTTCAAAAGTCCAAAAAAAAAAAATTACAAGAATGAACTGCTAACATACCTTTTTCTGATTTGCAGCTTTTCTAGGAAGGTATTTTCCTCTATCCTCCCTTCCTGCTTTAGCCAATGCAGACCTTTCTTCCTTGCTCCGCCTTCGCTTTACATGAACCTAGAAGGTGCATGAATAATTTCAATCAGAGGGTAGTATGAAATTTAAAAAAACCACCACATAAACACCATCTCATTTAGTTATAGTTGTGTTTTTCTCTTTTTGCATAGATTGCAGATAGATATCATCCATATACCAATTTAGACAACCTAAAGTACTTACGTCAAACATTGAGCTGTCTACTCGCTTCAAACTTAGTTGATCAGAATTTGGAACTTGGAAATCAGCAAACTTTCTTTTCTTTGCTGGGTCTTTCTTTCTTCTATTCGTACCTACACTTTCATCATCACCAGAAGTGTGCACATCATCATCATCTTCCTGTTCGGAAACTTCAATATGCCAGCCTCGATCTTTCTTAACTAACAGTGAAGGGTTAAGCTGCAAAACCAACATTATGAACTAAATTGTGTAGACATATGGTACCTTGCTTACCAACATGCACAAAAAGAAAGGAGCAAAGAGGATAATCACCTCTCTGAATAAGCCAATCAGAGATCGAGCTGCTACTGAAACTGCCTTCTCACGATCTTTTTTATACGAAGCAAGGTCTCGTAGTAAGTCTTCATTCATTAACTACATTCCAAAATCCATAATAAAGGAGGAACTTAACAATGCACAGGACATTGGTAATAGAAGTTCAAGAGTAGAGGGGGCATTCTCCAATTCCAAGGTCAGAGTATGCAACAATCCAGCTAAAAGAGTTATTACTGTGAAACTAAAAATGAAGGAGCACGTGTAGGAATTGAACCCAAGGCCAATTAGCCAACACTGTATGATTCCCACTAGTTAAGCCAATGCTCATTACTAGTAAAGTTATTAAAATGCATATATGCACAAATAGGAGGATTATGAAGTAGTACCAATGGCATCCGCATGCATATTTCCCTGACTGCAGTTAGTCCAACAGTGATAGCCTTAAAATATCAATGAGATTCATAAAAATATCAAAGTTCAGTGCCCGGACCATGGAAATAAAAATATCTACTAATATTAAACATTAAGCAAACCAAAAAGGATCACCTCAGGACGAGAGCGATCATGTATAAACTCAGTTACTATTTGCTTGAACAAGGGCTCAACATCATTAGGAGGAACCTGGATTCAGATACAGCTCATGTGAGATAGATAGGATATAAAATAACATAAGGGAACAACCTAGAATAAATGATAAACCTACAGAATAATCAAATTCTGATTTCGAAAAAAAAAAAAAGAAAAAAAAAAGAAAGAATAAGAAGAGACGAATCAAAACAGTTTGATTAAGAAAAATCACAAGCGTACTGTACCTTGTCATGGCAAGCCTGAACCACTGCAGCAAACAAATTCGTAATGTCCAGTTGACGGGGCTGATCACATAGTGAGAAGGGTCACACTTCGGTACATACAACATACCAAATTTCACCAAATTTTCAAATACAATACCTGAATATATTTCTGAAGAAATGGATAGAAGTCTGACAAAATTAACCGGTGAACCCCAACAGTTCGAGCAATCAATTTCAACATCATCATCTTAACCTAACATATTAATTGTCAAAACCAATAAATATATAATCTTGCATAACCATAACACGAAGAAAAGTTATATATGATCAGTTACAACGTTAAAAAAAGCTTTTTTTTTTCCCTTTTAATTAGAATATGCACCTCAAATATTTCACATTTGCGACAACGTGACAATAGCTTCTCAGCAAAACCCTGCACAGGCCATGTGCAATAGTGCTCTTGATCAAACAAACCAAAATTCAAATCCAAACGCTCTCTTATCTCTTATATCTACAATGACGAAACAAAATTTTATGAACCTGTGCATCATTCAGATGGTTAAGTGGTGAATAATAACTGTTATTGTTCCTCTCAGTCGACAGGCGTTGCTTTCTTTTCATCCTGCGCATGACACGTTCTAGTTTGGCTTTCTTTTTCTTTTTGCTAGCTGCTGTTCCCTGGTGGTGTGCCTGAAATTTGTAATAATGACCATAAATTATAAATTATAGAAAGTGCCAAGTTCAGCAATTACTTTCAGAAACAAGCTTCAATTTGCATGCAACTATGCATGTACAAAGGCACCTAATAATCGTACCGCCAACATTTTCCTATCAACTTACCTATACAGTTTTCTAGTATGCTTCAGAAACATGTATATGAAAGCAGCCAATTAAACAAATAAAATAAAAAAAAAATGCACTGATGCTATCAATCAACCTCACCTTATAAATTGTCTCCTTACTAAGGATGACTTGAGGGGATTCCTTGGTTTCATCTTCGATATCTGACTCATCACTGTTGCTATCATTTTCAATCTTCTCATAATCTAGTAGAAGCAATAAAGCTGCTCTCATGATCCTAATAACACCAAAAACTATCTTTAAGCCAAGATCATAATTTCAAAACAGTCACCCAACCACAAGATATAAAGGGGAAAATAAAAACCTCGATGCTGGATGGAAACAAGCAGTGCAAATTGCATTAGCTGTTCTCTCGTCAAACCAATATTTTTTTCTGTGAAGTTCACACAGTGTGACCAATGCTGTCTTAGCCCGCACTTCATCCTCTTCCTTTTGAAAAAACGACAAAGACAAAGACACAAACATTCATTCAAATTGTTCAACAAGCATAATCAAGCTAGGAAACCACAAAGCTAGCATAACCAAAAGGTTCAACTCCCATTAAATGAGACCTGCAGCATTGAAAACAAGACATTTTGCAGAGCACGGTTCTTCGCTTCGTTCTTATGCTTCTGGTTCATGCGTTTAATACTGTGAATGACGTGATCAAATGCCAGCTTCTTCAACGTCCTGTCACCTAAGGTTTGAAGCTCCATGAACAACGACAGAGTTTCACCAATATCAAGAATCTGCCAAAATTCAAATGAAAAAATTACTACAACATCACTTTTTTCAGAATTTATACAGTTCCATTGCTTCCGTATCTTGTAGTCAACTGACTCTAACTCGAATCAGATTAGTTGCAAAATTCGAAAATTGAAACCTTCCGATTGACGAGGAGAATTAAAGCTTGGGCGAGGCGGCAACGGAGACCCGACGGGAGATGGCGAGCGGCGCAACGGATCAAAGTGGCGAGTTTTGCGGGGAAATTGGCGAGGTGTTCCGGGTAGAGAGGGGTGACGTGTGCGAGGAGCATTGCCCTATCGCCGAGGTATTTGGCGAGGGTGGGATCACTGCCGATGCCGGTGATGGAGGCGAAGTTCTTGTCAGCTTTCTGCTCGAAGAGCTCAAGGGAGGAATTGAACTGTCTCTGGAGGACGTCGAGTTGCGATAAGTAACTCTCCGGGTCACATTTCATCATCGATTGGAGTGTTGAAAGGCTCAGCTTCTCGGATCTCCGACCAGCTGATAGGAAATGCTCCGCCACAGGCGCAGCGGAGGAGGCGCCGTGGCCGTGAGACGACATATGGAAAGGATTGGCGGTTGGAGGAGTTGGTTCGGTGTTTGTTTTCTACTTTTCTGTAAAACTGTGAAACTGTGAAACCCTAATATTTTAAAAAATTTTTTTCTTACCCACCGTATCTTCTCGTGTGTTTAAGTAGAGTTGACACACGACTAATTTAAACTCATTTTGATATTTACTGTTAAATCACGCTAGCTAGTCAAGTATGTTTCAGAGACATCAGTCCATAATTTATTGGACTGTAAACAAGCCCATAAAAAAAATTCAAATATATATATATATATATATATATATATATATATATTCTAAAGACACAATTTTTTTGCATTTAGCCCATACACTACTTTCGTGGGTCTTGACACCCCCTATACCAATCACTAAAGCAAAAGATTATATGAGGTTTAGGCAGTCTCACTTTAGAGACTACAACTAGAATTAGAAGAAAGACATTTAATATGGTGTTTAATAGCCATATCAAAATTTTAATCGTTTTTAATAGCCAGACAGAATATATGAAATGTTCAGTCTAAAAATGATAAAACTTTAATATAGAGGTGAAGATTAAAGAAAATATCTTACGAAAAGTTAAAAGTTTTAAGTATCTTGGGTGTATTATACAGAATAATTAAGAGATTAAATAGGATATAAATCATAGGATCCAAGCGGGTTGGTCAAAATAGCAGAGTACATCTGGTTTTATATGCGACAAAAAAGTGCCTTTAAAATTTAAAGGTAAATTCTATCGCACCGCTATAAGACCGGCTATGTTTTATGGTACGGAGTGTTGGGCGGCTAAATGAGAGCACGAGCATATGCTGAGTGTGGCAGAGATGAAGATATTGAGATGGACGAGTGGTTATACGCGATTGGATAAAATATTGAACGAAGATATAAGGGAGAGAGTTGGAGTAGCACTCATTGTGGAAAAGATGGTTGAATCGCGTCTCAGGTGGACATGTGAGAAGAAGACCGATAGAACATCCAGTCAGGAAGGTGGATGAGATGGAAGATGGACAAGGGGCGAAAGGCATAGGAAGACCTAAGAAGACCATCCATGAGGTGGTCAAACGAGATCTACATGTAAACGGTCTCTCTGTTAACATGATACATGACAGAGCACAATGGCGTCGTTTGATTCATGTAGCCGACCCCACTTAGTGGAACAAGACTTTGTTGTTATTGTTGTTGTTAGTATTTTTAAAAAATAAAAACACAAAAAACTGAAATATTTTAAAATGAAGATGAAAATTTTAACAACACTTAAAAAATTACATATATTTTAATAAATATTCTTATTTTATATGCATATTTATCTTGAACCAAATAATATACGAAGACATAACTTAATTCTATATACTTTACATTAAATATAGTACAAAAACTTAATTCTATCTCAATTTCAATCTCTCTTCCAAATACAAACATATTTTAAAAAAGATAATAATAAAAATAATAAAATATGTGTTTTTTCTTCCCAACATTTTTTAAAAATTTTAAAATTATATCAAACATTTAATTTGATTTAATTTTATCCTTAACGTTTTAATGTTTCAATTCTACTTTAACGTTAATTTTTTAACAATCAATTTTTTTTTTAATTTTACCCTTAACCAGAATTCTAATTTAATTCCAATATGCTCAAAAATCATAATGTGACCCCAACCCCTATCAGGTCTCACCTTCCATTAACTCATTATTTTCTTCCTCACTATCACCATCACCATCTTTTCTTTACTAACACTCCCCCTCCCAACAAACAACGGGAATGGATCCTCTCAATTGTTAAAAAAAATTGACAATGTAAAGTGTGATCTCTAACCCTTCATTGCTCCCTCTCTCATATTTATTCTTGGTCCCACTTATAAAATTAATGGTGAGAGATCACACTTTACTCTCTCAATTGTTAAAAAAAAATGGAGAGGATCCATTCCCACAAACAACAATATTAACAATCACTAATAATAACAAACTTAAGAGAAAGAGAAAAAAAAAAAAGAAACACAACACTCTTTAGTCTTTATATCTATCTCAGCAGGCACACAAAAATAGTTATGCTAAGCTAAATTTGTCGAGAAGTTACAAACAATAGGAAAAAATTCAGAAAGAAGAGATATGGAAGAGGAAAAAGGAGGCGAATGTTGCAATTGTCTGTGGTGTTGAAAGAGATAGTAACGGATTTCGGGTTGTTGATGCTGGTATTGAGGTCGATGGATCCTTCAATTACCGTCGATTTCTCGTAGGTCAATGTTGTTGCAACCGTTTGTGGTGTCTATTTAGATAGCGTCGTCGACAACAAGAATGGCGGTGACCAAGGATGGATCCACATATCAATGTATGGAGGCAATTGTCCCATTAAATTTTAGAGAAAAAAATAATTATATATATATATATGTGTATATTATATTGCCCCCACTTTAATAATGTGTTTGCCCCATACAAATTTTATTTCAAGTATGTTATGTGGTATATAAAAAATTAGCCACACAGGATAGAATACTTATTTATTGGAAATGAGTTGTAAGTTGTAACTTTGATTATTAATTTTTTTTGTGTATATAAATAATATTTTTTATTTTTTAGGCTAATATGCTTTAAATTTTGAATATCTAAGAAAAAAAAATATAACTTCTCAGCAAAACCCTGCACAGGCCATGTGCAATAGTGCTCTTGATCAAACAAACCAAAATTCAAATCCAAACGCTCTCTTATCTCTTATATCTACAATGACGAAACAAAATTTTATGAACCTGTGCATCATTCAAATGGTTAAGTGGTGAATAATAACTGTCAGAGTAAAGTATCGTTTTTGTTCCCAACGTTTAGGATAAGTTCCAAAGTTGTCCTTAACGTTTCAAGCGTCCTATTTAAGTCCCTAACGTTTCAAAACTGACTTAATGTTGTCCTGCTGTTAGGGATCCGTTAACAGAATTGACGGCAGGACAAAATTGAGACAATTTTAAAACGTTAGGGACTTAAATAAGACGAAAACGTTGGGAACAAAAATGATACATAGAAATAAGTTTTAATTTTATCTTTCAATAATATCAATTTTTTACTATACATAGTATTCAGTTATTTTTTAATCACATCTAAGTAAATTACACTTAATCATATTACTTTCATTTTAAATAAATTAATTTTTTTTATAATTTTACTCTTAAAGATTTTTAGTTATCATGAAATGTTTGTAAAATTACTAGTATATAAACTTGCAGAAAATATATATATATATATATATATATATATATATATATATATATATAAATTATACCTTTTGTCTCTAATGTATCAAAATTCTTTAAAATTATAAAAAAATAAATTTATTTAAAATAAAAATAATGTGATTAATTGTAATTTATTTAGATGTAATTAAAATATAATTGAATACTATGTACAGTAAAAAATTAATATTATTAAAAAATAAAATAAAATTAAAATTTATTTTTATATATCGTTTTTGTCCCTAACATTTTAGTCCCTAACGTTTTTGTCCCTAGACGTGATCAAATGCCAGCTTCTTCAACGTCCTGTCACCTAAGGTTTGAAGCTCTATGAACAACGGCAGTGTTTCACCAATATCAAGAATCTGCCAAAATTCAAATGATAGGCTTACTATTGTAATTATTTTTTAGTTAGAGTACATAAAGAGTACATAGTATATAAGGTGTAATAACTTATCAAATATTTTCGAAGGAGATTTTTCATTCTCTTCAACAATGAGAAGAACTTATTTCTCTCACTCTCTTAATTCCTTCTGGTTCATCAAACCATCGACAGATTTTCTTCTGTTCCATTGTTATACATTGAGTTGAGAAATAAAATCCAACTCCATTTTGAGTTCGTCATTATTCAATTTTTAGTTTCTGTTTGATCTGTTGTGCAGCACGTTCCAGCTTCCACTCACTCACACAGACCGCGAAAGATCAGGAATTAGAGAACTGGTTCACCTTCGCCAGTAGTGATTAGCCGCTTCTCCGATCCTACGCATCTACATTGGCCTCAGCCTCTGGTTACTGCAGCTGTTCGACGCTTCCGCTATGTACGTATATGCGTGTTTGATAATTTTCTCTTTATTTGTTTTTATTAAATCGGTTCATCTTCTATCGTTTATATGTGCATATATGCATGTTCGATAATTTTTTTTTTATTCATAGCTTCAGCTCCTCTCGTCGTTCTGTTACCTAGATTATTTCTTTATCAATAATAGACTTACCATTGTAATTATCTTTTAGTTAGAGTACATAAAGAGTACATAGTATATAAAGTGTAATAACTCATCAAATATTTTCGAATGGAATTTGATGTAAGAACCCGTGTTTTCATGTAAAACCGTTTTAATAAAATAATTTTAGTGCTCGAAATAAATTCAAAATTTAAAAGTTTTAATTTAAAAATATAAATGAAAAATTTGGTTTCAGTGAATTTTTCTGGGTTGAAAAATGTATTTCTTTCAAAAAATTTTTGTAAAAATGCATACTGGCGCTTAAGCCGGCAGTACCATTCAGAACAGAGGAATTGAAGAAGAACGAAGAAGCAGGTTAAGAAGGAAATACCACTCAAAAGCTACCAGGCAGGCGTAGTCCTCCAACTGACTCTGTAACTAACTCTTATAGCATGAATTTCACATTGCCTTTGGGAGAGGGATTGAGAGAGAGACTGTGAGTTTGAGATTAAATTAACAGATTCAGGAGAGAGAAAAAGAAAATACCACTTAGAAGCTACCAGACGTAGTCTTCCAACTGACTCTGTAACTAACTCTTATAGCGTGGATTCCACATTACCTTTGGGCGAGGGACTGTGGAAGGAAATACCACTCAGAAGCTAGTCCTCCAACTGACTCTGTAATTAACTCATACAACGTATATAGGCAAAAAAATTTTGATATGAAAGCAAAATAAGTGATATATTTTAACATAATAATTTTTGATGTTTTTTAAAATTATGGGAGTACATTGAAAAAGTTAAAAAAAATTCAGAATACACAAATCGAAGGGTCCGATTTGTGTTAAAAATTGAAAAAAACTCGGAGTACACAACTCGGACCATGCGAATTCTTTGGCCATGCAATTTTGCTTCACAAATCGCATGGTCCGATTTGCAGCTGATGGAATTTGAAATCTGAAACATGGAATTCGGACCCTCCGTTTTATTTGTTCTGGGTAATTTTTTTTTTACATTCTGAGGGACACAACTCACAGGATCCGAGTTCTGCTTCCTTTAATCCCACAACGAGGTGAAGCACCCCTCCTCCCCACACGCGAATTCAACACTTCTTTTGGCTCCATATTTAAATTAGAAACTCACGTATATACGGTGGATTCTTGCTAGAATGCTATTGGAAATAAAACATGTAGGACTGAGTAAACATCTTAGTATCATTTTTTATTTTAAAAAAAATATAAAGATAAAATAAATATAATTACAAAAATATCTTTAGTTATTAAAAAAATATTGCTAAAATTTTTGTTTTTGTTTATAGAAATTTCAATTTCTTATATTTTTACATTCATCATATATATGTGATAAATTCATATTATTGTGTGAAATATTGGGTTAAAAAGAATGAAATTAATAAACTTGACTTGCATTTATTTTTATAAAGTCTTTTGATTTGATTTTTGATGGTTGAGTTAATGAATATTAAATAAAGTAAATTTGAACTATTTAGACTTATTTTTATGGTCTCTCTAACATTTTGTTTTATTAATTCGTCAAAGATCATGTTAAAACTTAAAAACAAAGACTAGTAAATATGCCAAATTTTACTTCTTTAGAGGTGATAAAAGAAGATGAAGATTTTTTGTTATGATGAACCATGAAAATACGTGAAGTAGTCATGTAAAAGAAATAATAAAATTTGTGTTTAGTTACAAATTTTCTGTATTCTTGTGTTTTTCTTTAAAAAAATAATTTTATGTTTATTATAAAAAATGTGTCTTAATAAATATTTTGTATTTTCTTCCTATATTCCTCTTGAAAAAAATCTTGTGTTTATTGTTAAAAAATTTCTATCTTCTTTTGGCTCTCTTAAAAAACTCTTGCTGATTTTGGGTTTATGCTTTTGTTTTTCTTTGAATTTGTGTTGTTTCTTTCTTTGAGATAATCTTGGACTGTTAGTCTCCTGCTCTCCTGAACTTAAACTTTTCATAACCCATAAGTAAAGAAGAATAAAAAAAAATTCTATGAAACTCAATTTATTTTTGCACTATAGTCTCCACAAAAATCACATAATGATGAACAACCCTAGGAATATAAAAAAAAATACACAACAGCCACATAAAATAGAAAATCACAAAACAGTTCCAAAACTTAAATCCCTTTCTTTCAATCCAACATCTCCGACAGCGATGCTGGCTTCAATCTTCTTTTTCTGATCACCCTTTGTTTTTTTTTTTTTTTTTCTGGCGCATGTGAAAAAGAGGAGACTTGCGCCAGCGAGGAACTTCCTTTAGCCTTGGGATCTTTATTTATGGACCTTGAGGGATTGGATTCTGACCCCTCGTACGGTTAACTGGTTAATCTTTCACTCTATATTAATTAACAAGAATTAAAACGAATGGAGTATAATTTAATAAAGAATTATGTATTTTAAAGTTATCCTTCATGATTATCTATTGGAGAATGAACATATAGAAAGAGCACTGGAGTTGGTTCTACCAACATATAGATCGTTTTATAGCACTCTTTAATATGGCTTGGATTAAGTTCTTATTGCGAACTACTTTCATAAGGCTTCATCGTTTCAAGGATCATTTGTTAAGCATTATAGTTTGTTTCCTTCAAGTCGAAGATGGCTCACAACATCAAATATCGAATAGCAGATGAGCTTTGATTCTTGTTTTCAGATGGGGAACGTCATTTGGACGATTTCTCTCATAATCATAGAGAATCCAACATCAGCGAAATTAGTTTCGCTAAAAATGTCATGTGGAATTTCTCGTAGAAATAGTGTCTCATACTTTATTAATTTCTCGTACAAGTGCTTTTTAGCTTTCATGGTTCGAAGCCAAGACCTTGGAATTGAAGATAAGGGAGGGAATGTCACGTAGGATCGGATTCCTACGAACCAAGCTTAGATCCAAGTCAGGGGCAGTTTTGTCGTACAGAGGACATCTATCATGGGTATAACTTTAGTTTCAGGCTATCATGGATACAAATATCAGCGTTTTCATCTCTCATAGATACAAACGGTCATTTATTGGCAAAAGATTATATGACGTTTAGGCAGTCTCACTTTAGAGACTAGAACTAGAATTAGAAGAAAGACATTTAATATGGTGTTTAATAGGCATATCAAAATTTTAATCATTTTAGTATTTTTAAAAAATAATAATACAAAAAACTGAATTTTTTTTAAAATGAAGATTAAAATTTTAACAACACTTTAAAAATTACATATATTTTAATAAATATTCTTATTTTATATGCATATTTATCTTAAACCAAATAATATACAAAAGCATAACTCAATTTTATATACTTTATACTAAATATAATACAAAAATTTATTTTTATTTCAATCTCAATTTCTCTTCCAAATACAAACATACTTTAAGAAGATAATAATAGGAATAATAAAGTATGTTTTTTTTCTCTCCAATATTTTTAAAAATTTTTAAAATTATGTAGTGTTTAATTTAATTTAATTTTATTCTTTACGTTTTAATGAATTTCAATTATACTTTGACGTTAACTTTTTAACGGTCAATAATTATTTTAGTTTTTTTTAATTTTACCCTTAACCAGAATTTTAATTTTAATTCCAATCTGCTCAAAAATCATAATGTGACTCCAACCCCTATCAGTCTCACCTTCCGTTAACTCATTACTCTCTTCCTCATCATTACCATCACCATCTTTTTTCTACCAACACTCTCTTTCCTTAACAAGCAACAATATATGAAGAGTGTTAGGGATTAGCAGAATTTGTAATGTTTAGCCATCAATTAGCCATTATCAATATTTTCAATGGTATGAGATGATATTTAATGGTGTAAAATTAATCATTTTTCTTTAGATGGTTAAGTGCTGGCCAGATTTCAACAAAAGTGCTGACACTCTAGACTTTCTCTATTAACAATCACTAACAATAACAAACTTAAGAGAAAGAAAGAAAGAAAAAGAAACACAGCACTCTTTAGATCCATCTCAGCAGGCACACAAAAATAGTTATGCTAAGCTAAATTTGTCGAGAAGTTACAAAAACAATAGAAAAAAAAATTTCAGAAAGAAGATGAGATATGGAGGAGAAAAAACGAGGCGAATGTTGCAATTGTTATGGTGTTGTCAACGATAGTAACGGATTTCGGGTCGTTGATGCTGGCATTGAGGTCGATAAATCCTTCGATTACTGTTGATTTCTCGCAAGTCAATGTTGTTGCAACCATTTGTAGTGTCGATTTAGATGGCGTTAGCGACAACAAGGACTATGGAGGCAATTGCCCCATTAAATTTTAGAGACAAAAAAGTAATTATATATATGTGTATTATATTGCCCCCACTTTAATAATGTGTTTGTCCCCATACAAATTTTATTTCAAGTATGTTATGTGGTATATAAAAAAATTAGTCACATGTATAGAATACTTATTTATTGAAAATGAGTTATAACTTTGATCATTAATTTTTTGTGTGTATATAAATGGTATTTTTTAATTTTTAGACTAATATGCTTTAAATTTTGAATATCTAAATATACTTATGTTAAATTTTTTTATTATTTTTATATATTATCTTTGTTTCTATTATTAAATTTTTTTGGGCCCGTCACTAATGATGAAAATGTTGATGCGGCCATCGGCATGGAAAATGTGGGATGAGGAGGGCATCGGAGAGAAAAAGTGCGCGACAATAGAGAATATGAGAAAGATTTTAGTAGAAATGTTGGAGTAAAGTACTAATCCGGTTTCTGTCCATTTCCCAAAATGTCAAGATGATCCTTAACCAAAAACACGTTCCATTACGGTCCCTGACCCTGAACTCCATCTGCCAATCCGGTCCTTCTGTCAGTTTTCCAGCGAAAACTCGACGGAAATTGCTGACGTGTCAAGTTAAAAAATGGACAGGGACCTATTTGTCTCTAAATTTAAATTGGTTAGGGGTTTATTTGTTCGTATTATTCTTTAAACAATATTTTTAATTGTTTTATTCATTATATTAATATTCTTTTTTTAATAAATAAGTACAAAATAATTAATAAATTATTCAAATTTAAAAATATCATTTATTATGAAACCAAATAAATAATTTTAATGTTTATCATAGGATTATTATTATTAATATATTAACTGAATTTTAATGTTTATTATTTATATATTTAAAAATTATATTTAAAAATTATTTATTTGGTTTCATAATAAATGATATTTTTAAATTTGAATAATTTATTAATTAGTTTGTACTTCTTTATTAAAAAAAAATATTAATATAATGAATAAAAATATAATTAAAAATATTGTTTAAAGAATAATAAGGACAAATAAACCCCTAACCAATTTAAATTTAGAGACAACTAGGTCCCTGTCCATTTTTTAACCTGACACGTCAGCAATTCCGTCGAGTTTTCGCCGAAAAACTGACAGAAGGACTGGATTGGCAGACGGAGTATAGGGTCAGAGACCGTAATAAAACGTGTTTTTGGTTAAGGATCGTCTTGTTATTTTGGGAAATAAAAAGAGACCGGGTTGGTACTTTACTCAAAATGTTGGGATTGAAACCCTCAGACTGTCAGACGTGAATGTTTTTGTTTGTTGGAAAAGGGAGGATGATGGTAATGCTGATGGTGATGGTAAAAAAAAAAATGATGAGATGATAAAAGGTGAGACCGTGGGATGACTGATGGGATTGAGATTATATTAGGATTTTTGAATGGATTAGGCTTAAAATTAAAATTTTGATTAAGAATAAAATTGGAAAAAATTTGATTAATTATTAACTGTTAAAAAATTGACGGCAATGATAGAATTGAAATTTATTAAAACGTTAAGAATAAAATTAAATCAAATTAAACGTTAGAGATAATTTTAAAAAATTTTAAAAATATTAGAGACAAAAAACATATTTTATTCTAATAAATATTTTTTGAAGTTTTTTATGTATTTAATGTATTAAATATGTAAAAATATTTATTTTTATAATAACTTTTAATGAAAAATTTGTTTTATTCTTAAAATGTGTTATTATGGCACATGTTAGCAACCTCTATAAAAAAAATAACCATTTCTTATTTCTACATATAAATGTTGATCATGCTGATAAAATTATTCATAAAAAAAAATAAAAATACTATTTACACAGCAAATTAGTCATTATATATTTGTATATAAATATATAATTTATTTTTAATATGTATTTTGTATTTTATAAAAAAATATTATTTTAATTTTCACAAATTGCTAATGTAAAAAATATTCAATTATTAATCATAATATTGATATATCAGTAAAAATATTAAATTTATCACGTAAAAATTATCTGAAGGCATAAATTTGATTAAAAAATAGCATAAAATTATTTATATTATAAATATATTAAAATTAAACTAAAAAAATATACTAATACATAATTGGTTAATTATTTAAGAAAATTGATCAAAGCTCATTGGCCATGGGATTTGGTATTTAGATCTTTGATGAAGTATTCCATATTTTTCTCTGAAGATCCACTAGGGCTCAATGCCTCTTCCAATTTTTTCTTGATCTCTTTGCCTGTAGTCTTTAGTTGGTCTCCTAAAGGTCCGCCCATCAAACGGCTAACATTCTTCGAGACTTCCTCCTTTGTAATCACCGTTCGATCACTTAAATTAATCCCAACCTTCCAATAATCCACCACTTGTTTTCTATTGGTAAACTGATCAGACATCAAAGGGAAACACAACAATGGAACCTCACACCAAATAGCTTCTAATATAGAATTCCAACCACAATGAGTCAAAAATCCTCCAATAGCAGGGTGGGCCAAGACTTGGGTTTGACTACACCAAGGTATTACCATCCCACGGTCACAAATCGCCTTCCGAAATCCGACGGGCAGCGGATCAACCTTGACCGAGCCCACAACATTGGGCCTAAGGACCCAAACAAAACTCACATTGCTAAGCAAAAGCCCATTTGCAATTTCCTCAAGTACCCTTCTTGTCATATGGGCTAGGCTACCAAAAGAAGCATACAAGACCGAACCTTGAGGCTTGGAATTGAGCCATTGGGTGCAGTCTGACTCGGACCATAGGCTAGTGGCCATGGTGGTATTGGTGAACCCAGGTGCAAAAATGGGCCCAATTGCATAGAATGACTTAAAAGTTTGTAATGCAGCTATGACTGTCGGCTCTAGCTCTTGAACTGTGTTACATAGCACAAAATCTGCACCTTTAGCATCAACGAAGGAAGCAGAAATTAATTGGTGGAACATTGTAGATGTGTCTTTTGATTCTTGATGATATGATGTTAGGTCCTTTGGATCAATTGTTTCCACCCCAGGTAAGTAGTCAATGGAATCTTTCCTCATGTCTGAACAAAACAAAAAGTACCTTTTTTTCTTAAAATTAAATGGTCAAATACTTTTTCAATATAAAGAAATGATTAATAATACACGTAAGAGTTGGCAATAATGCACCACATGTGAACTGGGAAGTGTTCATATAAATTAAAGGAATGAAGTTAACGAACATAATTACAAAGAGACAAAACAAAAAATAGAAAAGATGCATGTGAAAAGTGGTAAAGACAAATAGATTACGACCTCGCTATGTAAGTGCTTATTGTACTCTTAAGTTTATGTGGTGTTATATGTTTCCTTAGCTTTTTGAACTTATATATTTATACCGATCATCATGCTAGTTAGTTGTACACTAAAATTAATTACAAAAATATTAATATAAAATACATATTAAAATATAAATATATATTTAAAATAAGTTAAACTACATATATTTATATATAAATACATTAATATTTAATTTTAATGACTAATTTTAATGTACGAATAATATTTTTATATTTATACATACATAAAATAAGAGAATACCAACATATAATAAATATTATGTACAAGAAAAACAAATCAAATAGATTAATATTTTTTAATTAATATGTATTAAATAACAAACTTTTTTTAAACCAATATATTGTGTCTATTTTGACTAAAATATTGTTGGAGAAAAGGATTGAAACTAATTTCTTAAAGCCACAATCAGTCAATATCTCTATTTTTGTTTTTCAAAATTCTCTTTCTTTTCTTTAATATTTTTTTATCACTTGTTTTATTAACTGATTGTTAGTTAAAGAAAAAAAAATTGTTCCTTAGCAAAACCCATATTGTTGATCAGCTAATAGAACTGAAATTTCTCATTGTCTTTATAGTATACTCATCATAAATTAAAAAAAAAAAAGATGTAATCATTCATATATTTTTATGTATCATCTCAGGCCTTTTGAAAGAACAAAAAAACCATGACAATCATCATCATCAACGCAGCAAAAATAGAGCAGTGTTTGATTATATATATTCAATATGACGAATTAAAAAATATGCTAAGGAAATTAAAAAAAATAAAGTATGATGAATGATTTTACTTAGTTAATTACCATTGCAAGCAAAGTGACGATTCTTTGCAAGAAGATCGGAATGATAGTAGAGACTATAAACCAAAGCAGGTTCTGTCCAGAACGACACCTAAGCAAGGCCAAACTTCTTAGCTATGGCAGATGGCCAAACAAAGAACGTGTCTGCAACCAAGCAACTCACTGGGGGCACTGAATTCTTCACCACATTCTCCACCAGTTCCTCAACGTGTGCTGATTGCACGTGCAACATTGCCGCATGGAACTGGTGGAGGTTGCCAAATCTGTCGTGGCTCACGGGCAGGCCGTCAGACACGGTAGTGTACCGTATGTCCAGGCCTGACTCTCGTGCGGCCGCGAACATATTTTCTTCTTCATCACCGTTAGGAGATGAAGAAGAATTGGATTTTGTGATTTGGTAGTGGATGTAGTGTGAGTTGACAAAGGTGACGACGAAACCCCGGGATGCGAGCTTGATGGCGAGGTTGGCCGCCGGGATGACGTGGCCTTGGAGTGGATAGGCGAAGAGTAGGGCATGGTGATGAGGACCTTGGTGTGTTGCCATGGAAAGAAAATGGCTAGTGTTACTTTGGTTTGTTTTCGTGTGTTTTGAATTTTGATGAGATTTTAGTTAGAAAGGAGTTTATTATTAGGCACATGATATGTATCATGATGCTGGCTATATAAAAAAGAGAAAACAATAATAATATATATTTTTTATTATTATTATATTGATGAGTATTTTGGTCAGTAATTAAACTACGAGGAATGCTAGGAGAACAGCAACTTTTGTGATTTGTAGCCATCAAATAGTCATCAATGATGGTTTTAGTGGTGTGAGATTGGTGTGAGATTTCATCCAATGGCTCACTTTTCTTTGCTGGTTACATGTTGGCCAGAATTTAACAAAGTTGCTGACCCCCTAGACTTTTCCTTAAACTACATGTTATTTTAGTCACCAAAAAACTACATGTTATTTTAATCTTGCTAAAAAAATACGTACATTTTATAAATAAAAAAATTAAACATTTTGTAAAAAAAATAATATTATTCATATCATGATTTAAAATTAAATAAGTGGTCTATATTTTAAATGTACAAAAAAAATAGATATTAAATCACTCATCACTAATATATATATATATATTGATTTAATGAATAATTTATTGAGCACACATAATATTTTTTAGAACAATGCTAGGGAGCAGCAACTTTTGTGATTGGTAGCCATCAAATAGCTATCAATGATGATCTAATGGTGTGAGATTGGTGTGAAATTTCATCCAATGACTCACATTTCTCTGCTGGTTACATGCTGGCCAAAATTCAACAAAACTGCTAATCCCCTAGACTTTTCCTATTTTTTATTAACACTTTAACTTTATAAAACAAAAGTAGAAAGAAGCTAAGTAAATAATACAACAATTTGGTGCTTTTGAATTATTTAATAGCCAAGAACAAGATGCATGGAAGCACTTTGAACTAATTAATCGGTGGAAGCACTTGGAATGTTGGCTTTGGCATTCAACTCCTTGACAAAGCATTCCATATTCTTCTCACAAGATCCACCGGGACCCAACGCATACTCCAACTTCTTCTTGATGCCTCCCATTGTGGCCTTCAATTGGTTCCTTATTTTTTCATCCATGAAATGGTTGATATTCTTCAACATCTCTTCTTTAGTGACAACCATTTGATTATCAATCAAATTAATCACAATCTTCCAATCATCAACCACTAATTTTCGATTAGTGAATTGATCGGTCAATAGAGGAAAACACAATAACGGAACCTCACACCAAATACTTTCTAATATAGAATTCCAACCACAATGTGTCAAAAACCCTCCAATAGCAGGGTGAGTCAACACTTGGGTTTGACTACACCAATGTATGATCATCCCACGGCCATGAACTGCCTCTTCAAATCCAACGGGCAGCGGATCGACATCGTTCGAGCTCACAATATCGGGCCGAAGCACCCAAATAAAGCTCACATTGCCAAGCAAAAGCCCATTTCCAATTTCCCAAAGGGCCGTTTTTGTGATATGGGCATAACTTCCAAAAGATGCATACAAAACCGAACCATGAGGCTTGGAGTTGAGCCATTGGGTGCAGTCAGACTCGGACCATAAGCTAGTTGCCACGGTGGCATTATTGGTGAAGCCACGTGGGAAAATGGGTCCAATAACGTAGAATGGTTTATAAGATTGTAGGACTTCTATGACTTGTGGCTCTAGCTCTTGCACCGTGTTGCATAAAACAAAATCTGCACCTCTAACATCATTGAAGGCTGCAAAAATTAATTGGTGCAGCCATGTGGTTGCATCATCATCTTGAAGATATGACACTAGATCTTTTATTTGGTTCAATTGTTTTTACTCCAGGTATGTAATCAACTGGGTCTTTCCTATTATCTGGACAAAAATACAGAAGTAATATATATGAAGTTAGGTGATCAATAATTTTATTTTATTTTATTTTGTATTTCAATTAATATTAGTTAATCTTTTATTTCTCATACTAAAAGTGTTAATTTCTAACATTTTTTATATGGATAAATTAATATCACAATATTTTTTAATCGATTATATATAATATGTAATAATATGAATATACAACTCAATATTCTTGCATGTGCATGGAATACTGGACACAGAAGTGTCCTTGAGATGAAAGTAAAAGATTAACCAAATAAAACGTTTCAATTTTCATGGTGTGTAATTGTGCAAGAATAAAAAAATTATAAAAAATTAATTTTTAGTTAGTTAATATTCATTATTTTATTAATTCAAAATTTTTTTATTTAAAATTTAGAATTTAAAATTAATAGATTTATTATTTATGATCTAAAATTTAAAATAAACAAAATAAATTTAAAAACTAAAATTAAATTAACCAAAAAATATTGAGTTTCTAACATCACTCAAAATAAACCTTGCTTTACACGTGCATGCCAAAACAAAGTTCAAGGAAACAAAATGTGGAAAAGAATGAAGCTAATGAGTAATAATAAAGTGTTCTAGCGGCAAATGGTAGTATTAAGTCGGTTTGGATGAGATATTACATGATTTAATCAAACAGAAAAATGAAAAATGAGACATGGATCAATCAAAAGCATATATTTATATAATTCGAATCAATGTAATTCGAACTAAAGACAATGGTAATTCGAATCAATGCAGTTCGAATTATGAGGGAGTATGCATGTTAGGTAGTTCGAATCATGCTGATTCGAATTACGCATGGAGAAGTTTGAATCACTCTTATTCGAATTATGCTTGAGCAGTTCGAATCACTCTAATTCGAATTATATGGTGAGCAATTCGAATTCTATACAATACTCTTCTGTCCATTCTTGATAGCTCATGAATATTTTTTAAAAAATTTATTTAAATTATACCACAAAAAAATATTTTATTCTATACAAAATAATTTTAAAAAAATGACTTAAAAGATATTAGGAGTACTATAAAAGTTTGTAATATTCTAGTAACTTAGGTAAATACATGCATGTACTCAACATAATTCGAATTACAAGTGATAAACATAATGAATTCCAGGGATAATTCGAATCACATTGATTCGAACTATATACATTTTGTGATATAATTTGTAATACTTTTCTGCTCATTTTTTTATTAAAAAATTAATAATTTAAAAATTAAAAATATATATTTTATTTCATACATTAAAAAAAAGCTAACAAAATATTTAATTACGAGACTTCTTTAAAATATTAATGAGCTATCAATTTGAATTCCACATAATACTCTTTTACCCATTTTTGATAGTTCATGAATATTTTTTAATAAATTTTTTAAATAAATTTATTTAAATTATACTACAAAAAATATTTTATTCTATGCAAAATAATTTTTAAAAAATGGCTTAAAAGATGTTAAGAGTACTATAAAAATTTGTAAGATTCTAATGACTTAGGTAAATATATACATCGGTTTCTTAGAATTTGACTATCTGAATTGTAAGTTTATTTTGGTATGAAAAGAATTAATGATATATAACTTGGTAACGTACCTGATGGGGGAGTATATATCGGTCGAAGATTTATATATGATTCTGAAGATTCGTGACGGAGCGGTTTATGTTTATTGTGTATGAGATGATTTATAGATCAATTAGGAATGATGAAAATGATATAAAAAATTGAAAGTAAAAGAGTAAAGATATTTCATTAATGAAGAAATAACACATCACCATATTGTTGTCTTATAAGTTAGGTTGTGATACACGTCTTTGTATATTGATTTTGGTGTCGAGTGGTCGTTGGAAAGTACAAATTGTTCGAGTTATAATATAATCCGCACTGCACATGGTCGTAGTCATTATTGTTAAGGTGTGGTCATCACCGTTGTCTCTGAGTTGTTGACTTTAAATTTGTCTTTTTATATTGACCTCAGCAGTTCATGATATGGTAATATACAAGACAGTTTCAATTTAGAAAAGAAGTTAAACGTGACAATGCAAACACATATTTTATTAGTTAAAGCCCAAGAAACAAATAATTGAAATTACCTAAGGAACAACACAAATAGGACCGTATGAGTATCGAGCAATCAAAATACAATTGAAAAACAGAATAGTACTTACTAGCAATAGAAATTTGCGATAGATAAAAATAATTGAGAATAAATGTATCTCATTGTTTCAATAAAAATTGTCAATCAAAATTAAGTAATTTTTGCATTTATGCTATTTTATTGAAAACTAATTAAAAATTGTTATAAGAAGGAAAAGAATAATTAGTATAGGAATAAATATTGTGAATAGAGTAAAGGCTGTAAAGCAATGCGAAATAAAAAATAAGATAGAACTTGTATTCACAAATAATATATGAATTCTAAATGAGTTTGAAAGATTCCCTATTACTAAAGGAGTAGAATAGATGATAAGTCTTTTTGAACTAACATCTTGAAAGTACGAAATTATTCTTGTTCAAATTATTCAGATCCTATGAAATTTTATTCTTGATCAAAGATAATGAAATTAATTTTGCTATTTGGTCAAATAGTTATATAATCTTACGAAGCCAACATTTTTTTACGTAAATATGAAAATAAAAAATGTGTAACATGTAACTAAAATTGCATACCGCTAAATAATGTTATCGGAAAATTTCAAATTTATAGTGTGTTGCTCTTCCGCCATTAATTACATCCTGTAAAAGAAGAAGATAAAAATCAGGCAGAAAAGATGGTGGGGTTAGATATACGACCCCACGGTGGGCACCAAATGTTACTGTGTGAATAAGCGATTCTAAGGTAGGGCTCGTTTTCCCGATACTCGGACTCGCTTTTCCTTGGACAAGAAGGATGATACATCGGTTTTCTCCAAAAACGGCGGCGGTAGGCACCTGCAAAGGCACTCCAACGCTCAAGTTAGTAAGAGTAGAAGATAAATATGAGTTATTCAGCATGAATAACGTACCTGTGACTGTAACACCCTAATTAGTCTAAGCTTTACATCGCGTCGTAAAGTAAAGGTTAATCAGAGATTACGACAGTTCTAAGCTCGTACATAATATATATGTAGAAAGAATAGTATAATCTAGAAGCCCAATAAAGGATATAGCTCAAAAATAGGATTTACAAAGCGCAAAACGTACTAACGAAACTTCTAACTTAGAGCACAAGAAACAGATAAGATATATCAAAATATATTAGTATAATATCATAGGAATCTAGCCACGGCTCGCAGAGTTTAAGCCGGCTAGCCATATACAGATATACATAACCAGACAGTAAAAACAGCTTATACATGTTTTGTTCTCTCAATATATGCCTCTAGGCAAAACAAAATACAAAAGGAGAGATGCATAAACAGAATAAACCAAAAAGACTCCAAAAGATATCATGATCCTCTGCTTCTGTCACTATCAGAGAAACTCAGCGAGGTGGAATGCAACCTGCATCTGAAAAACAACAACAAAATATGGTATGAGAACCGGAGGTTCTCAATATGGTAACAGTGCCCAGTGATGTAGGATATAAGACCCTGACGCCAAAGGCAATCATAGACTTCATATCCATCACACGATTTCAATCTTAAAGCATACTAAAACAATAAAGCATAATCATATAACTCTTAACATAACTACACAGGGTATTCTATCTTAAGGGATTTCTATTCTAACTAACACCGCTGTCCGACAGCCTTCACCGACCTATCCTCCATGCGATCCCATTGCCGCCGCCTTCCGAACCTCCTTAATCCCAACAAAAAATATAGATAATTACAATGCAAGTAAAATACAAGTAGAAACATATAAGGCAAGTAATTCAAGTAAGCAAATAGACATGTTATTCAATTAGGCATACAATTACAAGTCAGCAGAGCATACAAGCAGATAGAAAAAGCACATGATGAATGCCTGCCCTACTGGCTGTGATATCACATTGTCGGTTCAACTGCCAACCCGACACATCTCCATGGAGATGTCGCCCTTCGGAATCATTATTGGGAACCCCTGAGATATAGTGCTCGGATCACTGTCCAAGGTTTTGTGCCTGCACACTCTGATGATCCGAAAGGATGCGAGCGGGATACTCTTGCCTCAGACCTCACATCTCAACGTAAGCGGGATTAACCACCGTCCTTATGCCGCTGCCGCTACCTCGACAGACGGGATTAACCACCGTCCCTGCCGGGCGCATAGCATCTTATAATCTCAATATAAATCAGTAGTTCAGTGGTTTTTTCAGAAAACAGTTTCAATGCATCATTGATTCCTTATCACACATTCGAGTCCTCGATTCATCTCAACCACTGTCAATTCACATTTTTATTCCGAACTCAACAATTCCTCAATTCTCATCTCATACCCAACCATTCATCACATATCATCGAACCGTCCTCAGTACGCCAAAAACCTAGACCTCCGTTTTCTAACCTTTCCAAATAATATCATATAAAACCCTTAAATTCTTTCTCCTATTTTAAATATCCAAAACTAGGCCCAAGAGTCCTAAAATGGTGTTATAGGAGTTTACAACCTTGTTAGGAAGGTAGAATAGTTGAAAACAAATAAAAATTTGAGAAACAGGG
Organism: Arachis ipaensis; assembly: GCF_059453495.1. Taxonomy (NCBI): domain Eukaryota; kingdom Viridiplantae; phylum Streptophyta; class Magnoliopsida; order Fabales; family Fabaceae; genus Arachis; species Arachis ipaensis. Next base: position 2,991,963 of record NC_142438.1, on the reverse strand, counting down.
CGTGTGTGTCCGCACAGGGATGTGCGTGCGCACGCCCAGGAAGACTTTTAAAAGTGTGCGTACGCACAGGGGTGTGCGTACGCACAAGTACAAAAACTCACAAGTCTTTTCACTCGCACAAGCTGTGCTAGCACCCCCAACCGACTGACCTTCCCAACGTGTGCGTGCACACAGGGCTGTGCGTACACACAGGTTGCAATTTCTTATTGGTGTGTGCGCGGACAAGCTGTGCTAACGCTGCAAGCAGACTGCTTGCCTCTGCGTGTGTGTATGCACAGGACTGTGCGTGCACACAGGTTGAAATTTTCGCAGAGGTGTGATTGCACACAATGCTGTGCGTGCGCACATACCAAAAATCATAATATTCTGCAACTTAGCAGAATTTCAGATTTTTAACACCAACTTTGAATGATCATAACTTCCTCTACAAAATTCCAAATTTTTCAAACTTTATATCGATTTAAAGAGTTTTCAATAAGCTTTAATTCTAAACAAATTTCAATCAATTTTGAAAATCAAGGCAAAAGTTATGATCAGATAAAATTCACTAAAAATTCCTTTTTACCAAAACTTACAAAGACATTAATTTATTAACTTTCACAACCCACACCCAACCAAAACAATACCAACTCCCATTTTCAGCACAATCTACCCTCTTGGGTTACAATTTACCATTCCTATCAAAACTTCCACCACACTTCATCATTCTCAACCTTAATTATCAAATATACCACATATCAAACAATTTTCCCACCAACACATTCACAAATCCTCATTTCATCAATATCAATCTTCATCATCAACTCAATCATGCTCCATAGTAATAATCATAATGCACATTCATACAAGTTCATCATACATTACATCCCAACATCATCATCTAGCAACATTCACATCATCAACATCCCAAACAATCATCAACAACATATAAATTTCCAAACCTATCCTATGGGTCACTAGCCTAAGTTTCCATACCTTGGCCGATTCCCTATATACACCAAAACCCTAAAATGGCACAAGTTGAGTTCTCCACTACAAGCAAGCCACCAATGTAACTCCAACAAGCACCAACAAGCTCCAAACTCACAATAATCAAACTATATATGCATAATCCATCACAAATCAACCTAGGGTTCCATTTAAACATAATATCACAAGAGTTTAATGTCTCTTATATTTTTCAACAGTTTTGATAGCCAAAATTCAATGCTAAGCAAGGATTAGAGCAAACCTAAACATCCAAAATCACAAAAACTCACTTAATCAAAAGCCCTAAATACCCAAAATTTTGAAGAGAAGAACTGAGAGAATATCGAGCTTTTCTTACCAGTTTCTTATATGAGTTTTGTAGAGCTCTTCACAAGGAATGCGTAGCCGCCAACGGTGCGGCGATCAGAGCTCTATAGCTCAAGATATGAGCTTGAGAAGATGGAAGTGAATAGTGTTCACGGGTTCTCTTCTCCATCTCTTCTCAGCTGGTGGTGTTGTGTTTTGAGAGAGTTATGGCTGATGGGTTCACTTGATGAACCCTTTTATATGTTGGGCTTGGGCTCAACTTTGGCTCGGTCCAACCCGTTAGCGTTTTTATCCCGTTTTAGCCCAACTTCGGGCCAAACCTTTAAAAATTAATGCCCGGTTTTTCATTTCTAATGTTTTTCTAAGGTTTTTGACTGTTTCCACTTTTTCTCGTGCAGCACCGGGCAGACTTGAATCGGTTCAACCGGTTCAACTATCGGTTAGCGATTTTTACGATTTTTCGCAGAAAGCACATTTTTTGAATCAAAAAAACCTACTGAGTCTAAAAATCGCTTTTAAATCCTGAAATTCTCACTCTAACTTTTCGGAACCTACTTTGGACAATTAATTACTTAATTAAATGATTAATTAAGCTCGGCTCTTACAGTGACATAGTGAATCACTTGTATTTATAAAGTTCTTGTGTTTGGGGCGGTTATAAATATTTCCCAGATTGCTTTGCGAAACTTTACCTAATTATCTCGTAACTGTCTTTAGTGACCTTGTTCAGAGAGATTTGAGCAGAAATTCCTGCGTCAATTTGGGTTGGTACGTAATTGTTTGATTAGAAGAGCAACATACTCCGTGTACTCCTAATGTAGCACGTGGTTATTTAGTTTTAAACATATTCTGATTTATAGTTTTATCTAAGTTAAATTATAGCCAACGGATCAAGATCTTTTCTGCTTTTCATTCTTTGTCTATCTTCCATCTCATCTACCCAATGGTGTTGTCAGGAGGAGTGATGCTTTGAGAGAGAGTGAGAGTGAAGAGTTTCGGGGTGTTACTTATAAAAAAATATTACATAAATAATATAAATAATTTCATAATACATAGGCTAATTTAGACCATTATTAAAGGAAAATAAAAATAAGTAATCGTATCTAAATAAATTATTTTTAATCACATTATTTTTATTTTTTTAAATTGTATTCTTAGTTATATTACTTTCATTCTAACTAAACTGCCCTGCTTTAATTTTTCAACTTTTTTTTATAATACAATTAATCAAGAAATACATAACAAAGTATTTTTTATCTTTACGTACTCTTATGTACTCTTTCCATTTTGTTATGGTATCAGAACTATGGTTCTGAAAACCGAACCAGACCGATCGGTTCAACCGGAAAAATAAAAAATCGGTCACCTAATTGGTCCGGGTAAAGTCAGAAACCACCTGACAAAAAATCGGTGAGAAAACCGGTCGAACCGGCGGTAACCGGTGAACCGGAAGAACCGTCCAATTTTTTAGCGATTTTTGGTTTGGATATTAAACTACTAAACGGCGTCGTTTTGAAGGTAAAAAAAAAAAAAGAGAAGCGAAACGCAACGAACCCTAATCCTAATCTCAGTCTTACACTCTCACAAGGGAAAGCACAGCATAGCCACCACGGGCAGAAGAGAAAGCACCCACGGGCCACAATCGAGCAGCCCCTCTTCGTCATCGCATAGCCACCACCATCGCCACCACATCCCACCGCCATCGCCACCGCATCCCACATCCCACAGCCCCTCTTTGCCGTCCCACAGCCCCTCTTCGTCGTCGCCGAGCTCCCCTCCTCGTTGGTCGTCGCCGAACTCGCCTCCTTCATCGTTGTCGCCGAGCTCGCTTCCTCCTTCGTCGCCGTTACTCGCCGCCGGTAATACTCTGTTCTTATTCGTTTGCGCCTTCCACCTCGCCTCCTGTTTAATCGTCGCCTCCTCCTTCCACCTGCCTTCTGATTTTCTGTGCTTGATTTTATGATTTATTAGCTTGCAATTTGTTCATGATTTGTTATCTGCGCTTGATTTTATAATTTTTCTGTTCATGATTTGTTATCTGTGTTCATGTTTATTCTGTTTGAGTTGCTGTTGATGATTTGGTATCTGTTCATGATGAAATGAGTTGCTGCTTCATGATTTTGGTTGCTGAATTATTTATTTGTTCATGCTGGATTACATGATTTTGGTTGCTGCTTCATGTTTATCTGGATTACATGGTTTTCTGAAGTTATTTTCTGGTCTTTGATTTTCTGGATATATAGAATGAAATATCATCTTGCGAAAATTCCTGGACAAATTAAAGTTTGTAACAAAGTAACTGAAGATGTTGAACTTCAATTCAAAAGGCTTTTGGAAGAAAACAAAAAAAAAAATAAGGCAGAAAATTATGAAGTTGTTTGTGAACCTCTAATAATAAACTTTGATGTTTGAAGTTGTTTGTAAACCTCTAATATTAAGTTATGGATAATTTATTCTGTGAAATTTTAAATTTTATTAAGTTAGAAATTATTGAATTTATATATTTAAAATTATTTTTAGGTTTTTTAATAATTTTATTTAATTTTATTAAACCGGTTCAACTCCGGTCGAACCAATAAATTATTGAACCAGTGACTTTACCGGTTTATTGACCGGTCCGGTTCTCGCAACCTTGATCAGAACTCCTCTTGAGATAAACCAACCAATTCAGATCCTAAAACTCCTTCAACTCCCCTATTGAAATAGTACATAAAGAGTACGCAAACATAAAGAATGCTTTGTTATGTATTTCTTGATTATATGCTATACTCTCCTTATATGTTCTCATTATCTCTAGTTTAGTCAAATATCTTTTATTGTACTGGATGTTCTATCGACCTTCTTCTCACATGTCTAAACCACTTGAGACACGTTTCTATCATTTTTTTCACAATAGGTGCTATTCCAACTCTCTTTCTTATATTTTCGTTCCTTATTCTATCCAATTGCATATATATGTCTACTCACTAATCTCAACATCTTCATCCTTAACACACTTAATGATTTAAATTATGTTCGTGTTCTCTTTTGGCCGCCCAACACTCTATATTATAAAACATAACCGGTCTAATAGCAATGCGATAAAATTTGTCTTTAAATTTTAAAAGTACTTTTTTGTTATATAATTAATTTAAAAAATAATTATAAAAAATATTAAATAATCAAAACTTTTTAATTTTTTGTCTCACATTTAAAATAATATTTTTTTTGTCATTAAAAATATTGATTCTTAGTATGCATAATTATTAGATTTAAAATTATTGATTGGTTTCCACAGTTTTATCTTTTTGGTGTTTTTTTTTTCGGACCTTTCTTTTTGGAGTAAATGTTTAATTTCTTGCGTGCAAGCTCATCTAATTCAATACATATGAATAAATTCTTATAATAGCTTTTGAGATTCAGGCCATTATTTAATGTGGGTTGAGATTTTAATTTTATTATTATAGTCTTTTAGATATAATTTTGAGTACTATTGTGGTCTTTAAACATCTTTTTTATGATAACCCAACTGTTTTAGCATTGATATGACATCATTTTATCACGTTAGAAAGTCTAATGACCAATTTAGTTAATTATATAATTTGATCTCTCCCTCTATATTTAACCTAATTTTTCAAACTTTAAGAAGAGTTAATTTCTTCTTTTTCTTCGTCTGTTTTTTCTTCTTCATCTCCTTGTTCGTGATATACATAATGAATGGTGAGAGTATTAAAATTTTAGAAAAACAGAAATGTTTGGTAATCAAAGAAAATCAGCCAAAAACAGCCATAACTTGCCTTATTTAGCATTTATTAATTGTTGCGACAATTAATAAATGTTAGATAAAGCAAGTTATGGCTGTTTTTTTTGTCTACCTAACATTACCCATTTCCAAATCAAATTAAAGATCCATAACCACTGCGCTAAATTGTCCTCCAACTCCTACGGTGGTGCATACATCTGCTGTAATAGCAAGAATTTGGATTTTAGTGCCAATGCATACTAAAGTTGATCAACAGTTGCACCAACTTAAACTATGTTGTTCTGTTTTCAATGTCCACTTGGATCTTTCTGTAGTTTATGAAATCAATGATAACAAATAGAACTTGAGAGACGTACGAGAGACCTTCATAGTCGTGGCTGCCGCTTCAAATTTAAATCTGCAAGCTATGGAGTTGAAAACAGATTATAGTGGCTTGAACATGGGAAGGTTGCAGGGGTGTCACGATGACAAGGGGTTTGAAAGTGTTGTTGTATGAGAATCTGAGATTCTCAATGAAGAATTGAAGTATTGAAAAGTAAGATGAATTGGTTTTGGTATAAACAAGTTTGGATAGTGATATGGTATTGTTGTGGTATAGACATCAAGGAAGGAGGAAAAGAATGAAGAAGAAATTAACTTTTTTAAAGATTTGAAAAATTAAGGTTAAATAAAAGGAGGGACCAAATCGAGTATAACAGCTAAGCTAGCCATTGGATCCTCCAGCATGGCAAGGTATTATTACGTTAGTTGCAGCAGCTAAGTCATCACCCGAAAGATGCTTAGGAACTAAAATACATTACCATTTGTATCTAAAATGCAGATAAATATATTCATATAAGAATAAAATGATAATTGTATCCACGGAAGATAGTTTTCGTGTACTAAGAATATCCTAACAGACCAATTGTGTAACCAACGTTCGAGTACTCTTGGCATACGGAAGCCATCTTCCGTGGTTATAATTGTCGTTTTATTCTTATATGGATATATTTGTCTATTTTTTATGGATACAAATGGTAATTTATTCTATGAACTATTATAATATCAAAAGCTATATCTAAGAAACTACAGTGATAAAATTAAAATTTCAAAAATTACATTAAATTTTTAAAAACTACATTAAGTAATGGCCTGAATCTCAAAAATAATATAAAGATTTACTCCTTTTAATTCATTCTCTTTTGGATCAAAGTGTCATTACTCATGATAAAAAACAATATACTTTAGCTTTTAATAAATTTTTTTTATTAATATAATATTATTTAATTAAATAAATATACATATAAAATTATTTTATATTCTCTTGTATATGCACAGGAACACATATTCATTATAAATAAAAATTACTTTAATTTGGTTAGTATTACTAGTATTTAATTAGTATAGAAAGAAAAAAATCATTAAAATAAGGAAAAAAATATAATTATTCTTATGTTTTAGTGTACATAATACACTTAACATAGATGTTTTAAACATAGCTATCTAATAGCCGATTTCAATTATACATAGAGTTTAAGCGTAATGCTTTGATTGTGAAAGAATAAAAATGCGAAATTTATTTAATCCTTTATTAATGACCCAAAATCATGTAAAATATCTAGTGAGTTCACATTCAATCCGTCGACACGTTGCCCTGGACGCATAATATGTTTGATACTGTCAAAGTATATACTGTGGTAATTAATAATTGGTGCTATTCAATAATTCAATCGCTGCATATTAGAAATTGACACACAATATATGATATACCATATATGTCTTATATATAGATAGAGGATCCTGCTAGGGAGGGTCGAATACTAGCGATAATAAACATCTTCCCAAAAGCTTAAACTAAGTTTGGGGTTCACCAAGACTCAAACTCTTGACCTTTTGGATCTAGCATTCTAATACCATGCATAATACCACTCATCCCAAAAGCTTTAGCTGATGGAAAAAAGTAACATTAATGATTATATCTCTAATACTCTCTAAACTTCTATTGTATACATTGTATAAATATTCCATTGGCTCCTCATACTTTCCCATAGATATATTATCTAATTAATGATTGAGGTATGATCTGTTTACCTAATAGTCATCCCCCAAGTCTCGGAGAATTGAAGCTGAGGCCATGAAAGATTAGGTATGAGCTTCTTGCTGATTGGATTTTGAATGAGAAGATATATGTATTATTGCCACTACTTGTTAGTTGTTATTGCCTTGTAATAATGCACATGTATAGTAGATATGAAAATTAAAATTTATGGTCATAGATACTCGCAAAACTTAAACGGTGCAATTAAATATTTTTTAAATAGAAAAAGTATAGGTAATATTATTTTTTAGGAAAAGTATATGGAACAAAAAGTTTACCAACAAAAAACTAAATAAAATCACATTAATTTATATTAATAATTAATTAATTTTAAATTTTTTAAATTTAAAATTTAAAAAATTTAAAAGATTAAGTAAACCTAATTAAAACCTATAAAAACGTTTCTCTTCTCTCTCACATTAACCTATCCACCTCCAACAATCACACACACAGACCTCTCTTTCTCACCGTCAGGCCCTCTCCGCTCCCTACCGCGACCCACTCTTTTTCTATCAGCGAGTCGCCGGAACCAACTCGGTTTCCACCAGCCTCCGCACTCCCATCACCGTCTCCACAACCTACTTGTAACCGAAGATGAATATATTCATTGCCGCCTCTATTCCCTGCGCTTGCAACACCTCCACCACACTCTCCTTCTTTTCCGCATAAACCTTCATCGCGGCCTCCACTATCCCTGGCCCTCCCTTCGGATCAACCTCCACCTCCAATATCTTCGGCACCATCCTCTTCATCTCCCTACACATCTTCGTCACTTCCACTAGCTCCTTCGACCGGAAGCAATTACAGAGACTGCACATGACTTCACCTGTTCAAGGCCAAGGTACCCCTCCTATCCAACCGCAGCCGGTTTATAATCCCAATCAACAACCTGACCCAATTAACCACCGTCCTACCCTGCAACCAGTTCAACAAAGTTTGGCTCAACAACCTTTCGCACACATGCCCATGTCTTCTATCACCGACATCTGCGTTTTGGGATATTAGGTGCCGTTTTAATGATTAAAGAGACTGCAAACTACACACTTGATCTTAGCCAGAAGGAGTCCTTGAACAATTACAGAAATATAAAAAAATATTCATTTAATATAAAAGAAAAATCCTAATACTTAACAAAAAAAATATCCAATTATATTTTAGCAAAAATAATTAAATATTTATAAAATTTTAAAAAAATTATGAAATTCTTAAGGAAATAGAGACATTCACATTTGTAATACAAAAAAAATCGAAAAATATATAAAGAACATCCATTTAGTATGAAAAAGAAACATTCTGATACTTAGCAGAAGAAACATCCATGTATATTAACTCGTAGAGATTTTGAATTCACCCAAAGATATTTAGCTGGTTTTTGACTAATATCTTTTTGGTTTCCTAGCATTGTTCTATTTTTTATTTAATTTTTAAATAAAAAAAACAATTCTCTTAATTTTTTAAACAACTGATATTTAAATTAATTAAATAAGAATAATTTGTTCCATCGTTTTTTTAATTAATTTGATGCCGTTATCATCATATAGTGACAATACACAACGTCATCATCAAAAGTTTATATATAGTTGCATCATCATCTTTATAACATATTATGCTATTTTTAGAGAAAATAGCATGCATCCCTCTTTCTTTTAAAAAAATGTAAACAATATTCATCTATTTATGAAGTATATATATACTTACTGAAACTAAAACAAACTACTCTTTTAGCCATTTTATAGAAATACTTATTAATAATAATAATAATCATCTTATTTTTATATTTGGTGTCTTCATTATGCAATCGTTTTACTCCATGTATTTTGAAGGCATATGCATGAGTTCTCTATAGCATGACCAAAATCTTTTAGATATATATGAAATACACATTCCACATATCTAGAAATTAAAGTACTACTAGACTAGTGGCATTTTATTTTATTTTTCTTTATATGACAAGTAGTGATGATTCAAAGACATTGAGTTTGTGCGTTGGGCTTGAATTCATTGACGAAGGCTTTCAAATTTTTCTCAGAGGATCCATTGGGACTCAAAGCATCTTCTAGCTTCTTCTTCATTCCTCTTATTGCATCCTTCAATTGACTCCCTAATTTATTATCCATCAAACGGTTCACATTTTTAGATACCTCCTCCTCCGTGATCACCGTCCGATCAATCAAATTAATCCCTATCTTCCAATTATCCACCACTAATTTCCGATTGGTAAATTGGTCCGTCAACAAAGGAAAACATAATAGTGGAAGCTCACACCAAATAGCTTCTAATATAGAATTCCAACCGCAATGAGTTAAGAAACCTCTAATTGCCGGGTGAGTCAACACTTGCCGTTGACTACACCAAGGTATGATCATCCCACGGTCACAAACCGCCTCCTTAAATCCAACGGGTAGCGGGTCGATATCATTCGAGCTCACAACATCGGGCCGGAGCACCCAAACAAAATTCACTTTACTAATCAAAAGCCCATTTGCAATTTTGCAAAGGCCACTTTTTGTGATGTGGGCATAGCTACCGAAAGATGCATACAAAACCGAACCATGAGGCTTGGAATTGAGCCATTGGGTACAATCTGACTCTGACCATAGGCTAGTTGGCACGGTGGCATTGGTGAACCCAAGTGGGAAAATGGGTCCAATTGCATAGAATGGTTTATAAGATTGTAGGGCTTCTATGACTTGTGGCTCTAGCTCTTGCACCGTGTTGCATAGCACAAAATCTGCACCTTTAGCATTATTAAATGCTGCGAAGATCAATTTATGCACCACTGATGATGTATCAGAGTCTTGAAGATATGATGTGAGATCCTTTGGATCAATTGTTTTCAACCCAGGTATATAGTCAATTGGGTCTTTTCTAATATCTGGATATGAAAAATAAAAAATTAAAGGAAAAGATAATTAAAAATTATGATGACCTCATATGATGTTATGACTAAGGTTAACAAACTAATAATTAATTAACCACTTTATGTTATGGTCTCACTATTATTGAATAATGAATATTCTGAATTATTCCAGATGCTTTTGACATGAGAGAGCGAGAAGAAAAAAAATCTACGTGTCGTTTTTTCATGATGTGTAGTGTGCATAAACAAATAAACCTTATACATGCAGAAGCTCAATATAGGTGGAACTTGCAAGCAAACAGACAAAATATAGAAAATAATTAAAGAGCAGCTGAAGATAATAATAATAGAGTGATAGCTAGAGACAATAAAAATGGAAGTGACAACTGACAAGTGATAAAATCAAACACCTTCGTCCACCACTACGACGGTTGCTTTCCTTTTTTTTTTTTTCAGGATTTCTCTCGGTGTTATTTTTAAATTCATCTATAGTAGTCTAAGATATATATGTTTGTATCAAGTATATCAACTCATTATATAATTAAAAATGTTCTTTTTCCAAAGTTTAATATCAAACAACTGAAAAGTAGTTAAATAAACATTCTTCGCATATACTAAAAATAGTCATTATATTATCATTATAAATAATTATAGTAATATAATAAAATAAATTTACAAAATACCAAATATTCTTATTTTTATATTCGATATAATTAATTAATAACTAATTTTTTGTATATACTTGACATTGATTTGCAATTAACTAGAGTTTGAAAGTCTAGAGATTAATTAGTATTAAACTAGAACTCATTTTTATATGATAAATAATAGAATAATATTACGTAACTAATAAAATTAATTATTTTAAATTATTACTTAGTTAATAAATATATTTTTATACGTAATATGTAAAAAATATAGTGTTGAATAAATTTTAAATTACAACAATAAATTTTAAATATTAAATTTTAAACTTTAAATTTTAATAGGATACAAGTAAGGTGTTGGACTAAAATATTTGCCAATATTGATATAAAAAAAATTTGTTTCCCCGCTCACATTTCTCTAAATAATATATTTATACGATATGTATCTTAACAAAATTTCTTGAGGTTATATTTTTTATATTTAATTTACAATAATTGAAACTTTGTACTATCTATCTATATATTTAAAAGAGGAGTGTTAGGAGACAGTAACTTTTGTGATTTGTAGCCATCAAATAGCTATTAATGATAATTTTAATAGTGTGAAATTAGTGTGAAATTTTATTCAATGACTCATTTTTCTTTAATCACAATATGCTGGTCAAAATTTAATAAAGTTGCTGGCCTAAACTTCTCCTATTCAAAATATAAGATGGGAAAGACTTGTAAATTGTGATTAAATAATTTTCCAGAGGTAAATTAAGAAAAAGAAAAACATAATAATAATTACCTTGGCAAGCAAAATGACCATTTTTCTTAAGAAGATCCATGTGGTAGTAAAGCGTATAAACCAAAGCAGGCTCTGTCCAAAACGAAACGCAAAGCAAGCCGAACTTCTTGGCTATGGGTGATCCCCATACAAAGAAAGTGTCCACCACTAAGCATGTAACAGGTGGCGAAAATTGTTGCATGATCTTCGCCACCAGTTTTTCCACGTGGGCTGGCATCAGGTCCACCAATCCCGACATAAACTCGTCGTGGTTGAGTGACCTGTCCAGCTCCACGGGGAGGCCATCCGACACAGTATCGTACCGTATGTCGAGGCCGGACTCACGTGCGGCAGCGAAGATGTCTTCGCCGCTGCGGTTGCCGTTGATGGTTTTTGTGGTTTGGTGGTGGATGGAGTGGGTGTTGACAAAGGTGATGGTGAAGCCTCGTGATGCGAGGTTGATGGCGAGGTGCACTGAAGGGATGAGGTGGCCTTGAAGTGGATAAGCTATGAGTATGGCATGAGGGCCTTTCTTCTCTCTTGCTGCCATGGAAGACTTGCTTTTGTTCCTTATGGATCACTTTCGAAATTTTGAAGGGATTTTAAGGACATAATAATCTTCGCTGAGTCATTAGTGTGAAGTGAAGAAGAACATATGAGAAACTTATAATCCTAAATAGAGTGATAATCATCACTAGTAACTTAGAATATTTAATATTTATTGCAATAGTAGGATTTGACATAAGATGTCACTTTTAAGTTAATTTGGGATCAGATATGTATTGTTTAATGTAATGTTATCCTTTCTATTTTCTAACATGAGACACCAAAAAGTAAAAAAATATATGTTATATTATTTTTTTCTATTAATATATAAAAAAATTAGGTAAATAAGTTATTTTTTAAAATAAATTTAATTAAGTTATTGTATTGACTTTGTTGAATTTATTTACTAAAATGACTTTGTCATGTAGGATCACTGATAACGTAATGACAAATTTTTTTAATTAAAATTTAAATATAGTTAAAATAATTTTAAATATTGGAAGTTTGAATTAATAAGCCATGTCATTAAATCTTAGACATATATAATTAAAGATATCCAATTATTCATTTTTATAGGGACCCAATATAAACAATGTTATTGTTTTATTATTAAGACAAATAATGATGGAAACTTACAATAAATAACATTTCTACACTTGGTTTGTTCTACTTTTTATTTTAAATATTTTCTATATCAAGGTTAAAAAACCACTTAAACTTAGTCCATTTTAATTAAGGAAAAGTAACCTATGAAATAAATTATTAATTTTTGAATTTTATAAAAGTATTTAATTTCTTAATCATCAAGAATTGTGATAACTTTACAACAAAATTTGCATCATTAAATCTCAATGAATATGATTCTGCTAGGATAAAGAATTTAGCAACATCTATTAGGTTTATAATATATAGTCGGTGAAATTCAAATATTTATGCTGGCTGCAAGTTCCTTTTTTTTTTTTACCAAAGATACGAAGACTCAAACCCGCAACCTCTTAGATGAGTATAGAGAAATTATGCCATTTGAACTATTACTCATTGGCGACTGGAGGTTCCTTTCTTAAATCAGATAGCAGATATACATGTTCATTTTGAAAAGTCAAGGTAGAAAAGACCAAGAAATAACAATTTAATCACCAAAAGAAAAAAGAATTCTCAACAAATCAAACAAAAGAAGGTTATATATACTATTTTAACGTAACCATTCGCCGAGTGTTGTGCACTTGTGCATGATATCGATATATCTGATCTTTTCGTAACAGTATTTCTTTTTGACTTTTCTCATTATTTGTATGAGAATGATGTAACACATTGATTTGTCTACACATAAAGCCATTATTATTGTTCCCGCCACCACTGTATATCTTACCCTACTACACAAATAATACTAATTAAGGTCGTCGTTCGAATTAACATGCATCAGTGTACTATTTAGATAAATCTTTCATATATCTTCAGAGTGAATTTGTAAACATAAGGAGTAAATTTCATGAATTAGATTTATATGTAAATTACTATTTAGATTAATAGTTTATATTAGGTTGATTTTTTTTCTTTTTGTGTGTACAATATTAGGTTGAATTTAGCAAAGAAGTAGAGATGACCATGATTTTTTTGGACGTGGGCCATTAAGGCCCAAGCTACCCAAAAGAACAATACAGCCCAACCCCAGCCCAATCTAAATATCCTAATTCATTCAATCTATTTCTTTTTCCCCGGCTTGTGCTCCAATTTACCGTCTTGAATGAGGATAGCAGACGCGACCCCTCCAATGATGCAGCACCAACTATGAGGATTCATTGGACTGTGAAGCTAATTGATGCCCTTCTTCTGTACCCCTGCGAGATGCTAGAAGCAATGAGGAGCTCTTGCAAAATCTCGAATCCCCGCGCCTCAAATTGGATCCATGGTATTGTTTCGGCTTCCAATATTTGATTGATCCGAACAGCTCTATGATTTTCAAATTGTATCCCTCCTATGTCTATGAAATTATGTCCTGCAGAGTTGTGATTCCTCCTGGATGGTCTCTGAACACTGCTGCTATGGCTCCGCTTGCTGTCTCTCTCTGAAATGTAGCATCATTGTTGCATTTTATCCAATCCTTGGGTGGTGGATGCCAGGTAATTTTTCTTTCTCCTATTCTTGTAGTATGTGTTGTTGCATTTAATTTCTCAGCAGCTGTCTCTGCATGCTCATGCTCTAGTAATCTAGCCTTCAATATGACCATGTTTGAGTTTAATTATGTTTTCTGGTGAATTATTTGATTTCTTGCTTTACTAATGTAGTATATGTAATCCTTTCCCATACTTTCCATTCAATCTGTGCGGCCAAATAAGCTTGTCTTCTCTATTAATTATGCTAACTGGGGTTCCTTTTAATCTTCTCTACAGTGGAACCGTCAAAATGTGCTATAATTTTCCTTATATTGAAGATGACCATGATTTAATCTGCAGGCTGATAACTAATTAAGTTGGTTAGTTGGGATTTTTTTTTTGGGTCTGGAGATTTTCCCTTCCTGATAGTTTTATTGGGTCAGGCCTTTTAAATAATGGGCCAGTCCAGGTCTTCGTGGGAGCACCTATGAGATGAGAACACGTAGGATTTGTGACGTGTAATGTGGTCTCTAGTTTCTACCCGCCCACAGTAGTGGACCCTCCTAACGAACTACGCGCTTCTGAGTTCTGAATTCCCACCAAACATACTTCATATCAAAATTCATATTCCTTTCATCTTAATGACATATTTCTATCTATACTACAAATTAAAAAACCTTCATTAATATCATCACTGCGAGCTACGAGCTGCAACTCCAACTTCAACTTCTGATTTGGATTCTATTTCTGAATTTTTTTTGTCCATGTCAACGACGACGTCTTCGTCGTCGTTTCTTAATGGCGAGAGAGCCGTTGTGCTATTCTTCATCGCTCATATACTCTTCTCTCTCCCTTTCTCTCTCTTACTCTCCCATGGCGTCCCTCTTTCTCTCCTCGCCCTCGCAGCCTCCTTCATTGAGATCAGCTACGACGCTGCCGCTTCTTCCTCTTCCCTCTTCCGCACCAGGTACCTACCTGTTTCTATTCAATTTCTCGATTTCATCCAAATTCTCGCGATTCTCCGTTGTTGTTTTTTTCTCATCCCACCGAATTCTCGTGAATTCGTTTCAGACGCGGTGCTTCTTCCGGAATCCTCCTCGGCGCCGTGACTCTCCCTGCTCTTCTACTCTCCAAATTGACGCAATTATCAAGAGGATTCTCATTGGCACAAGTTAATCTTCAAGGTTCTATATTTTCGCAATTTCAATTCTGTGCATTTTAGTATGATGATGATGATGATGATGATTGTTTTGTTTTGATTTGTCATTTGGTGAATTTTTATTTATTTTTGCATGTATGTAGAGATTCACTATACGACATTGCAATACTGGGCAACATCTGCCACCAGCTTCGTGGTGCTCGTGTTCCTCAGTTTTGTTCTGTTGCACCGCACTCCGCTTTCGCGTAAGGATTGGGGTTTAGGGTTTGGCTTGTGCTTCTTGTTCTTGCAAGCTTCACTGTGCGTTCTGGCACTTGCTTCTACCTCCTCCCAAAGTGGTGAGTTGTGTATGCCCCCTTCTATTTTTCATATTTCATGAGCAACTGCTCGGACTTGGGCTTCTGCATTCTTGTTGAATTGAGCCGAGCGCTATTGTTATATAAGAAGAGAAACATTGTGATTTTTTCTGTTTCAATTCAGTTAAGGAAAATTGTCTTCTATGCAGGTTTGCAACTTGCATTCAAGCTGTCATGGGTCCTTGGTCATGGATTGGCAGCAGTGATGCTAATTCAGCATTTTCTTGGAACTTTTCCATCTTGTGCTTCCATTGGTATGTGTTGCAAAGTGAAATTTATGCTGGTGGTCTTAGCCATCTGCTCTTCTAGCTGCATGGGATTTTCATTTTACTGTTAAAGTGGTCACTTTACTTTGAACATGAGTGCATTGTCTGTTTTACGAACTCTGATACATCTAGACCTTTTATAGCTATTGAAATCAAACACCATTGAATCATTCAGGATCGTTGCAACTTTGCTTTTTTGTTTGGTCAATAACAGTTCATTCACAGCCTTATCTGAAATCTGGAAATTTTTTATTTATTTACTTTTTGGACTGCTTGTTTATCATGAGAGTTTCCCCTCTTTTTTCCAGGGGAAGTACTTTTGGTGACCGCTGGTATTGTTCTCTATTTTGGTGACATGCTGTTGCTTACTGTTATGAGGGTTAGTGTTTCTTTACGCATTTATCTCATTTCTAGTGGTATAAGATGGATAAGATGGATATGGATTTAGTTGGTGATTACCTTTTGAACAGCTATGTGGACTACTGATGTCATCAGATTTGGTCACTGCAGAGTATGAAACTAGTCGAAGTGAGATAGGCATCATTATTCAGGTATGAGCTAACTCGTGTAACTTGTTAATGTAAGCTGGATCAGTAAGTTAGTTTACTGTTCTGACAGGGACTGCTGCTTGGCCTTCTGCTATATCCAATACCTTTCAAATATATTCTTCGTGTATGGGAATGGTCCACAAATACAGCTTCTGCTGAGTCAAAAAGATACTGTGAGATTAGAAGATCAATTATTTTCATTTCTCTCTTTGTATTGGTCATGGTTGGGATTGTACCATTATGGATGCAGTTTGTGCATGAATTTCATCTGCATCCTATTCTCTGGTATGATATCGTATTCAATATGATTTCTTTTGTTTGTTGCCATTGTATATATCACTGCATTATTATATCATTACCATTCCCTGTTTTGTATGATTAATAAACTATCATTTTGGAACATTTATTTGCAGGGTACTATCCTTTGTTTTGTCAGATCCATTCAAAAGACTATCACTGTGTATCTATTGGGTTTGTGTAATATGTCTCTCTGTGTTATATGTCTATGACATCTCCAAGAACAGTAGGGTTGAGAGAATTCTTCTGCGGAAATACTACCATCTATTGGCTGTCTTGATGTTTGTACCTGCTCTTATCTTACAGGTGATTTGAGATATAATTTATTATTTACAAAAGTCCATTGCATTATTTCCTACTTTGAGTGAAGGAGTGGCAATGCCAAATTTATTCTAATAATATATTCTTCTTACACCCACACTGTGTGATCATTACTAGGTTAGGCAGTAATATATATTCCAACAAAATATATACTTCTCACTGTTTCATTGCTTTCAGCCAGAGTTTCTTGATCTGGGTTTTGGTGCAGCTCTGGCAGTTTTCTTGACATTAGAAATTATTCGAGTAAGTATCCCTAGATGCATACTTAGCACTTGTTACTTTATACTTTGAATTGGCATGTTTCTTGATCATAGTTTCTTATAAAGTGTCCATAGAAATCTGGTTCTAAACCCATAGTAGCATAGATTTGCACTAATGTGATGAAATTGAAATCAACCAACCATTTTGGGTATATTTGTATGTGGCTAAGGGTTGAGTTGGGCAGGCTGTAGGTCCTGTGAGGCATATGTGCAATAATCCATTATCCATGTATTGTTAACGGTCAACCTGGAAAGAATGTAAGGGGGAATTTTGGATATTTGTTCATGTTGGATTTTGGAATTTTGAAACGCTTTGATATTCACAAGTTTTTTCTTTTTACTCTTTCATTTGCCTGAAGTGTTACATTGAAAATCACCACCAACAAATATGATCTAGTTTTCTAAAGCAATTCAAAGCAGGCTAATTGGTTTTACAACTTTTGTTTCTCGTTAGTTGCTTTGACATTGATATTTTTTGACCCAGATATGGAGAATCTGGCCTTTGGGACAACCAATTCATCAGTTTATGAATGCATTCACTGATCACCGTGATTCTGATTTTCTAATTGTCAGGTACTTTACACTTTCTTTCTTGTTTAAATCAAATTTAAGAGCATATATTTATGATGAACATTAGTTCCATCTGGTTCCCTTTCATGATGAACTTTCTTTTCTCAGCCACTTCTCACTTTTACTGGGATGTGCACTTCCTATTTGGTTGTCTTCTGGTTACAATGATCGACCCCTTGCTCCTTTTGCGGGAATATTGAGTCTAGGAATTGGAGATACAATGGTAATATTTTTGTTTCTGAAATATGTGATATTTGGCCTACATGGTTATTGATTTTGCTTTATGAAGGATAAATAAATTGTGTTTTATTAATATTATTGTTGTTGTTGTTGTTGTTACTACTACTATTACTACTACTAAATAATGCAAAAAGGTGTTGTTCAGTTGCTGTTAGTTTTGGCTATTTTGTACAGGCATCATTAATCGGGCACAAGTATGGTGTTCTAAGGTGGAGTAAAACTGGCAGTAAGTATTCTTTTTTCTTAATGATCTTTAACTTCTGTTTGCGTTATATGATTTGATATGAATAGCAGCTTTTTCTACTTGTCAGAGAAAACAATTGAAGGTACTGCAGCTGGTATCACGTCTGTTCTAGCTTCTTGCTGGTTACTCCTTCTATTGTTAGCATCAAGTGGATACATTTTCACCCAGGTACTATTCTCTCTCTTCCTCTCTGACCGCTACAAGAATTTCCATTTACTTTAAGAAAATAAACTAGCAAAGCTAATCAGAGAGGCCTGCTATTCTATATATATATATTTTCTCTGGATTTCTGGCTTTCTCTTTGACGATTTGTTACTGACCATTTTGCAGCATTGGTTCTCGCTGCTTCTATCTGTGACTGTTAGTGGTTTGTTGGAGGCATACACAGCACAACTTGACAATGCATTCATACCACTATTTTTCTATAGCCTTCTATGCTTGTAGATGCTGCAGCTTCTTCCTTCCAAAAAATAGAAGTTTATCTTGGATGAGCGGTATTCACTATTCAACAGAAGTCTTGATGATTTTTTAGCATATGCTTGCTTTGGCATATTCTTTTTGTAGATAACTGTTAACCAAATGCTGACAGCAGTGACAATAATTATTTGAGAGTTAGGGATGGTATACATAGCCAACATAGGATTGTTGTATCTCTCCACAGAAATGATAGTCATAGGAATAGTGTAAAAGGGGTGATGCCCTACATGGTAGCATGCTATTTATAGGAGTCACAATTTTTCATTTTTGATTGCCACGATGAAAAGTGTGGAAAACAGTTGAATATCAAATGAGTTTTCATTTTCATTCTTTCAATTTTCTCACGGGCATTGCACAGGTTAGGCGAGAGGGAGAGAGAGTGTGTACTTGTTGAGAATATGGATAATAAAACTGAAAATTGCTATCATATATCCTCATGTTTTCTGATCCCTAACCTTATTTATAATATGATTCTTTTTTTTTTCTTCAAGTGTATTATGAATATATGATATTCATTTTGAAGCGTATGCAAAGCACAATTGCAATTTTGTTACTTTCAGCGTTTCTAAAAATAGTAATACATGAATGAGGCATAAGATAGCATTGTCAACTCAAGTTGGTATAAATAGTAAATATCTTTCGCATTCTGCTGCACGCAACTATATGTGCATTCCATTCAATGAAACATTATTCAATTTAAGAGTCATTCTTGTATGAGCGGGGTTCTATCAAATTTGGACTATTTCATTGTTTCATAATTAGATGCATTATATTTCGAAGTATGATTAAGCAATCACATACATATATAGATATTGATCATCACTACTCACTTTTCGAATTCCATAGAATGTAAATGTCTAATAACAAGGCTTTATCTAATTTACATTTAAAAGGAAAATACAAACTGCAAATAAATATGTGGATTTTGTCTAAAGTTCAATGTACTTGATGCAAAAATGCAAAAACTATAGTAAGCTAGCATTATTAGTTTTGAGGAGATTTTACCAATACAAAGCCTGCATAAACTGAAATAACAAGACCATCTTGGCTTGGCTCTTGCCCTAAATTAACGGGGGAACAGCCTACATGATAAGAATTTAGTGGTTGGAGTTGGAGGGTTAGCTACTATTTGCCTAATGATACACATGTGCCTACTATTTCTGTACCATTCATTCACAATTATATATATATATATAATTGCAAAAGAAACACACACATAGACAAGTTTATATGAACATTATTTAATTTAAAATAAATATTTGAGAGATAATATATACGACGGTAAAAATTTACATGTAATTATTTTCATGTGCAGTTGATAGTTGATAGACATTAGATAACAATTTAGTCATACATGTTAAATCAATTAATGGTTCTCAAATAGCAACTTTACTGAAGATACTCCATATGAGTATCTAACATATAAAAAAGATTTTCATCCGCCATATTGTTGATAGGTCTCTTAATATATGATATTAAAACATCAATTATTTGTGTATTATCTTAATTTCTCTCTACATATAATTCTTCTTTAAGAAGTTATTCATGGTGGTAAGTCATAGAAAACTGAATAACATAACTATTGATAAAATCTCTTTTATTTTGGTAAATGATTATAGAAGAGTTAAAAAGAAAATCTAACATCTAAGTTATACTTATTGTGTTACCAAAGCTCCATCAAAGGCTTTGGTAATAATGAGCCTAAAGGTACATTATTCTGCCTACAATTAGCTATATCCAATTATATCATATTAAGACTAATCATCTGGTGAACTATCCCATCAACCCAATTGATCAAACTAACATTAAACATGTTTATTAATCAATGTAAGGTGGCATGGAGGGTGTGCTTTTCTCATTAATTATAATCTTATATGAATAATTTCATAGGCAACAACTGAAATGACATGTCAAGGAAGATAAGACAAGAGGCTCTTAACATGATAAAATGAAAGACATGGATACATTGCACCATATTCTGATTCAATTACATGTGTTACTACTAACTTTCTAATTGTAGCATGTTTATCGTGTCTGCTCTGTGCATTATATTCAATACTGTGCAAGCAATATTATCTTCTGTTGTTATGTCTTTTTTTATTGGCTTATATATATCTTATAAAGTTCACAAAAATAACATATACATACATAGATAGAGATACAATTTCAATTAGAAGGGAATATAATATAGTGCACTACAGCACAAATATATAGATATCATATTACATGATCATGATTATGGCTGAGGTGACAGCAAGAAATAGAAGCAGCAGCAGCAACAAAAAGAAGGGTTTAAGTGGTGGCATTTTGAAGCTCAAGATTCTGTTGGAAAAGCTTCATAAAGTTGTGTTATTACTAGTAGGTAAAAATAATAAACCAAGCTCATCATCTGTGAAAGAAGGCCATTTTGCTGTGATTGCTACTGTTGAAGGACCAAAGAGGTTCTTGGTGCCATTGAGGTGTTTGAGAAACTCTACATTCTTGAGTTTGTTGGAGAGAGCAGCTGAAGAGTATGGTTTTGATCAGCATGGTGCAATTACCATTCCTTGCAACCCTAGTGACATTGAGACCTTACTGGCTCATCATCAAGTGGAGAAAGAGGAAGATGAAAAATAAATCTTAATTTCTTAATAGGCTTTGTTTTCTAATGGATATAGAAAATTGGAGACAAATTTTCCTAGTACATATATGTCCTATTTTGCTTCTGTTTCAGCACCTATTAAAATTGTATTTCTCTAATATGCAGTGCCAGAGAGGATTTGATCTAGAATGAAAAGGCCTATATCCTTGTCCAATGTCAGGTTTGAGACTTGAATATGTTAGCACTTTCAACTTTTGATGTGCTATTATTCACTTTAATAAGATGGTGTACGTTCAAATACTATATCACATTATAAAGCGTTGATCAAATATGAGAAGTCTTTGCAATTAACGTTAAATTATTGGTCGAACATTTGTTTAGATGTGAAAATTTGTTTGGTGATAGGTTATTGAAATCGCTATGTCACATTATGATCCTGAAATTCAATGTGCATGTATTAGAGGTAGTGTATCCTTGAAATTCTTCAATGAAGTCGCAAAACTTGGAAATGCCTAGGAATATACTCATTTGTATCCTTAAAAACAAAACCAGCAATAAGGATGGGACGAAGACTAACAGTTATTATTAGAAAATACCATAATATCTCGATACAACATATAATATCTTATCATATCATATAATATATAGAACAAGCGCATGCGTGATTCAGATGGGGATCATATCTAATACTTAAGATACCATACCATCTTATCATGCTGGCAAAAAGCCACGCAATTAAATCATATTAAGAGAACAGTATCCTATATATTAGCGCCATTTTAAGAGGGTGAAGAGACATCTTGGCAACACAAAATTATTGCAAGGTTTTATGCACCGAATCTGTGATTGAACTTCATCATCATTCATCAGCCTTGAGTAACTCCGCAACTCAAATGGCAGCACCAAATCCGAGCCAAATAGCTCATGCCCCAGCACCTATCAACTTCAGTCAGATAAGCCTGCCTGTGATTTGAGATGCATCTTGAAGTCCATGATATCACCATCCCATCTGGTGATAGTTTGATTTGCACACACCCATATCTCATGGGCCACCTGGTTTATGAGCCTGAAGTCATGGCTAACGAGCACCATGCCGCCATCCCATTCATTCAATGCCTCGGCCAATGAGTCAATTGTCTCGATATCCAAATGATTAGTTGGCTCATCCAGGAGTAGCAAATGAGGCTGCTTCCAGGCTAGCCATGCAAATATCACACGGCTCCTCTGCCCATCAGACAAGTTCTTCATAGGCATTATCTGAGCTTTACCTGACAGCCCAAACTTCCCAATAGCTGCTCTCATCTTCTCTTCCTCATTTACAGGGTACTCTTTCATCATAAACTGGAGTGCAGACATCTCCATGTCCAGCTTATCAGCCAAGTGCTGGTGAAATTGAGCAATTCGAAGATGGTTGTGACGCCGGACCATGCCATCATTGGGAATTAAGTCACCAGTCATGAGCTTCAGTAGTGTACTCTTTCCGGCACCGTTGGGTCCAACCAGGGCTACCCTAGAGTCACAATCAACACCAAAGTCGATATTCTTGTAGATGAGATTATCAGGGGTATAACCAAACGTCACCTCAACAAACTGAAGAACAGGAGGGGGAAGTTTTCCCACATCAGTAAAATGGAACACCAAGACTTTGTCTTTAACCACTCTCTCGGTAAGTCCACCCCGTTCCATTTTAGCCAGTGTTTTCTCTTTACTTTGTGCTTGGCGAGCTAGTTTTGCCGAACCGTGGCCAAATCGAGCAATATATTCCTTCATTGAGGCAATCTGCTCTTGCTCCCATTTGTACTGCTTCATCTGGTTCTCTTCCAACTCGGAACGAGTCTGAACATACTGGTCATAGTTACCAGTGTAAAGCTTTAGTTTTTTGTTTTGCATGTGGATAATATTTGTGCAGACACCATTCAGGAAGTCCTGAGAGTGTGAAATCACAACCAGTATACGGTCAAACTTCTTCAAGCTCTCCTCAAGCCACACACAAGCTTCCAAATCTGCACACACAAAAGATAAATAATTTATATGCGCCAATCAAAACAATGATACACAAAAGTGAACTTGATGTATGACAATTAGCAAGTATTTGACCTAGCTACCTTCAAATAATATTGTACCAGCTGTGCTACTAGATATGTGCCTAAGCCTAATTTTAATTTGATTAAGTTACGCAATAACATGAGCAGATGGTGGAGAAATCTTCCATAAGGTGACCATATATAACAAGACAATCCATAAAGAATATGAATTAGATAATGAAACATGCAAATGATATATTAATGATCATATGCCTTTTAAAAGCAACAACTAAAACATATACATAAAGCATCAAGAGAATCTTCAATATGAACCAACATAATGCAAGAAATATGATTATCATGACCATTTTAGTGCATAACACAAGCCGATCTGACAAAATTTTCTCCATTCAAGACAAATGGGGAATTATTGCAGGAGAGGGAGGATACCAAGGTGATTGGTTGGTTCATCAAGTAGAAGAATGGTTGGGTTCATAAATAGAGCTCGAGCTAGTGCAATTCTCATTCTCCAGCCACCAGAAAAATCACGTGTCTTCTTTGCTTGCATCTCCTTGTTGAAACCGAGACCATGTAAAATTTCAGCAGCACGCTTTTCTGCAGTTGCTGCATCTAGGGCCTCTAATCGTTCATAAATCCGTTCAAGAGTTTCGCCACCACCATCGTCCTGAAATTAAAGTCACCTGGAGAAAGTTAGCAACGCATCCAAATAACGTAACAAATGGGTACTAGTCAGCTGCCTTACTACTTAAAACAAACCTGAGCAGCCAAAGCTTCCGCTTCTTTTTCCAACTTCAATCTTTCCTCGTCGCAGTTTATGACTGCCTCCAATGCAGACATATCTGTGGCTTCAATTTCCCTGCTAAGGTGATAGATATCCATGTGCTCAGGAATCGGAAGTTCACGGCAACCTATTGCCGTAAGCAAAGTAGATTTTCCACATCCATTTAATCCAAGTAGACCATAGCGTCTGAAAGAAATTTAGAGTACTCGCAACTATCAGTAAGAATCCAGTTACACAGACAGTAAAATATCTAAGCCTATCAGGTGAAGGCAGGCAACAAACCTTCCATAGTTTAACTCCAATTCAGAATCAACTATTAGGTCATGTCCATGGAATGTAACCGATAGAGATTCTATCTGTAATAAAAACACAAAGAAATGCATTAGTATACTGCTCATGATTCCAGCTTATTAACAACTAGTTCTAATTAATATTTAATAATGCAGAAACGTCCTTTTACTGCACAATATTACAATTTTACCTACCTCCAAAGAATTTGTAATAGGTGAGTAATTGGTTACATTCAGAAAGGAGAACCAAGCTATTGACCCTGCCAACATGGTAGAATGCCCATGCTACAGACCCAGCTGCTCGGCTAGGCGCTCAAATACATGCACCCACGCTAGCAACAATAAGCTAGAAGTAAGACACACTAAACCGGGAATATCTACCAAGTTTTAGAGAAATTAAGCATTACCAAACTTGATAACTTTTTTCTTTTTGGGTATATTTTGCTCAAGAAAATCTGCATCATTAATTAATGAGGTTTATTGACATGTATTCCCTATTCCCCTTTTAAATGAAAGAAATGGCCAATATGCATACACAAGTAAGCCAATAGTTTCAACTGAATAACCCAGGCCAAAATTCTCTTAAAAGGTCGAGAAAAAAAAAATCATCGTTTAGCTAACTGATTCGGTAGTGCTTCTTTTTTAATATATAGAAAACACTAGTTAAAATATCATACTTTTTGAAAACAACATTCAGTTGCTAAAAGTAAATTTCGAAACACATGTAGCAGAAGCTCAATGTAACATATTCTTTAACAATAAATATTAGAACAAGCAGCATACGAAATGGTTGCTGGGTCCTTTTTTAATAGCTCAGAGAAACGATAACAAATGTTTTCTGTCCCATTTTCAATTTCTATCAAAGATAAAAGAATTATATATACAGTGTAAGTGACAAACTAAAGGATGCACCGCCCACGGATACATTTCAATAACAAAATCAGGGTAATCTACCTCTTTCAATCTCCTTTTATCCCACACTCCTTGTAATTTCACATTTTATGTTAACTATTTCCTTTTAATCAAAACAAAAGAAAGACACAAAATACAAAAGGCATGACATTATAAGAATGCAAACTCGATAGAATCTTATCACCATATAATTCAAAACTTCCAAAGCGTATTTTATCAATTAATTAACAATAAAATAACACTGCAAGACACATGCATACAGCTTAATTATTAAACAGAATATTCCTTTAAGCGTATTCCAGGAAACATGAAATTCCAATTATTATTTTATATAAAAAATAAATAAAATTGATGGTTGAAAAGTTGGTTAGTGTTTGTTACTTACCCGAATATCCCTGGACAGAGGATGGGAGCAGAGGACACCAGTACAAGTACGATCCGATATACGAAGGTCGGCGATCTCATTCGCCACTTTAACAGCCGCCTTATGAGCGTCAACCGCCGCCACCTTGGAAGCAACCGCGGCAGCAGCAGCCTTGCCGCCTCTCTTAGCTGCGGCGGCGATCTTCTTCTGCGCAGCCTTCTTCTTGCTTGCGTCCGACACCATCTTCAATCTCCAATCTCCAATTCCTGCATATCACACCAAAAATTTAATTCATAAATTAAAAAAAAAAAAAACTTCCAATCTTCAATTCCCCAGAAAAAGATTAGATCGCGGAAATACGAACCTGAAGCTCGATGCAAAATTTAGATCTAGATAGAGATGGAAATCGAAATGAATATCGAATGAGCGTGTAGATGCTGGATTTAGGGTTCTTGAGGTTTCTTCTGTTCAAGTTTTTCGGAGTATTTATATAGTGAGGTTGGGCTTTGAGATTTGCGTGTGGGACTGTGACAGGTGAGAGAAAAAAGTGAAAGTCAACAAAACCTTTTTGAGGTGGCACCTTTCTACACCACTCTTCAGCTCTGATTTTTTGAGACACAAGGAAGCTAGTGGAGTTTAAAAAGCCTTTTTCATTGGGCTTCACTTCTAGATAGGCCCATTGACAATAACATAAAATTGGGCCTAAGCCCCAGAACAAGCCCAATTTTGGTCCATTATTAATCTCTAGCTTTTGGGTTTTGAGCCATCGGATTCTCGAGATTCGTTATTCAGTTTTGGTAGTTTTTGAAGTGCTACGGGTATGAGTTTCATTTTATTTACTTGCTCATGATATGTTTGATGAAATGCCTGAACTACATGTGCTTCGCAAATGAGTTTATTGTGTGGATTATTGTTTTAGTGAGCTCATGGTTGCTGCTTAAAATAATGGTTCCTTACTCTCATTATTCCTTGATCTCTTGATTTCTAGTTCTGTGGTTTTTTCAACGTAATTGAATAAGTTGATTAAAGGTTGGTTACTTGTTTACCTCTTTGGACAATGTTCATAAGCTAGGTGACATGTTATATTCATATTTGAGATTTCCATAGTTTGATATATTTACTCTGTTATGTCACGCTCATTGAACTGCTCTTCATGGTTTTAAATTTTGGCGTCTCAATGTTGTGATGCATCTTGAGACATTTCATTTCGTTATACATAAATCTTTTCTTTTATGTAAAATTTCAGATTTGGTGGTGTATCCTTCATGTTTGCAATTAAGACATTAGTTTCTCCTTTCATTATGTGTAGCATTGCTTTCCATCCTCCCTTTAGTTTTTATTTAAACTAATTTGTGTGCTTAATTTACTATGCCATTAGATAATTGAAGAATGACTGTTTTGAAGCGGTATGTGCTGAGGCTTGAGGATATTCATATCGTTAAAACACGTTACGACAAACGTGGTGGATAGAAACTATGGTCATATTGTAGCAACCTTCTCCATTGCGGAACACTCCATTAAACAGTCGCTTGAGTGCGGCCGGTCATGCAATGCAAAAGCAGTTGCTGTTGTTGGGGAGGTATTGGCCATGCGGCTCAAAGTTGAGGAACTTAAGGATGGACAAGGGAGAGGAATTCATCTCAATGTAACCAAGGAAATAGAGAAGAAGGGATTTAAGAGCCAAACCAACGTTTGGGTTATTGTTAATGCCCTTAAAAACAATGGTGTTAAACTCATAGATGAAGATGATGGTAATTGGTAACGATTCTTCTCCTAGCCATTCTTAAAATATCTCTTGTATATTTATAAATATATTAGAATGTATTTATATGCCAATGATAATATATGAATGCAGTGATTCAATACTAAGAACATCTTTGCAATATAGTGAATATACAAATACATCTATCTTCTGTTGTTTTTTTTTTTTTTTTTTTGTAAATCAGAATAACGTGTACTAGATGCTGTCATTTTTGTCACTTAGTTATGTATTTTGGGCTGCTACTTTCATTTGGCATGCATATACTTTAGTATGTGCATCACTCAAAAAGTTTATGTCCAAACAAAAATAGGTAATGATACCTACAAAGGAAAAAAATATGTATATCATAACAAGTCCATCATACAAAGTTTCAGTGTTTACAATTTACACTTTATAGTGCTTACCCTGCACAATTTTATAGTTTTATTGAGACTTTCATGAAAATATGTTATAGGCAAAAATCATAGAGTTGACCAGACTTAGTTGTAACTTGTAAGGTTGCTAATTGATATAATATTCAAAGAGCCAGCCAAGACTGACCATGACCACTTTTCTTGGACTTTTCTAAGGCAGCATGGAAATTTTTTAACTTCCAAATTAAAGGATTAGCATTGTATTTCATCCCTTCCTGCTGCTGAAATTACTTTAATTTTTTTTCAAATGGCAATTTGATTTTCTCTGAAATTTGGCAAAAATCATGAGCTCTTTTCTATTTAGTATTTATTTAAGTGACATTAACTTCGCTTTATGAAAGATAGCGGTATTTTGAAAGATTTTATTTTTTAATTTATATTAATAATTAAAGAAGTGTAAATAAATACTTTTGAAACTGGAACTATCTTCATCAATGTTTTTGCTCTCTATCTTCTAATTTGGTATAACAAATTGTTTTTGACTTAAAGTCAATGTATAACAGTGGACTCCAATGATCTTATGCAAAAGAAGAGATGACATTAAACTTTGGATGTTACACGAGTTCAACATAACAGATTGGATAGGTATTTTTTCCACACACTGATTAAATCCACAACTAGTAGTGCAAGTTACTTAATTCCATAGTCATCTTAAGTTTCAATTATTTATGTTATTTGTAGCTATTTTTATCGACCATTGAGATTCTTTGGTTGTTAAAGAAGATAAGGAAAACTAAGCAATGATTCTGTTCGACAATTGTCATATTCAGCCATCAATTTTGTTTCTTCATCAATCACTATTCACCATGAAAATTTGAATAAAATGAATATAAATAAGAATTTAGGGTACAGTAGATAAAAATGAAAAGGCTTCAACTTCAGTTAATATTGTCTATGATGAATTACTATTGTTACTGGCGAAACAGTTAAAAGCAAAAGCAAAAAGGTTTCGGATTTTTTGGCTTTCTTGCTTTGTGCACAAAAGAAAGGACAAGGAGGCAAAAGTTCACAAGCTCCTCTTAATAAGAAAAATTAACTTGATCATATGTGTGTTAAGTGCAAATAAATAAGGTAAAATAGATAAATTTTCTAATAATAATAATAATAAGAAGGGAGCCACTTAGATAAAGATGTCAAAAATGTCTTTTTTTAAAGATGTTTTTTAAAAATTAAAATTTAACACATATAATTAATTAAATTGTATTATTTTTATTAAAATTAGACTGGACAAATCAATTTAGCAAAAAAATTAATAAATTAAATTTTTAAGCCAGTATAAATTAATATTTTTTATAAAAAATTACTACAGAATTCCTATTATAAAACACAACTAAAATATTCCTATCATATATATATATAAATTTTGAAAACTTTAAATTCTAACCCTATAACGATAGAGAAGAAAAGGGCTAAAATTTAAAATTCTCAAAATTAATATATATAATAAGAGTATTTTAATCATTTTATATAATTGGGGTATTGTAATCATTTTTTATAAAAAATAATATTAATTTAGATGGATTCAAAATTTGATTCACTATATAATTTTGAGTTAAGTGATTATATGTGTTAAATTTTAATTATTAAAAAATATTAAAAAAAAAAAACGTTTTATGGGTGTTTATGAGAGCATCCCTAATAATAATTAAAAAGGATCAATTTCTGTTTCATATGCTAACACAATGAACAACAAATCCTTGTAACCCCGCAACCATTTTTTTCTAAAATTTTATAAATTACATTTACACGTTTATAAGTGAAGAAGAATACTAAGTAGTTTCAGACCCTTTAAAGTGTGTGGCCCCTTAGAGAGAAAATCAACTATGAATAAAGTTCACTTCATTGTCAATTTTTTTTTTTTTTTAAAGGTGCATTTTATTTATTTCCTTGATGTTAGTACTATTTAATGCTCCACCACCATGTTTTCTGTGTGAGTCTGTGACATTTCTTACCTTCAAGGTAGCCATCATTGTGATCAATGTCTAACATTATTTGTCCGCGTTATTAAGTAACCAAACTAATTATTTAATTTGTTGAATTAATTAATATTGTTTATGAATACATTGATAAAATGTGGTACTACTTCTACCAAACAAAACTCCCTAATAATTACAAATAATTGTCTTGTTGACTTGTCATTTGCTTCTACCAAATAATAATTTCAACATATGATGATGGCTTAATTGCTCTCAAGTTTTATAAGATAATTAATTGACTTCATTACTTCTAAATAATTTTGGTATCAAGGAAGTGGAGAAAGGACTGCCACAAAAGAAGAGAGACTGAAAAGAAAACCTTTGGTATATTCTAAAACTTATGATAAAAATATAATGAATTGTATCTTTAAGGAAAAAAAGGGGTATCTCAATAATTCCTTTTGAAAAAAAGGGGTATCACTTTTAACTTGATTGTTGTGAACTTCTGAGATATCATATATATATATATATATGTGTGATGGTTATTTACTTATTTATCCTCACATGGCTGCGTGCTCATCACGTCTTAGAGCTTACGGTTAAATAAAAGTCTATGAATAATGCACTTTAATCACATGGACATGGAATCTCAAAGATAGGAGGAAAACAAATTGAGCACGCCTTTTATTTTATTTTATTTTATTATATAATATACAAAGATAGCATATTTCATCATTTGATTTTGCGGTTAACCTCTCTCAAAGTTCCATTTAGCAAGTAATATCAGAATATTCTAGTTTTGTTCAAAAGGGTTGTCTTTATTAATTCTCATTCACAAAGTTAGAACTGCCAATATTCATGATAAAATATTAAAGAGAAAGGTAATCATTCTTCTTTTTTTTTTTTCTTTTTCTAATATAGTGATTAACATATATAAGTATGGATAAATACTTTTTGAAATGAAGGTTCTTGTTTCTTCCCACACAAAGTTAGACAAAAATCAAATAGCTGGGGATATGATGGTCAAGGTAAGCTTTTAGCATCATCATATATCATATAATAGCACAAAGACATTCCATGCATAATGACAATCCCACTACGTTACTAATAGTATTTCTGTCAACTTCTGTCAATACATTACTAATAGTATTTCTGTCAACTTTTGTCAATTTATTGTATTTAATAAAAGTATATGTATCTAATAAAAATATCTTTTTTATAACTGTATTTAATATAAAAGTGTTTTTATATATATGTTTTTTGGATATGTCTCCTTATATATGTATTTAAAATATAATAATTAATTATTATTAATAATAAGTTGACAAATAATACGTTGGTACCCTATACTTTTCCAAAACCCATATGCACCATCATGATCCCTTATGAGTAGCACATGCAAACCAAAGTAATCCCCTGTGTGAAAATAATAGGTAAGAACTGTTAGATATATATTATTATGTTTTATTGAATTATTTAATATAATACATTTTTAAACTTAGTTATCATTTTTGTATAAAAATATTTTGACGTAAATAGTCACTTTTAAAAAAATCAATGTAACTCATCAACTTTCACTTGTTTCCAGATAATAATAAACGAACCCAGAGATCAATTCACGAGTCATTTCATAATCATTACACTAAATTACTTGATTATATACTTTTATTAGTGCTAATTATATAAGGGTCATTCGAGGAAAATAAAATTATAATGTACTCCACATATTGAAGACATTCATAAATATGGTTGATATTATATGGAGCGTGTTTGGCCATACTTAGAAGTTAGAAGTATGGTACATTTACATCTTGACTAAAATAATTCAGAAAAATGATACAACCACATTACAATAGTAGCTAAGAATAAAATCTTCTCATTCATGTTAAAAGGAGAAAGGGGAAAAAATTGTTCATCTCATTCATAAATCAATGAATCATAATCATCATCTATAAATTTCTGTCCATTTTTGAATGCCACCCGTGTCTTTCTTCTTGTCGATAAATTCATAAATATTTTACACGCTGGAAATGTTACTTTGCTAGAGAATTTTATGGACAAACTTCACATGTCTTCAAATTCATTGCTTGAGTGATGGGGTAATGAAAATAAATATATAATATTGAAAATTTTCATAATTTTGGGTTTCTACATATTATTGAATATCTCATTAAATGGTAAATTTTTTTACTTTAATTAAAGCATACATACAAGTCAATGATTTACATTTTACCACGTCTAGTATAGTAATTAAAAACTATAAAATTTTACTCCTTTCATTCTTTAAAAGTGTTCATTTTTTAATTTTTAATTTGGATTAAGAAAAAAATTAGAATGTGTTCGATTTACAATTAAAAATAAATTTACAAATAAAACTGCTCTTTAGACTAAAAAAAATCATAAGGTTAATTTACACGATAAAATGAGAATTTCTGGCCCAAAGTTATTTTTGCTTGCATGATTTAAAATTGAAGTGGTGGGCGGGGCATTTAGAAAGCAATAGGAAAATATCCAAATTAAATTGGAAGAAATTATAGGAAGAAAAGCAGTGTGAAAAGAAAAGATAGAATAGGCCAATAGGGACAACTATGAATGATATGTAAAAGAGAGAGAGGCGCACCGCGCAAGGGAATGGAGTAAAGGACAGTTTTAAAATCCACTAACGAACCTGGCTTCAGGGTAGTGGCCCCTCGCCCCAAAGGAATAGGACAAAATTTTGAAAGCAAAATAGCAAGGACAACCGTATTGCTCACCTAATAAGGACATGCCATGCCCCTTCAATCTCCATTAACTTTGAACTCTATTTTACTCTCTACTTCTAATTCTCGTCCCTCTTCACAAACATAAAACCTCACTACTAATAGTTTTTCTCTCTATTTCCATAACCTTTTTTGAATATTATTATTGTGTATCTTAATTTATCGGATTCGGAGCTTGATGAACATTGGTAGCACCTTCCCGTTGCAACTTGCAAGACATTGATTTGATTCCAAATATTATATATATTTTTTTAACCAATTTACATTCTCTTAACAAATTAAACAGCTGTGGAAGTGGGGAGAGAGAAAGAGTATAGAGATTCTCCAATTTTATTTTTTTTTGGTCATTTACAATAGCATTATAGCTAATAACAAATCCTGATTTGGAATATTGGTTACTCTTAATCACAAGTCACAAGCATTGAAAAGGAAAATAGAGAGTCTCTATTGGGTATCCCTAAAGAGCATAATAAGCGTGGTGACGATGACGATCACATGAGAGAACAAGCATGTGGGTTCTCATCACTGAAGATATTATGAGGAGGTGGTGGCGGTGCATGCAAGTGAAACTGCTCCGGGTACGTATACGCAGGCATATAGCTGTAACCGCCATGATGATGTGGATGCACCACAGGAGCATATCCATATCCATATGCAGATGGAAATGGAACATGTGGAGCTGCTATATACTCCATTCTATTCAGCTCCATCGTCACCATTTCTTCATTATTATTATTACCACCCTTGTTCTTCTTGCCTTCATTGTTCTCCTTGTTGTCTGGTTTCTTGGGTGGGACCACCTCCACCTTCCTCTTGAGCTTCTCCGTTAGATTCGCAGCCAGAGCCTTGACGTCCATGGTCCCCTTCACTGTCACCGTATCTTTCTCTTTGTTTATCTCCATTTCATTCACCCCTGCAAATTCAAATTCAAATTCAAATTACATCAACACTAATTATTCCATTAATTAATCAATTCGTGTGTGTATAGATATAGAAATACCTTTGGTTTTGGAGACAGTTTTGTGGATTTTGTCGACGCATCCCTGGCAGTGGAGCGCCACCTTCAGAACCGCCGTCGTCATTACCGGAGTCTGTTACAACATAATAATCAAATTGAATTGAAAGTAGAAAAATGACAGGCTGGCACAGGGGGACCATTACTGTTACTGACCTCTTTCTCTTTGGATTTCTTCTCCTTGTTATCGCCGTCGGTTTTGTTCTCTT
Source organism: Arachis ipaensis (assembly GCF_059453495.1). NCBI lineage: Eukaryota > Viridiplantae > Streptophyta > Magnoliopsida > Fabales > Fabaceae > Arachis > Arachis ipaensis. The sequence continues at coordinate 2,958,148 of NC_142438.1, read as the reverse complement.
TATTATGGTCGCCATTGTTGTTGTTTTTCTCCTTCTTGATCTGAGGTGAGATAAGAATCACCTTCTTGTTGAGCTTCTTCTCAAGCCTCTCCTTCATTTTGGCGGGATCTGAAACTTTTCCGGTGACGGTTATCTTTCCGGTGTCGCTCTCCGCCTTGACATTGTTGACGCCGGGGTAAGAGCGGAGGCAGTGTCTGATCTTGGAAAAGCAGCCATCGCAGCTGCAATCCACCTTCAACACCACACTGTTTTCTCCACCCTCGCTTTTCTTCTTCTGCAACATCAAATTCAAATTACAGCACAATAAAATAAATTATTCATTATTTTACAGAATTTTAAAATGTGTACCTCCTCGCCCATTGTGGTGGTTACTCTGAGTTGAGTGAGTGTAAGAGTGTTGTGGTAGCTATGCACTCAGCTATAACGCTATATATAGGGGTGTAGTGTGTAGTACAGTGATCTCAATAACGCTGGCGCGTGTATGATACTACCCACGGGGCCCACGCTGGACTCTTGGCGTAACATTCTTCCCATCTCTTTCCACTTTCCTTCCTTCTTTCGTTATTTATCATTGACTTGACCCAACTCACCCAAGTACCCAACGCCATAGTAGAAACTTCTTTGCTCTTGCGCTTCCTTTAATTTGGGCCCATGCTTTATAGGCCCAATATGTAAAGCAGTTCTCTCACCCAAAAAAATATTAAAGAGGGCTCTCCTTAATCCAACAAAAACTCTCTCTTTTTAGGGCCGGTAATGTGCCCTTGGAGCAATTTATTCTCATCTCAAAAGAATAGTTACTTCACCAAAAACTCCCCTTTCTCACATGCTTCAGTTGTATCCTTGCAAGGGCCCTTCTCTTTTCTTTTTCTCAAGAGGATATATGTGATCTAAAAGTCTCATAATAGTTAAGTACTTCAAATATATTGCACTAGTTCAAAAAAAAAAATTACAAGTTTCACATTCCTTAAGTATAAAGTTTCAAATTATTTATAAATACAAAATCTTTCTCTCTTTATAAGTTCATTTTTAGAGTTAAATTAGACCCACTCAATTTCAACTTAAATGTAATATCAGAGATTATCTGACCTAACATTATTAGACCACTCATTCACTTGCAAATATATGTTCATATATTTTCGAACACTAATTTTTAGAGTTGAATTATACCCATTCAATCAGAATTTTCTTCGTATTTATATTGAATATGGGAGTTTTACATTTATGGTACATCACATCCAAAAGATAAAAAGGATGGTAGTGGTTGTTAACACATTTTTAAGACATTAGGCTAATTAATTAAGCAGTTCAGTCATGTTTAATGGTTATTGGTGCACTGGCATATAACAGAGAGAGTATGTTGATCCAATTTTTTTTTTTGAATGTGCACTGTTAAGTCACATTCCTATTGAAAGATGAAAGTTGGTTGGATGTTTGACAAATTCCAATTCTAGCAATGAAAAATAAAAACAAAGTTGATATAAGGAATTAGATATTTTAGAATTTAGAGGAAGCAGGGGCAACTCCCAAGAAAGTATGAACCATACACGTGTTTGAGAAAGGCTTGATTCACGTGGAAGTAGACTTGTTGTTTGGACGAAGAGAAAATGAATGGAAAGAAAATAAAAAAAAAAAATTTCTTTTGTTTAGATGAAAAAAAATAAGAAGAAAGAAAATTATATTAGAATAAAATTATATTAATATCCTTACTTATATTATATATAAATTATAATTTATTAATATATTTAAGTTATCTTTTTAATAAAAAAAATAATTTAAATTGTATTTTAAAATTTTAACATATTATTTTTATTAATAACAACAATTTTTTTAAAGTTATATATTTCTTTTATTGTTTTTTAAATATGATAAACAAAAAATATATCATTATTTTTTAAATATATACAAATAAATAATATTACAAGTAAATAATTATTCATAAATTATATTATTAATCTCTTTAATTATATTTAAAAAAAGATAAAGTTTGATAGTGCTGTAAAATTGAGAAGAGCACAAGAGATGGTTTCCAGATGTAAAAAAAAATAAAATAAAATATTTTAATCTTTTTATTAAGCTGAGGGCAAATTTGTAATTATATCGTTATCTCCTTTTTCTTGTTAGTTTTTATCTCTTACTCAAAGAGAAAAGTATTTTGTAGATTCCACTCTCCTTTTTTCTTTTCTTCTTCATTTTCTTTGATAAACCAAACAATAGAAAACTTGATTTTTCACTCATTTTCTTTTCTTAGATTTTCCTTCCCCTTATTTTCGTTTGAACCAAACACTGTGTTAGTTTGAAGATATATATATTACATCACCAGAAATAATAGATAACCATCACAATGTATTTATTTTTTTTATTTATTAATATTTAAAAATAAAAAATAAAATATATTATTAAATTAAACAATTAAACTAAAAATATTAAATTAATAACTAAATAATAACTAAACCAATAGGCATGCCATTTCAAATAATTCAAAATCACGTTTCACAATAACTTGAACTAGGAAAAATAACCAAAATCTATATATTCTAAACCTCCATTTCAAAAATTCAAAATTTACCCAATTTTAGTATAAACTTAGTGATCATGCATGAAGAATTGCGTGCTTACCTTTAACAATGGACATCCAAAAAATAGCCTATTCGAATTGGTATCTGTCTTCGACATGTAACAGATGGCATATTTTTCGCAGAAGCATTCTGAGACCACACCATTCGGTTCCTGTTGTCCTCCGGCTTCGCCTCTGCCTCGTCTCGTGTTTGAGGAGCATGCATCACTGGCCATGGTTTTTCGAGAGGGTTTTGCATTTAAAATTGAAACACCACCATGAACAACTATTATCAACTATTGCATTCAAAATTGAAACAATCTGCTTCGATCAACAGTGATTAAAGAAAGTGAATAACAGAACAAATCACGCAAAATTGGTTGTGAAAATCGACAACAAAAACAAACGAATGAGCTACAAGAAGAAGCAGTAGGCCTTACAATGGTTTTTCGAGAGGGTTTTGCACGTGGGTCGTCGGAACCGTTCCCGGCAAAGGGATGAGTTTGGTTCTTCGACGGTTTCGGAAATACTTCACTTTGCCTGTGACTCACAGAAAGGACACACGCGCAACCCTAGACGAAGAAGCAGTAGGCAGGGCCTTCGACGGGGTCCAGAAAAATCTGTCCCTGACGATGAGTCATCGAAGAAATCAGAAGAATGAGGTAGAAGAAGAGGCTATGGACATTAAAGCGGTATTTAGGGAAAGTTTTGTGAGTGGGTTGCTGGAAAAATCAAACGCATCACCTACAGGAAGGGTTGGAGGAGCAGTGAGGTAGAAGAAGAAGTTGTGGACATTACAGGAGTATTTGGGGAAGGTTTTGCGAGTGGGTTGCTGGAAAAATCAAAACCATCACCTATACGAAGGGTAGAAGAAGCAGTGAGGTAGTGGAAGAAGAAGCAGTGGACATTACAGGAGTATTTGGGGAAGGTTTTGTAAGTGGGTCGCCGGAAAAATCAAACCCATCACCTACAGGAATGGTAGAGAAGAAGAAGCAGTAAGGTAGTACAAGGGTAGAAGAATGAGTGAGGTTGAAGAAGAAGCAGTGCCTTCGAAGTGTATTTTGAGAGGTAGAAGAAGAAGCTCTAGATATTCGAATGGTATTTGGGGAATGTTTTGATTTGTATGGTATTTGGGGATGAATTTGTAAATTCAACTATTTGTACATTGCACTCATTTATATTACAGTATAAATACCTTACGTGGTATAATGTAAATAATATAAAATACAATGTAGTGTGAAAACATTTAATAAACGAATTAATGCAAAGTTAAAATTTTTTTTATCAATGGCTGAGATGATGACACATATACAATGGTAACTTACCTAAAAAATTAGCATGAGTTTGAAAGAAATCACCTAAAAATATAATGAATTGTATCCTTAAGGAAAAAAAAAGGGGCATCTCGATAATTCCTTTTGAAAAGTTTGTGTTTACCCTTTTTTCTTTTCATCACTTTTAGAGTAGACTACCATTTCTACCCATAAAAGTTGAAAACGCTGACATATCTACTCATAGAAAATAAAAATTACCATTTGTACCCATAAAATTTGACTTTCGCAAGCAAAATTATCCAAACCCTAAATAATTACATAAAATCTCCAAACTACCCCATTTTCTTCTCTCACGCATGTACCCATCATCAATCACTATCTGCATCACCTAAACCACCACTGTCGTAGCATCATATCCCTTCATACTCTCTGTCAACTCCTTCCTCTTTCTCTTTCTCTCCATTTCCTTCCGTGTTTTGTTTTTCTCTCTCTCTATTCTGCTTCTTCGAATTCTCAATCCAGAAAAAGAGCTTCACCATCATCAACAACAACAGAATCATCTTCAGATTCCTTGCCCCCACACTCTCTCTTACCTGCAAAATCTCTTCGGGTTGACTCATAATCCGTTTGCCCCTTCTCCTGATGCACCCCAGACCTTAACCCCAATTCCCAACTCCAACATTGGAATCGACGATCTCTCTCTCTCCCTCACTCACACACTTTTCCTCTCTGATTTCACCTCTTGAACATCAACATAGCTCAGTCACTATCCTCTTCAAAATCACAAAAAATAACAAACTCAGATCAAATTGAAGAATAGAACATGCATAGATTCAAAATAAAACTCTAATTTCTTAGAACCTTCACCAAAAATTGTCAATTTTTCATATTCAATATCATAACCTGTAATAAAGAACAAAGCAAAAAGAAATTAGGGGAGAGGTAGATATAACAACGGCAGGGATCAGGCAACGACGGTGGGGGTTGTACGATGTGGAAAGAGGTGAAGATGGTTGGCTATGGCGGTGATAAGGTAGCGTGAAGAGGAGGGGTTTCTGACGCAGTAGGCTCTGGTTCGAGGCCGATGGTGATGGTGGCGAGGAGAAGCTGGCGCGGTGCTCCTGGGCTCGGCATAGGTCTGCGACGTTATTGGCGGAGAAGGGGATGAACAGTAATGAGGAGGGTGATACGGTGATATGTGGTTGATGTTGGAATTGGGCGACTGAGAACATTGAGAGAGAGAGAGAAAGAAAAAGGAGGGAGGAGATGATAGTGGTGGGGAGAAATGTAGTTTAGAAATTTTATTTAATTTTTTAAGATTTGGATAATTTTGCTTGCGAAAGTCAATTTTTATAGATACAAATAGTAATTTTTATCTTCTATAGATAGATATGTCAGCGTTTTTAACTTTCATGGATAAAAATAGTAGTTTACTCTCACTTTTAACTTGATTATTGTGAACTTCTGAGATATATATATATATATATATATATATATATATATATATATATATATATATATATATATATATATTTATCCTCACGTGGCTGCGTGCGAGTTAAACCCCAAAATGGTCCTTGAGATTGGCGTCGTGCACTAAAATCGTCCTTAAGATTCTAATTGCATCAATTACGCCCCTGAGATTGAAAAAATGCACCATATTAGTCCCCTACCTATTTTTCATTAATGACGTGATGACATGGACTGTAAGTGACACATGTCACTTCATGATTTGGCCACGTGTAATGGTATGATGATGTGGTGACTAGTGACACGTGGCATGCTGACGTGAATGTTTGTGCCACGTGTCACAATATTATTTGGCCATGTGTTTATTTGTGCCACGTGTCGCAACATTATTCGTCCACGTGTCATCCATTATGCCATCGTTGTATATGCATTAAATTAGTCCCTCACTTTGTATTAAGTGACTCATTTTAGTCCCTGAAATTGAATGTCGTGCACCAAACTAGTTCATTCACCAGTTTTTTCTCATTTTTTTTGTAAATTCAAAATTCTCAATATTTTTGAATGCATTAATTTCAATTCTATTGTTCACATGTTCTTCAAATAAAAATGTTTTTATAAAATATTTTTTCTGTTGCGAATACTCTAACCGCCGACTTAGAGTTGACGTGAAGGCTTTTCAAGCACCTTCACTACCATCTCCGACCTCTTTCAGTACTTTTATAAAATATTTTTTCATGCGGATATCCCTAATAACCGCCGTTTTGGAGTTGACGTGAATGTATTTCAAGCTTCCTTCATTACCATTTCTGACCTCTTTCATCTAGACTGTAGAGGTCAAAGATGGTAGTGAGGGTACTTGAAGTACTTTCAATCTAACACATTTACACATAACGAAAACATGTATTTAATAAGAAAAAAATATTTATTTTAATTATTAATTTATTGTTAAAAACACATATTTTTATGAAAAAAATGTGTCTAATCAATTATATAATTATTTTTTTATAATAACATATTTATATATTACAAATTTTACCAATGTTAAATTATTAAAAAAATTATATAATTAAAATTAAAATCTTAAAATTTTTTATAAAAACACTTGTATTTAAACGATATATAAAAAAATAGAATTGAAATTAGTGTATCTAAGATATTAAAATTTTGAATTTAAAAAAAATGAAAAAAAATTGGTGAAGGGACTAGTTTGGTGCACGACATTCAATTTTAGGGACTAAAATGAGTCACTTAATACAAAGTAAAGGACTAATTTGGTGCATATACAACGATGACATAATGGATGACACGTAGACGAATACGGTTGCGATACGTGGCACAAACGGACACGTGACCAAATAATATTGTGACACGTGGCACAACTATCAACGTCAGTATGTCACGTGTCACTGGTCACCATATCATCATATCATTACACATGGTCAAATCATAAAGTGACACATATCATTTACAATCCACGTCATCATGCCATGTCATCACGTCATTAATGAAAAATAGGTCAGAGATTAATATAGTAATTTTTTTCAATCTCAAGGACAAAATTGATGACATTAGAATTTCAGAGACGATGCAGAAATCATTTTGGGATTTATGTCGGTGCGTGCTCATCACGTCTTAGAGTTACGGTTAAATAAAAGTCTATTTAAATAATGCACTTTAATCACATGGACAGGGAATCTCAAAGATAGGAGAGAAAAAAAATGAGCACTCCTTTTATTTTATTTTATTATATAATATACAAAGATAGCATATTTCATCATTTGATTTTGCGGTTAACCTCTCACACTCTTACACACTCAACTCAGAGTAACCACCACAATGGGCGAGGAGGTACACATTTTTAAATTCTGTAAAATAATGAATAATTCGTTTTATTGTGCTGTAATTTGAATTTGATGTTGCAGAAGAAGAAGAGCGAGGGTGGAGAAAACAATGTGGTGTTGGAGGTGGATTGCAGCTGCGATGGCTGCTTTTCCAAGATCAGACGCTGCCTCCGCTCTTACCCCGGCGTCGACAATGTCAAGGCGGAGACCGATACCGGAAAGATAACCGGAACCGGAAAAGTTTCAGATCCCGCCAAAATGAAGGAGAGGCTTGAGAAGAAGCTCAACAAGAAGGTGATTCTTATCTCACCTCAGATCAAGAAGGAGAAAAACAACAACAATGGCGACCATAATAAAGAGAACAAAACCGACGGCGATAACAAGGAGAAGAAATCCAAAGAGAAAGAGGTCAGTAACAGTAATGGCCCCCCTGTGCCAGCCTGTCATTTTTCTTTTTCAATTCAATTTGATTATTATGTTGTAACAGACTCCGGTAATGACGACGGCGGTTCTGAAGGTGGCGCTCCACTGCCAGGGATGCGTCGACAAAATCCGCAAAACTGTCTCCAAAACCAAAGGTATTTCTATATCTATACACACACGAATTGATTAATTAATGGAGTAATTAGTGTTGATGTAATTTGAATTTGAATTTGCATTTGCAGGGGTGAATGAAATGGAGATAAACAAAGAGAAAGATACGGTGACAGTGAAGGGGACCATGGACGTCAAGGCTCTGGCTGCGAATCTAACGGAGATTCTCAAGAGGAAGGTGGAGGTGGTCCCACCCAAGAAACCAGACAACAAGGAGATATGATGGTGCATATTGGTTTTATGCATGGAATGTCTTTGTTATGATATGATATGATATGATTATGCTAAGGGAAATGCTAGTTGTACAATATTAATCAGCCTTTAATCAGCCTTTAATCAAATTTAAATAATATTTAATTATTTTTTTAGTGTAGTATGTTCCTATTTTGTAGATACATATCTATAATTAGATTTTAATTTAAATTTAAATTTTAAAACCCACCCACTTTATTGGTTGTTACTGTGAATTTGCTTTACTTTCGTAACTTCACGTAACAGATACAGTTTTTTAAATTTCTTATTCTACGTGACATTCATACGCATTAGTGAATTCCAAACCAAAAAGGACGCTGCCAGCTGAATTCTCCATCTCGTCTTCATTGATGAAGACTATCACCACTTTCCAGCTGAAGCACTCTCTCATTTTGCATTGGTGAAAGGTATCATTATTTTTCACATATGTATTTATGTAATTTGTTAAGAAATATCATGTTCAATATTTTTAATTATATTTTAATTTAAACATAAAAATACTCTGCTGATTTAATTGGAACAAGGTTGATCTTATTTAATTTTATTAATAAAGTTGTTGCAAATAAAGTACTTTCTACGTAAGTAATTTGAGCAAAGAAGCAAAAAAAAATCTGGAATTTAAGAAAGAAGATGTAATTGATATGGTCATAAAAATTCTGTTGTTATTTATCAATTATAACACATATGATAGTATGATATTTTATTCAAAATATTTTTAAAACACATCTAAAATCAGGCTAACTTTAAATATTTAAATTTAAACGTTAATAATACAATTAATCTTTTGATTTTTTATTCGATCAAATGAATATAATATTTATTATTTAAATTATTAGTTGAATTTTTTTCGATACTTATTAGTTTTCAAAATTATTATAATCAACAATTAATTTAAAATTGTGTTGTTATTTTTCGATTATAACACATCATAGATTTTTACAATTTTAGATGTGTTTTAAAATATTTTGTATATAATATCATACTATTAGATGTGTTATCATTGAAAAGTAACGAAAAAATCCAACCAATAATTTAAATAATAAATATTAGATGCATTTTATTGAATCAAAAATCAAAAGATTAATTGTATTATGCACGTTTTTATTTAAAAACTAGAATTTAACGATTTTGAAAACGTTTATATCTAAAAACTAGATTTTTATCATTTTAGATGTGTTTTAAGAATATTTTGTATATAATATCATACTATTAGATGTGTTATAATTGAAAAATAAAAACACAATTTTTTATGACTATACCAACTACATCTTCTCTTATAAACTCTAGATTACTTTTTACTTCTTTACTCAAACTAATTAAGTACACGTCCTGAATCGTAATAATCTACGCTAATTACTTGTACAAGTTCTTATCTTTATTCTTATCCCAACAAATAGATGTATTTCTTTTAATTTCAGTGTAACTAGCCCATACAACCAACCCAACAAGCTAATTGACTATGAAAACTATGCAACAAAAATAATATCTTTCGATCATTAACACACTACTAAATAGAACTTAATCATAATTTTCTTGCACCCGTCAGAGTTAATCCATTCTAAAATGTAAAAAACCTTTAGAATTTTAAAAGTTAAATTTTAAATTTTGAGTAATTTGAATTTTAGATGTGTATTTAAATTATAAAATATTATTATATTAAATATATTAAATTTAAAACAGAAATTTAAGATTTAAATTTTAAATGTTAGTTTGATTTAATTTGAATTTTAAATATAAATTTAATTCTTAAAGACACTAAATCTATTTACAATTTTTATATGTGTTAGTTTTATTTTTTTTGAATTATTGTAAGAAAAGGCTGAAAATTGTACCATATTTAAAGGATACCTAGTTGAACCGTTATTAATATTATTTAAGATGATCATTGTTTACATAGCACTCTCCCTTCTTTTTAATATTTTATCATGAATATTGCAGTTCTAACTTTGTGAATGAGAATTAATAAAGACAACCCTTTTGAACAAAACTAGAATATTCTGATATTACTTGCTAAATGGAACTTTAGCTATAACGCTATATATAGGGGTGTAGTGTGTAGTACAGTGATCTCAATAACGCTGGCGCGTGTATGATACTACCCACGGGGGCCACGCTGGACTCTTGGCGTAACATTCTTCCCATCTCTTTCCACTTTCCTTCCTTCTTTCGTTATTTATCATTGACTTGACCCAACTCACCCAAGTACCCAACGCCATAGTAGAAACTTCTTTGCTCTTGCGCTTCCTTTAATTTGGGCCCATGCTTTATAGGCCCAATATGTAAAGCAGTTCTCTCACCCAAAAAAATATTAAAGAGGGCTCTCCTTAATCCAACAAAAACTCTCTCTTTTTAGGGCCGGTAATGTGCCCTTGGAGCAATTTATTCTCATCTCAAAAGAATAGTTACTTCACCAAAAACTCCCCTTTCCACATGCTTCAGTTGTATCCTTGCGAGGGCCCTTCTCTTTTCTTTTTCTCAAGAGGATATATGTGATCTAAAAGTCTCAAAATAGTTAAGTACTTCAAATATATTGCACTAGTTCAAAAACAAAAACAAAAAATATTACAAGTTTCACATTCCTTAAGTATAAAGTTTCAAATTATTTATAAATACAAAATCTTTCTCTCTTTATAAGTTCATTTTTAGAATTAAATTAGACACACTCAATTTCAACTTAAATATAATAGAGATTATCTGACCTAATATTATTAGACCACTCATTCACTTGCAAATATATGTTCATATATTTTCGAACACTAATTTTTAGAGTTGAATTATACCCATTCAATCAAAATTCTCTCCGTATTTATATTGGATATGGGAGTTTTACATTTATGGTACATCACATCCAAAAGATAAAAAAGGATGGTAGTGGTTGTTAACACATTTTTAACACATTAGGCTAATTAATTAAGCAGTTCAGTCATGTTTAATGGTTATTGGTGCACTGGCATATAACAGAGAGAGTATGTTGATCCAAATTTTTTGTTGGATATGCACTGTTAAGTCACATTCTTATTGAAAGATGAAAGTTGGTTGGATGTTTGACAAATTCCAATTCTAGCAATGAAAAATAAAAAAGTTGATATAAGGAAATAGATATTTTAGAGGAAGCAGGGGCAACTCCCAAGAAAGTATGAACCATACACGTGTTTGAGAAAGGTTTGATTCACGTGGAAGTAGACCAGGTTGTGTGTGGCGGACATGCGGGTGCACAGCTAGTTTCTTTCCTTTGACAGGTAGCTCTTTCTTACTTTATTTTGAAGATATATATCACATCACCGGAAATAATAGAAAACTATCACAATTTATTTATTATTTTTTTGTCATTAATTATTTATTAATATTTAAAAATAAAAAATAAAAAATATTATTAAATTAAACAATTAAACTAAAAATATTAAATTAATAACTAAATAATAATTAAAAATAATAAATTATGATGTTTTTAATCTTTCTCGTCACACCACTAAAAATAGCAATACAGATCTTCTCAGATTCTTATCTAATCTAAATCTAAATCACAATCAAATCAACCTCTAATGACCATTTTTATCTGCTCTCTTTTTTGCTTTATTAGCACAAAAGATTTGCCTTTGAGGCTTTTAGCTAGCCACCACTCATCCAGAAACTAATATAAAGGGAGGGATTTTAGTAATTAACTAACTAGTATATTAATTAGATGAAAACTAACGTACGGATATTTACTTATTTTTATGTAAAATTAATAAATAAATATTATATAATTTAATATATTTAACTAAATTTTATTTAATAAATTTAATTAAAAAATTATTAAATTATATATTAATCAAATCATATCTTAATATTTTTTAGATACGACAAAATATTAAACAAAGAAACTAAAGTCCACAAGTAAAGGAAAAAAAAAGTTAAACTACTCCCACTAAAAAAATCCTAATTTTAAAATTTAACAATATCTTAACAAAATTAAAAAAGAATAAAATTTGAAATCTTCCTTTCCATTCGCATACTACTATAATTAGTATAAAATTACATTAAAGGAGTTGTCGAAAATTCTATGGAAAAGGGCACCCTCTAAATCTGTCCATCCTTTTTAGATAGATAGACAGTGTCTACTCCAATTGGTTCCAAATATTCTTTAATTTATCCTATATGTTTTAGAAACTATTTTAGATATTTAGATATTGATATATAGTAAAACAAGGAAATAATAAATACGAGTAACATTGGACTTATTCAACTTTTCTAAATTTAATTCTGTCTAGCAAAATACCAATAATTTTAAATATAATTAAATTAGATTCATATTTAAACTCAAAGTCATAGGAACATAATTGAACTTTATAAATAATATAGCCAAATTAAATTTATTTTTAAATTAAAATACAAATAAAAATACAAAATATATTGGTGAATAATTCTTTTATTCATTAAAAGTTTAATTATTTATTTATAAGAATTTTAGCTATTTTAGTAATTGATTACTTTAAAAACAATATATATAGAAATATATAATAATAAAAATATGTAATTAGTATATCGTGCAAAATATTTTTTATAATAAAAACTGAATACATGTAATTTTTTTTTTTATCAAAGATATGAGACTCGAACCCGCAACCTCTTAATTGAGTATGAGAAGACTATGTTATTTGAGCTATTAATCATTGGCCTGAATACATGTAATTTGCCACCGTAAAAAACCATAATAATATCATAAATGACTATTAGGGTCACATGATGAAAAAAAATCACGTGTGGTAACCAATTATTCTGATCACGAGTGTATATATATTTAAGTAGCAATTCTTTCTTACCAATGGAATCACATATCTCAACTTTCTTTCTCTCTTTCACTCCTTCACTTAGCCGTCATATACAATTGCGTGCACCAATATGTGGCCTTTATCTGCATTTGCACCTGCACTTTACTTGGGTTTTCCCATATGCCTTTTTTTACTCGACAACATTTCATTTAGAAAAAGAAAAAATAAGAAGTAATAAAGTATATGTGGAAATGGCTAAGGTGCCGGTGCATTTGCAGGTAAATGCCATGTATTGTTGGCTATCATCATCAACTTCAATACAGCAGCCTCGGATACAAAGGTCTTAAAAGGTAATCTTTATCTTCAGTTTCTTTAATTTATATATTTTATAATATCTACTAATATTATTTGTACCATTTGTGTATTATGTTAAAAATATATGTATTTATTTGTTTAGTTGGTTACTTTCGGATATACGATATTATGAATTATTTTATGTTTGACTAAATATATAAATAAGTCATTTAATAATTTACAATATTATTTTCACTTTTTATGAAAATAGCCGCTATTTATTTATTGTCCCAAGACTAGCTTAATTTATATTAAATCGAGTTTAACTCATGAGTTCATGTCAATTCAAAGAGTATTTTTTTTTCTTTTTTTTTTGTAATTGAACTTTTTGTTTTGGACTAAATATGGTCATATTAGTTATTAAACTAATAACAAATTTATTGATAAGTGTAGCTTGTTTAATTAGTTAATTACTAACAAGTTCGACCCGCTACGATATTATGTTTTCTTGTATTAACTAATTAGCATATCTCATGAGAAAGATTGATCTATCATCAAAACTGCAAAAAGATTGATCTCTAAGCTTTAATTCCTGGCCTGGTGTCATTATCTATGAATTAATATTATTAATTATTAGTGATTATATTTGAACAATCATTAACTACTTATGTATCATAGTATCTTTACTAGCTTCTCTCTTGATGTGGTGGTACCCGACATAGAGAACGATATGAGTATACTCTCCGTACATATTCACACAGGTTGGAACAAGGCTGAGTCTTTAGATACAACTTGTATATATATATATAGATTTCATTCTTAGATTCTTTATTCGTGTATCACTTGTAACATCTTTTGATTTTTCTAACAACTTTTTTAAGAAATTTTTGGGCAATATCTGATAACACCAATTTTTATACAATTGTGTACTTACGCTTATCAAATTTTTACACATATGAAATATGAAATTAATATATATTGCATCTTGATATTATAGTTTTCAATATATATTGTTTCCACAAAAGTTCAGGCAATGCAATTGGAGGAGAAATTGCAATGTGATTTGATGACAATCCAAATTACCCGACGATGACTTCGTCAATTCATAGAATCAACAACTCCATATTAACAATAGGAAAAGTCTAGGGGGTCAGCAATTTTATTGAATTTTGGCCAACATGTAACCAACAAAGAAAGGTGAGCCATTGGATGAAATCTCACACCAATCTCACACTATTAAATCATCATTGATGACTATTTGATGGCTACTAATCACAAAAGTTGCTGTCCCCCTAGCATTGCTCTTAACAATATTTCAAACAAATTATATCCAGAAGAATGTTAATTATTATGTAATTACCAAAACACAAAAGAAGAAAACAAGCTTTATTTTGGTATTGAAAGAATTAATTAATTTATTAAACCATACAAAATTTATTAACTCCTTGTTGGAAGTCCTTATCCAAGCAAATTGAAATTTTGTTGATCTTATTTCTACTAGTACAGAGTGCTTATAATGTTATAAATCAACACTCAATGGAAATTTAATGGTTTAGAATATCTTTCTATATTTTGGATCGTACTTTTGCTATGAGGTCTCTTCTGAGTATTTTTCCTGAAGCTGTCTTAGGAACACTGTTGATGAATGTCACCCTTCGCAATCTTTTGAATGGTGCAACCTGCAATGCACACATTCCAACCATTCAGATAGGATCAATTAAAAACTGATTAGCAATAACAATGTTTATGTTAATTAACCTGATTAGCAATAAACTTCTGAACATCTTGTTCAGTGAGTGAAGTGTTGGGTGAACGAACAACAAAGGCAATTGGAACCTCACCAGCCTCATCATCCGGATATCTAAACACAAATTAAACTAATTAATTAACCCAATTATTAGCATAATAATTAAATATTAATTGTTACTTACGGGATGACAACAGCATCTAATATTTGAGGGTGAGAAACGAGAAGTCCTTCAAGTTCTGCTGGTGCAACCTATATTAATATTAACAAAGTTAATTACCATATATAATAATGAATAACAAACATCTATTTAATATCACTAATAATTTCATTATCTATAGTTAATGGGATGGTTATGTACCTGAAGACCTTTATACTTGATGAGTTCTTTAAGACGGTCAACAACATAAAGTTGACCCTCCTCATCAAAATATCCAAGATCTCCGGTATGTACCCACCCTTTGCTATCTATAGTTGATCTTGTAGCCTCTGGATTCTTAAAATAACCTGAAATTTGTTTTACCAAATAAAATTAAAAATTAACGAGTCTGAGTCTGACTCTGGCATAATATATAATAATTAATAAAGAAATTAATGTGTACCTTTCATCATATTTGGACCCCGTACCCAAATCTCACCCAATTGTTTAGGGGGAAGGGGCTTGTTCGTATCAACACTCATGATTTGAGCTTCCACTCCAGAAACTAGCATTCCAGTTGAACCACTATGACGAACCCCTGCTCTTGGATTCTCCACAGAAATAATGCCACAAGTTTCTGTCATCCCATACCCCTGGAATTACGATACAAATACTAAATCAGAGCATTAATAACTCAATATTAAACTAATTCTTTTTTTTTTTACTAAAGATATGAAACTCGAATCCGCAACCTCTTAATTGAGTATGGAGAGACTATGCCATTTGAGCTATTACTCATTGTCAATATTAAACTAATTCAATATTAAAGAATTAGCATAAATTTATTTTTATACTAAAATTAGCCACGTATTTAATTCATTTTCGATATATATTTTATATTTTAACATATATTTAATATTAGTAATTAATTTTATTGTATGCCTATCATAATTGAAGAATTAGCCAACCATAATAAGTGACTAGGAAAATCTAATATGGTAATTGAACGATCAATTCACACGTATACTTAAACCAATGTCAAATCTAACTTTATATATAGAAGACCGTTAACAATCACAAATTCTTAAATAAAATTTAGATTTGTAACAAATTAACCTTTAACTCTATCAAGACTATTGGGCTTCAAAAATACCATAAGAAAAAAAAAGAAAAACTTTAAGCAACAAAATTCTTGCCTCAAGATGGTCCACACAACCAACCAAAGTTGCATTGCGTAAATGACTTGTACAGTTGTAATACGGAATTAGTTTAGTCCACACAACTTGTTCAGTCTTCACCCTAAACTACTCACTCTTTCTCTTTGGCCTAAATGAACTTGTTATTGTTGGTAAAAACACCTTAGCAGCTTAGACAATCTATGGTAACTTGGATTATGAGTATATTAAAATTTAAATATGAGTTTAATAGTAATGTTATATATGATGACCTGAATGAGAGCAGCATGAGGAAAACGGTTGGCACAATCTCGCATCAAGTCCTTGCCAAGAGGAGCAGCACCGGAACCAATCCTTCTCAACGATGACACGTCATACTTATCCACAACGCTGTGCTTGGCCATCGCAAGCAGGATCGGAGGCACAACCCAAAGGTTCGTCACCTTGTGCTTCTCAATGCCTTCTAGAAACTTCTCCAACTCGAATCTCCTCATGGACACCACCGTGCTCCCTCTTCTAAGCTGCGCGTACAAGATAACCGCCAACCCGAATACGTGGAACATCGGTAAAACGCAGAGGTACACGCTGTCGTTTACTCCCTCAATTTCGTCCACGTAATCGTCGTCCATTCCAATCATCAACGCAGCCGCTATGAAATTCCCGTGCGTCAGAATCACGCCCTTGCTCACTCCCGTCGTTCCCGAAGAATACAAAAGCGCTGCCGTATCGTCTTCATTCACGTCGTTTACTGGTAACTCATTCTCGCCTGCCACTTCTTCCATTAAACGACTATAATTGATTGTTTCTGGTGTCGTTTCGGAACCGATTAACACTGCGGGCAATTCGAACTTGAAGGATCTGACTTTCTCGTATAATTCTGCAACTGTGACCACGAGCTTCGGGTTGGAGTTGTTTATTTGTTTGGAGAGCTCCGTCACGGTGTAAAGAGGGTTCGCGGTGGTCACGACGGCGCCGATGGCGGTGGCGGCGAGGAACAAGATAGGGAAGTGGATGGAGTTTGGGGCGAGGATGAGGAGAACGTCGTGTTTTTTGAGGCCGAGGCGGAGGAGGGCGTGAGAGAGCTTGGCGACGGTGGTTTTGAGTTGGCGGAAGGTGAGTGTTTCGGAGGTATCGGCGTCGATGAAGGCGGTTTTGGAAGCGGAGGAGGAGGTGGCGGTGGTGTTTTGGAAGAGGAAGGAGGTGAGGGAGGTGGTGGTTTTGGGAAGGGAAAAGGAAGGTCTCAAGGACCTATATATTCCGTCGGCGCCGTAACCGGATCGCTGCATGGTGGTGGTGGTGTGTGTGTGAGAGAGAGAGAGTGAGTTGTTGAATGTGCGCAAATAGCATTTATCTTTTGTTAGTTAGGTCGCAAGGTATTCATTCATTGATGAGTTATGGATTGTGGCTTTTGTGTTATGGAGTTCATGATGAATTAATCAACCATTAGTGAAGAAATTACGACATCTAATACCAAAAAATTGGATAAACACCAAGGTCAAAGATTTAATATGGTGATGTGTATTTAGAAAGAAAATGAATACTAGCCATTTGTGACAAGCTAAGGAATAAGTTATTATTAAGACGACCAAAGAAAAAGTCCAATAAAATTGGATGATTATTTGGCAAGAGATTAGAGATGATGATAAGGAATATTGACGTTGAGAACGAGAACTAATGGCTTAGTGCATTGGAATTATGTGGAAAGGTTGCTTTCTTGTGTTTATATGGCATCATCAAAATACAAATCACAATACATTTTTTTGCGGCTATTTTTCTTTTTTTGGTAATGAATTAGAAGAGTGTGTTATGCATAGTTATAGAGAGTTGGTGTATTTCTTATAAAAATGGAATTTTTTTTTTTTATTAAAAACTATAAATCAAGTCGGAATCTTTTAGAAAAATAGATTTAAAAGGTGCATAACTATATGGATAAGCTTACACTAACCTATCAATTTGAGATTTAATTTTAAAATTTTTTTTGAGAGGTATCAAGAAGGAATTGTAAAGTAATAATATTGATTCATACAGAAAAAAAAGTTATCTATTATTTCAAACCCTACCTACGAGATAGAAATAGAAAAGGAGAAAAAAAATCAAAATTTTCACACAATACTTTTAATTTTATTTCATACTTTTTGCTTAATGAAAAAATGGATCAGAGTTTACAATACTTTTTGCTTAATGAGAAAATGGATCAGAGTTTACAAGATCAAACTTGTGAGACTTAAAAAATGATAAAAAAAAAAAAGTAAAATATAATAGAAAGTACAGATTCCAAACAAACAAATTTAAACTTAATTCAAAAAGATCTTTTTGATTTTCGAAGAATGGGATGAGGGCAAAAGGATTGGTCGAAAAAATTTATTGTTTTTATTAAAAAATTGTAATTGGATCCACATATATTTGGTAAAAAAAAAATTTCTCCTTTGAGAATAAAAAAAAAATCAATTGAAAGATAAAAACGTAATTGAATTAATTCTAGTTACTCTTTGAAATAGAATAGAAGAAGAAAGGGGAGATTCTCCAACAAAGAAAAAGTTCCAATGACTTTAAAAAAAATTGAATGAGAAGCCTTATGAAGTGAAAATATGAGATAAAAATGTCATATACAATTTTATAAAACAACAATAAAAATGACTTATTTGTGGAAATTTTTATTATCACCCTCAAAAAACCAAATTCCCTCTAAGGATTGATTTTGGATAAAAAAACATAAAAAAATTTCAACAAACCTAAATTGGAAGATTCGTTCAAAAATATTTTTTGTGTTAGAAAACAAATCTGACTTTCAGATTTGCAAGTTAAAAAAAAAAAAACCACAAATCTAATATTTAAATTTGTAATATTCATACAAAAAAAAATATACTAAATTTTGACATTATTAAAAAATACTACTTGTCCTACAATAAAAAATAAAAAGCCTTTTTTAGCTAACAAATAATACCAATTTATTAAGGTTATCATTTTTATATAAAAAAAAACAATTTTTATGCACTTATTATTTATAAAATTAAATTAGATTAATAAAATGCAGAGAACAGGTATATTCATGATCGTGTTTGCACTCACTTCCACTTGTTCTAGCTTTCTCTCATCATCTCATCTGATTCGAACATCACAAGCTAGCAAAGGTAATTCCTTTCACTCTCACTCACTCACTCACTGACTCGCGTATATAAGTACCAAAAATCTAACAATGGCACCTTTCTCTTCTCTCGCCACAACCTTATACCGCTTTCCCCTTCACCGATTCATCGCCAAACCCCAATTTTTCCTCTCTCCCAATTCAATCCCTTTCCAACTCTCACATACCCACAAACCAAAGGTTCCAAAAGTTTCATCTTTTTCATCCAATCCTTCAATGCCCTAAGCTCTAAGCGCTAACCCCATTTTTCCCTTTTCTTTTGTTGCAGAAATTCAGTGGGTTTCGTCTGTTCTCAATGGCTTCGGAACCGAAGGAGTTACCAGCTAA
This sequence comes from Arachis ipaensis, assembly GCF_059453495.1. Taxonomy (NCBI): domain Eukaryota; kingdom Viridiplantae; phylum Streptophyta; class Magnoliopsida; order Fabales; family Fabaceae; genus Arachis; species Arachis ipaensis. Next base: position 2,938,585 of record NC_142438.1, on the reverse strand, counting down.
CAACCCTGGTCTTACTGCTACCCCTGACCCAGCTACTAAGGGTTACTTCATGCAGCAAACTGTGAGTTTTTTTTCTAAATTTCTAAATTTCAGTTTTTTAAATCGTTTATTGTTTTAATCAGGTGTTTGGATTTTGTTTTATGTGGTGTTCCAATTGCAGATGTTTAGAATCAAAGACCCCAAAGTGAGCCTTGATTTTTATTCTCGCGTTTTGGGCATGTCGTAAGTGCATTCTTTTAAATATTAACTTATTTCTTAGCTTGGATTGTTTATCTGTTAGTTGTTGAACATGGACTTCAGTTGTTTCTGTTACTAATTTGTGCAGAACTAATATGGTTTTAACTCGTACACAATATCAGTTTCTTTTTTTTTTTTGGAGTAGTAAATAGATATCCACTTCTAGTTCTGCTAAACCTAAAAGTACTTTTTTTAAGAAATTTGCATTGGTAGTATTTCATGGCTTTGCAACTAGTATTATGTATAAGAACAAAACTGAATTTGATTGTGAATTTCATCTTTGGTTGAGATTGATATTGCTACCAACCGCTTAGTGAAATCTGATGATAATCTGTTGGTTGGTTTAGGTTGCTTAAGAGATTGGACTTTCCAGAAATGAAGTTCAGCTTATACTTTATGGGTTATGAGGTATGTGAAATGCTGTTTTTCGGCACCTCTTTACTATCGAAAATTTGATTGCACACTTGCATGAAATGAAATGGCACACTGGATTTGCAAATATGCATTTAGTTCTTATATTCATGGATATGTTCCTGATCTTATTTTATATCTTTTCTTGTTTAGAATACGGCAGAAGCTCCCGGTAATCCAGTTGATAGAACAGTTTGGACGTTTTCTCAGAAGGCTACGATTGAATTGACACAGTAAGGAATACCACTTTTATAAAAAGAAATGTTCTTTGTTTCAGTCTCAATGAATATTATCTAACAGTGAAACAATGTACAGTAATTGGGGTACCGAAAGTGATCCAGAGTTCAAAGGATACCACAATGGAAATTCTGAACCTCGTGGCTTTGGTATGTAACATCTGTTTTTTCTTTTTGTTCCCTGGTTACTCATTTGACTCCATTTCTTGAAAAAGTGCTTAGTGTTATTGTTGCTTTCTTGCAGGGCACATTGGGATAACCGTCGATGACACCTACAAGGCATGTGAAAGATTTCAGAGTCTAGGAGTCGAGTTTGTTAAGAAGCCAGATGATGGTAATGATCTTCTCAGTTCACATTCATTTCAGTTCCCAGAGGCCATGCCATGAATAAATGATTGCAATTTTATAAACAAATTCTTTTCAATAATTTTCTGCAGGGAAAATGAAAGGCATAGCCTTTATCAAGGATCCTGATGGTTACTGGATTGAAATATTTGACCAAAAAACAATTGGAACTGTAACACAAGCTGCTTCTTAAGATAATGCAACATCAACTACAGGTATGTTATGTTATCCATGTAGGCGATCCAATTATGGGACAAAGCCTATTGTTGTTGTTACTGAGTTCTTGCTAGATTATTTATACAGTTAACAGTTCTACTATGAGGTCACCGTTGCACGGCCTTGTATTTTCTGTCTTGACTAGTATTTTTGGTGAATTGCTGTTTTTAGTTTATTTGCTTAATGATGAATTTGGAATAAAATCTTGTGGTATTATGTTGCAGGCTCAGCTTTTGTTAAACGGTTTGATCCATCTCTCGGCACATTTTATTGGGACCACTGCTTCTGTGTGAGATTGGTTTTGAAGTTGTAGCAGTTTCTCTTAAACTTTCCATGAGCTATATATAAATAATTTGTAGTCACACGTAACAGAAGTAACCATGGATTGTGTTGTGTTCTCTCTGCGAAATAAAAATCCGAAAGAGATTCTGTTGTTAATCTTTATGCTCGTTATTTCCAAATGCCATATAATTACATGTGATAATAGCTTTCAATGTTAGTGAGAGGTTAAAGTAGCATCTACAGGTCTAAATTCAAATACTGCTGTTGCAAATAACAATAAAAAGGGTTTTGCTAACTAATCACCTGGTTTAAAAAAAAAGAAGGGGAAAGGGGGGAGGGTTGTGTATGAATGTTTTAAGACCACTTTTCTTTTTCCTTTTTGGGAGAGAGTTGAAAGACCATGTTTTTTTTTTGGACAAGGTTCTAAGAGCATTGATGTGGTTTTTTGACAGCAACATTCTCTGTTTAAAACCAAAAAGAGTAGGCCTTTTTTTCTTGGGTTCTCTTTTTTGTTTTGGTCAACACAACACGCTCCCCCCCCTCCACTCACATTAGATCCTCTCTTTTTCAACAAGAGACTCCAAGCGGTGCACCAATGTTTAAGGCTGCGTTTGTTTACATAGACAGGACATTGAGACAGGGATACTGGGACATAAAATTGTATTTGACAGAGGAGATATTGGGACATAAAATTGTATTTGACAGAGGAGATATGGACAAAGACAATGTGTCGAGAGACACTGAATTAGTATATTTTGTGTCCATCCTGACAGAAAGGACACGGAGACACTAACAAAAGACACAACTTTTTTTTTCTTTTATTATTCTTGTTAATTTTTCATAATTATATTTTTTATTGTTATATTTTTTATCTCAAAATTTTTGAATGAAAAAAATGAGAATAAATTGAATTTTCATAATTTGTTCTAGTTTATCATCAAACAGAATACAAGAACACAAATTAGTGTCTCTGTCCATCAGTGTCTTATTCTATCCTGTTCTCAGTGTCTTATCCTATTCTGTTCTTAGAAACAAACGCAGCTTAAGAGACAAATGTATTTACTATTGGTACGAACCTCACCCACAAGAGGTTTTTTCCTTAAATCATAGGTTTAAGTTTTATTTTCTTTTTTTGTTGTTTATGGTTTGAATCTTGTCTTGTATATTAGCAATTCATAAACTTAGGTTAAGTCTTGGGCTATGACATAAAGTTTGAGTCTTAAGAAACGACTCCAAATTTTAAATATAGATTTTTTTTTGGTTTATTTTTTCGTCATATATATATAAAAGATGGTAGCTAATAAGTATGTAACCAAAGAATTTATTGAAGAAGAGATAAAAGTAATGCGGGAATTGAAGTTTGTTTCCTTGTTGTTTGTTGTTTCAGAATGTAAACTTGTCTTCTTCAGAATGAAGAGACAACACCAATGATGATTATATATCTGTTCACAATCAGAAAGTCAATGCAACAGTTTGACCTGTCGAATGTAAGTAAAATCCTCAACATTCAACAAGGCTACTCTTACATGTCAGTCCAATCAATCTAATTACATATGAAGCCATTTCTTCGAGTCAATTTTTGTTTGGTTTGCTTTTTTACCATTCAGTATGAACATAATTTTATAACATTTTAATCCATGAATACATACTTTTATTATGTATTGGATTACACTTCACATACACACACATTTTCCACCTTATTTCGTCATGCATGAACAGGTTTGAAAACTTGAAATTGAAAGTGTGTATCCAATGAAGAATGAAACAAATTAGACTATGAATAAGTCGCAGACAATGGTCAATAGAGTCCAACATCTGGATGATTCTTAAGAGTTAAGACCTAATTAAAAATATTAATGTATATTTCTCTTTGGTTGACAACTAATTAATCCATCATTAGTTAAATTAAGTGGAATAATATGTGTTAACATCAAGCTATTAAGGATCGAAGGTTCTCACAGATGTAATAACTTTGGTTCACAAGTTTGTATGTATGTTGTAGCAGCCGGTAGACGAGGTCAAACAAATTATAATTACATTATCAAATGCTCTAATACTTTCTATATATTATATCATTCTATGAATTGACTTAATTTGTTCTAATAATACTCGCTAATTAAATAACAAGTAATAAGTGTTTTAAGTTAAATTATTATAGGCAATCCAACATATGTCAGAACTATATATTTGCATGGCCAGCCATACCTTACACCATGAACATCTTACCAAAACCAATAATATTTTCCTTTTCTCTGTTAAGAAATTAAAACCACTTCCAAATTTCGAGTTAAATCTCAATTTGGCCCTTGAAATTTAGTCCGATACTCAGAATGATCCTCATAATTTCGTTGGCCCAAATTAGAACTTCCAAATTTACAATTGTGGCTCTGGCTTGCCCCTGCGATCATCTTCGTCATCAGAATGCTGATCTGATGCAATTACATGACATGGTAGACACTACTTAAACGACGACGCATTGGTTTTGCGCCCAAACCCTTTGGAAAACACGTCGTTTCAGTTTTTTTGTGGGTTAAAACTCTATTTCTTTCCACTTGGTCGATCATAAGTTGCAAAACATCAAAAAAACCCTTACACTACGTGATTTTCAAATGGTTTGGGGCGAAAACAATGCGTCGTCGTTTAAGTAGTATCTACCATATCATACAATTGCGCTAGATCAGCATTCCAGTGACGGAAATGATCGTAGAGGTAAGCTGGAGCCACAATTACAAATTTTAGGGTTCTAATTGGGACCAACAAAATTGTAGAAGTCATTTTGAATATCAAACCAAATTTCAAAACCAAATTGAAATTTAACTCTCCAAATTTCATTCAAGTTTATTTTTATTCTTTGATTGTATATACTCATTGATTAACTTAAACACATATTTTTCTCCAACAACTATTTCTCATGCAGCCTTATATATATATATATATATATATATATATATATATATATATGTATAAGAATTAACGTCTCTATTAATTTATCATATTAATCAAGATAACAATCATATAATCTATAATCTACTAGAAGAAATAATTCTATTACGTATATATCTTTTATAATAAACACTATTTTAATATTAGTATTTTTGATAATAAGTATAGATTTTTTTTATTTTGTTAATTAAAAAAATTTAAATACATAATTAATTAATAATAATTATATTTTTTAACAATAGTAAAAATATTTAGTGTATAAATAATATTTTTACTGAGAAATTACACAGAAAGTCACATCTGATTATTACTCAGTATTAAGTATTAAAACATGTGATCATAGTTTACACACTTGATCATCTATTTATTTAGGTGAATGCTATAGTGCCTTTAAAATTGTGTCTAATTTACTAAAAAAAATAAATAGATAATATTTAATAAATTTTAAATATTTTATTTTTTATTTTAAATATTTTTTTTTTATTTTTAAAAATAAGTTAGACAATTTAAACACCATAATAAAAAGCAATAAAAAGCACCGTAGAAACTCATCATTTATTTATTTGTCAACATTGACATCTGTTTCGCACAATCTGAGGCATAAGAAACTTGTAAAGAAACACTAATTTTATATTTAATATTATAACCTATTGTTACCAACTTGACGCCTAGACTTCCACACAAGAAAACAAAATTTCGCTACCATCACGGTCCTCCTTTTTGTTGTCCATTTCTTTATATATTATATAATAATTTAATTAATAATCCTTCTGTTTTAATTTAATATAATGTTACAAATTTCCATTCGCTACTTTGCAAAAGTTTCTTCAGCGCCGGGCGCTATTTGAATCTATAATGCTATCTCTGACAAGTACCAAATCACAAACTTTTATACATATTATATAGTCTAATAATGGAAAATGAATTCATCACAATCAATTTACAAAGAATGTGTGCTTCTTCAGCTTCACACTCTCAAATTATTTCACACTTTCTTATACATACACGCAAGATATATATACCTTTATCACTTTCTCAGTAATTAAGTTAAACATTTTCTTTTAGATATATCCATACATATACTATAAAATAAAATAATGCATTTATATTTTTTAATTTTTTACGTTCAACAGGTCAGATTAATTCATCGCGCATCTGAGTTTTATTTAAAAATCTGTTATTGTCCAATAGATTACTGCATATACAAAGTAAGATTCGAACTCTCGATAATTTTATTTAGTGTTTTTACATTTTAGTATCCTAAATATATATATCCTCAAACTTTATTGTTTCTAATTTTTTACTAAGAAATATATGAATTGAAATTAAGTTGAAAAATAAGATGACTTATTGGAGGAGTTAATTAAATTTGCAATAATATATAGAATTTAAGTACTTTCAAAATAAATTAAATATTAAGGAATAATAATAATAATAATGTTTCATGATTTGATCACATCATAGAACCCCAGAATCTGATATCTTCAACATTGATCAATAATAATAGTAAATAGGTTGTTTCTCCTCCTTGATTTCATCAACACTACTACTAACACTAATCAATTGCTTAATTTCCTCAAGATCATATTCAGTAATATTTTCACCACCATCATAATTAACAATGCTATTATTATTATTATCATTGAAACTACTAGGCATAACAAGAAACTTATTGTTGTTGTTGAAGTCATCAAATGCAATAATGTTGTTGTATGATCCTTGATGATGATACCCAATTTCCTCTTGCTTGATACTGCTTCCATTATCAGAGGAACTGCAACTACCTTCACTTCCAAACATGTGATAATTTTGTTGCATGCTGCTGGGGCTAACAATGGAATCTACTTGGTGCTGGTAAAATGGAACTGAGGTTGTTGTTGTTGTGTTTGCATAGTATTCAGTTGAAGGAAGTGAAATAGGATCAACAAGGCCTGTGACATAAGATCCATAATATTGATCCATGTACATTGATGATGATGGAAATGGAGGTTGTTGTTGTTGATGATGTTTTCTTTGATGAATAGAAGAAGAATTGGGAAGGAAACCAGAGATGAGTTTTTTCTTGAGCTTAGTGTTCCAATAATTCTTTATATCATTGTCAGTCCTTCCTGGCAACTGAGCTGCTATAATTGACCACCTGTTCATCATCATCATACATTTCATATCCAACATTAATTAACAAAAAAAGAGAAATTAATCATGAAATATGTTAATCATTAATCTTAATCATAAAATATATACATAGTTTAGATCAATAAAATATATGCATATGCTGATGAAGTAGTGCTATCCAAATATACATAGCAACTAAAATATTCACTAAATGATTTATTTTTTCTAATTAATGAAGGATAGATTAGATTAATTAATGAGAAAGTGGTAATTATAATAAAGAGAGAAATTAAAGTTGTTCATTATGTATATATGTATATATAGTACCTGCTTCCAATGTTAACATAGAGGCTGCAAATGATTCTGTCTTCCTCTTCAGAAAATTCTCCATGCTTAATGTTTGGCCTCAGATAGTTAAGCCATCTCAGCCTGCAACTCTTCCCACATCTCTTGAGACCTATATATACACATTAAAGATTAAAGATTTGATGTGAAGAAGAAGAAGAAGATATTGTTATGAATAAATAAAGTACCAGCTTTTTGAGGAAGAGCAATCCAATTGCCACCAGTGCCATGCTTGTGTATGTATTCTTTGAGCTTTAAGTCTTCTTCAGGTGACCATGGTCCTCTCTTCACATTTGCCTTGTCACAACATGGAGCTCTTCCCATCTTCTTCTTCTTCTTCTTCTTCAACTCTTCTCAATGAATGCTAACTAGCAACTTCCTTGTCTCTTATAAGTAACAATGTATGTGTGTTTTGGACACTTTTAACAAAAATATTATATTATTTTCTTATATCATTTTAAGACTCACTCATATACACAAGTCAAATAAACCCAATGACAGGACATTATATAATTATTATATTTTTTTTCAGTTTTTTATGATATCTCCTGTTCAGAAATGTTAATGATTGATAATTCATTAATCATAATTTTATTTAAAAGTCTATTACTAATTACATATGAAGACATAAATTATTTTTAATATGGAAATAGAGATTGTGTTTTGATTGAATATTGATATTTGAAGTGTATTACAATATTGTAGAAATCATTCAACACGCCCTCTACGTGTTGCAACAAAAGGCTGCACGTGTCCAATACGCTCCTCACGTGTTGGCCAGGATACTGCCACGTATCCAGCACGCCCCACGTGTTACAACACGTCTCTCACGTGTTGATTTTTCTCCTACAAAATTCACACATCTGTAATTACACTAAATAATTCCATTTAAAAAAAAAAACACCAATATTTTTTTCATATAAAAAAAATCAGCCGATATGAAGATATAATATTTATTTAAACATATATGAATATTCTGACTATTCGAATAATTCAATTAATTATTATTATTATTATTGTTATATTAGCTATTATTGTTATATAGGATCTAACTTTATTTGAAATAGAGTTATACTAAAATTAATATAATATTTGGAATATGAATTATTATAATACGTACAATATAATAAAATTCATATTTGATTATTTTTCGCTATAAATAAATAATATAACAATGTAAAGAGGGTACCCTAGGTCAGAAAGAACTTTCTAAATTCTAACCTTCAACGGTTGAGAATTGGCTACGCCATATAAAACCTCACTTAGTCCCTTCTTTTTTGAAATTTCTTGAATTAGAAACTTTTTAGCTAGGTTAATCATGTCACTAAGTTTGTATTTTATTAATTAAAAGATAAAGTATATTTTTTGTCTATTAAATTTGTTAAAATTTTTTAAAATATTTTTAAATTTTATTTTCTTTCAATTTTGTTCTCAAAATTTTTAATTTGCATCAAATTTATCCATAATAGATTAATAGCTAATTTTTCAAAAAAAAAATTATGATCAATTCAGCAATATTTTATAAGAACAACTTTCATTAACACACGCAAATCAAACATAGTTATCATGCATTATTATTGAATTAGTTCTAAATTTTTTAAAAATTTAACTGTTAAAAATATTTTTGTTGCAAATAAAAAATTTTGATACAAAATTAAAACAAAATAAAATTTAAAGATATTTTTAAAATTTTTAACAAAATTCAAATACAAAAAAATACTTTACCCTAAAAAAACATAAATAGTAATTCTTATACAATATAAATATCTACTTACATAAAGATGTTTTTATGCAAATATAATAGTTAAGATGTTATATTAAGTAATTTAGTTAAATATATCAAAATTTTTAACGGTTCTTAATTATTATTTTTATATAAAAATATTTTTATAATAATAATAATAATAATAATAATTTGTCCTTGTTGGTCATCTGGGAGATAAAGGATCCAATGTTTGTCAAACAGAAAGGAACACAGGGCTACTGAAATGATGGCTACAGCTACCAGAATTGTGACACTTTCCAAACACAGGACCAAAATCACCATTATCTTCCTTCTATTTAACTAATAACAACAATATATATTATTATTTAATATTGAACACATATTATGCATTGACACTTAGCTATAAAGTAAAAAGTCATTTTGTATTTTTTGCAAAAGACATACAAATGAGATTGAAATATAAGGTGTGAACAATTAAGTAAAAAATATTATTCAATCTTATTTAATTTCATCACCAAATCATTATCCATATCCATATCCATATCTTGGCCTTAATTATTTTATTATTATCCAGTAATTTTGATTCACCTGGTCATTTTTTTTTCCATGCTCTATTTGGTTCTTTGAATTCCCACATTGATCCTTAAACCAAATAAAATGACTCTTGAATTATTGGTGTGATGACACTTTAAATTGTTTCAACAAATAATTTTTTGTTAAAATAACTGCAAAATTAGAATTTTATTAAAGAGTTGGTTGAAATAGTATTTCATAATTAATTTTCACATCTCAATATATATGAGAATGAAAAATCAAATCTCAAGAAAATGATTTTGCATGCATGCTTTATTAATTTTTAGAATCCCTGAAGAATGCAAATTCAAATCAAGTTCTCACATGAAAATATTTTATATTATTATAATTCGATAGTGGACAATATAATTCAATGAAAGCAACTTAAAGCTATTCGTATATTAGAATTTTAAAATCAGTTACTAATATATTTATGTATAAATATATATATAATTTAATTATTTTTAATATATATTTATATTTTAATATATATTTTATTATGATGATTGATTTTAGTATCATGTATAATTTTAATTTTAATTTGATGTGTACCTTATCTAATTATTAAATACATTATTAGTCTACGCATGAATTCATAAAAGAAGGAAAGCGTAACATAGGTGTAACTTAATTAAACTTCTTGGGAAGATAATAATTTACAGAACTAAATTAAATAATAAACTAATTGCCAAAATGAGTAATAGTAATCTTTGTTAATGCATTCTTATTTGTATTATTTGGTGATCACTAATAAATATTGGTGCAATTGGAGATTATATATATCATCACATGGTCAACTATAATATATATATGCATCATGATGATGATGATGATGATGATAACGTTTCATACTAAGATGGGACCCTACCCCTATGAATGAGATTGTTTGGACATAGATTTCATCTGGGGAGTGACCAATGAACGCAATGGGTGAAGAGAAATCATGCATATATAGTGAATAATGAATATTCATACCTATATATTAGAGCCATTATTATTGTCATTAACCAGTACTAGTATTGTGTGAAAAATAGGCAAAACATTTTTTCACAGACTGGTCCTGCCACATTCTAACATTCCTACTAAGGAACAACATCGATCTTGCTTGGCAAAATATAGTAATAATTTATTTTCCCGTTTAATATAATAAAAGATATTTTGTTCCTAAATAATATAAAACAATAAGTCTTCCTTTCACATAGGGCTGGTATGGTTCGGGTATACCTCCGGATAGGGTAAGATACGGGTTTAGGGTGTACTCTATTCTATTAGGGTACGGATTTAGAGTATACCCTATCCTATCATACTCGCACTTTATATATAATACATATTTTAAAAAAATTAGGTATATAATGAAAGAAGTGAGAGTTGAAATCACAACCTCCCTTATGTAATGACTTACAATAAATGAATAACCACTAAAACTAATTAGCTAATTTAGTAATTTAAAGCATTAATTTTTTATTTTTATGTTATTAATATATATAAAATTCGAAATGATTGAATTTTATATTTACTTTAAAAAATTTTGATATTTCTACAAGTAGAATAGGGTAGGATAGGGTTTAGAATTTTAGGGTGCGAGTAGGGTTAGGATTGAGAGATTCTCAACCCATGAATAAGGTAAGGTAGAGTTTTAATAAAATTTTCAACCTGCGGATATAGTTAAGGTAGGATCCAAACCCTATCCTACCTTACCTATTGTCAGCCCTACTTTCGCATCCACCTAGTTTGTTTATTATATATATATAAACAAAGTCGGTGCTAAAATCTCAAAATGAAAGGTTTCTTAGAAAAAGAAGATTATTCGTAATAATAATTAATTAATAAATTATCTCAAATAGTTATGTTGATATACTTTCTTGTATAATTTTGGTGGGTTATTACATCATACATGACCCAATTTGTTAATTGATTAACTGATTAACATAAAATCAATGAATGTAGCCTAGAGAAAAAGTGGTAGTGGCTGTCACAAAGTAAAAATTATTTTTTAAATATTAAGAAAACATCTTGGTTGGCAGGCAGGGATCTAGCAAGATATGCTATATATTATATTATATTATATTATATAATAAAATATATATTTTTTTTACTAATGTGTTGGATCTATCTTCTTTTTGTGATTATTAGTTTAGGTTCATATAATGCCTGCATTTTGTTCTAACTTTATGGGTATTATTCATCACTGTGCATAGTGCTTGTTTACAGTAATACTAATACTAATAATAATCGTTGACCACAATAACAATTATAACGCAATCATTATTTATCTCCAATATCACATGAAACTTTCCACTTTATTACAAAATTAATTAATTATAATCTTCTTCATCACCTAGATTATAATCAACCTATACACAAAGTCAATCCATGTTGCTTTGCTTGCATCCACCCAATATCATTTATTCCCTTTTTTTTTAATTAATCCTGAATTTGATAATTAAATAATTCACAATTTATTTAATAATATATATAATATTAGTTAAATTATACAGTTAGTCTCTACACTTTTAGTGAAATTGCAAATTGGTCCCTACACTTTAAAAGTTTATAATTGGATCCTTAAACAGAATTAAAATTTACAATTTAGTCTCCGTCGTTCAAAAAGTATTTGATTTAACAGAATATTCTCAGCATATTTTCTATTTTAACAGAATATTCTCAGTATATTCTGATAATACTCTGTTAAATCAACACTTTTTGACTGGCAAGGACTAAATTACAAATTTTAATTCTCTTTAGGAACTCAATTACAAACTTTTAAAGTTTAGGAACTAATTTACAATTTCACTAAAAGTGTAGGGATCAACTGTGTAATTTAATCTATAATATTTCACATAAAATAATATTAATAATAACTCATAAAAAATGAATGCATGCAGAGAAGACTACATAAACGTACTCATTGATTTTCTGCTGCTTTCCAATCTGAAATTGTAGAAAGGACAGTATATATATAATAAATACATATAATAATAATATGATAATTAATTCATGAAAAAAAAATATATAGGCAGATATAGAGGTATGTCCATGGAAGTTTAGGGGCTATATATGAACTGGATCGGACTAAATCTATTGCTTGTGGATCAAAAATATTATTCCAAGATAGGACTTCAGTAATGCTCTATAAAGTAGTGACAACCATTTCAAAATCTGGTGACAGGATATGGGCCAATAAAGCTTTAGAAATTTAATTTTGACATATTTATTCATAAAGTAAAAAAAAAAATTATGAAGTCATCTAATCATTTATTATATGCAATTATTTAATCGTTTATTATTATATCAGATAAAGTAATTAATTTACAAATTTATTATTTAAAATTTGTTTAAATATACAAATTTCATTAATAAATGATTATATAATTTTTTATATAATATTAATAAATCAAAATTAAATTCTATTTTTAACTTCATTGATATGATAGCATGCACATCCACCTAGGTTTTTTCAGTCTACTTTGAATAATGCATGATAACATAATAGTGACAAAAAGCTGACTAAACAAACAATATGAAGATATTATTACATTAATCTAACATTACTTGAAAATATATAAACAAATTTACTCGACCATTCATGCATCCACATTATTATTTTTAATTGTTCTAATAATGAGTAGAAAATCACTCATAATGATAGGCATTTTTTACAAAAGAATGTCAAGTTAATAAGGAAAATTACTGAATTAATTAATTAATATCAACGGTATAAATCGGATAATTAATCGGGTTCGAGTCTCCTATATTTGGTAAAAAAAAAAAAACTTTAGTCAATGACTTATAGTTCAAATAACGTAATCTCTTCATACTCAATTAAAAAGTTGCGGGTTCGAGTCTCCTATTTTTGGTAAAAAAAAAAAAAAAGAAACAATGAGGACTTTTTCTTCTCATATTTCAAACAGTTTCTTTGAAAAAAAAATCTATTTATATATATATATATTTATCTTGTTCTTCGAATTGGAAAACATAATAGGCCATCTTCCCCGCCGATTAAATTAAGAAAGACTATGACACACTGATTTTGCAACATGTAATTAATTAAAAGGGCAAGTGTCATAGTCACCTCCGTAATTCACTCTACAACAACAAATCAAGCTTCTCTGTTTTTCACATTATTATAATAATTATTATTTATTAATGAAAATGGTATATATAGTCTATCTATAGAATGAATCATGTATAAAGCCAAGATTATTATTAATTAGTACACTTATTATTTTAATGTTTTGGTCAACATATAATGCCAATAAATTTACTGTAGCTTGTCGTTATTGAAACATTTACAAAGATTAACTTCTCCAATTTTTAAGGTACACTGTATATACATTAAAATCAACTATATTAATATAAAATAATATTAAAATATAAAATATATATTAAAAATAAATTAAATAATATATAATAAAAATATAATAATTAATTTTAGTATATATATATAATATTTTTATAAAATATTATAAATTAATTATTTATACAAAATATATATTAAAATATAAATATATATTAAAAATAAATAAAATAATATATATATATATAATAATTAATTTAATAACTATAATTTTTTTTTAATGTGTAAATAGCAATTTTTAATAAAAAGACAAGGAATGATATAAACACAGTATATATAGCGAGCAAACAACTCTCGACAATAAAGGAAATTAAACAATGCATGTTATAAAAGCACTCATTCAAAAAATTTAAATTATAGAAATATACAATATGAATGATTATATTTTTAATATTATTTTTTAAGTAATAGTTTTATTTGGATTTATTTAAATTTTATATAAGTATTATTATTTTTTATTTACCTTAAGTTATAATATAATATTATAAAATTACTCATTTTAAAAATTTAAGTTGATAAAAATAATAATAATATAAATGATTATATCTTTAATAATTTTCGAGTGGTATAAGTATTATGTAGGTGGGCAAGCGTTGATGTTGAAGTATTGGTGTCTGGAAGCCTCTTAAATAGTGCATGAACAACATTGAAGGTTTTCAAGGTCAAATTTGCATTGCCGACGACACATAATGAAGTTGCGTTCATGTCTGAAACAAGGGGGAATGAAAAATGAATCCTGGAATTGAAGGTCGTTATTTATAACTTATATATATCTTTTCTTTCAAGACACTTCTTTTTCAATAGCCACCATGGAAACCATGATATACACGCATGTATTATAATAATAACCATTAACTTTTTATCATGCACTAATAATATGGTATTATTTTTTGTGTAGATTAAATTATTTTAAATTAGATAGTTGTAGGTAAAAATTTTAAAACAAATAAATTTTATATTTTTTTTCTATAGTTAAGAATAAAATTCAAACTCGCGACCTCCAGGTGAGTATGAGGAGACTATACTATTTAAGTTATAGTTCATTGGCAAATAAATTTTACATTTATATTATCATAAAGAGGTAAATACTAAATCAGTACTCGAAAGATTCTGGCGTTGATAAAATGGTACTTGACTTTTGTTATTGACAAAATAGTCCCTAAAAGATTTTAAATTTTGACAAGCGTGTCCTCGAACTCACCAAAACACATTTCCGATGAAAAAGATGATGAGGTGGTCACTGAAAAATCTAAGGTAGAATTTTTAATTAATTACTCAGGCCATCTTGAAAAATCCAAAATCCCCCAACCCTAATCCCAACTTCCTTCCCCCTCTGAACCCTAACCCCTCTTCTCCAACCCTCTCATTCCTGAGTTGCCCTAAACCTAAAAATCTTCTTAAACTCTAATTCAGCAAAAGATCTCCCTTTTCCATCACACTCTCTCACTTTTTCAATCATGAATCATCCTAAATTTTTATATTAATTTACAATTCAAAAAGTAGAGGAGGCAGATTTAGACAAGGCCATAAACAAGAGACAAGAAACAAATTCATATACAATAATCAAAATAAAATAAAATAAAGCTTAATACATACACTACCGAAGCAAGAAGTAGATTTAGACAAGGCCAGAAGAAGAATACTAGAGACAGATCAGAGGAAGCACGGCACGACGGAGCCAAGATGAAACACAGATACAAGCGGCAACTAGCAATAAACAGCGAGCAGAGGTGACGAAACGAGGCTGATGAGTGAGGCGCTACTGCTATGTGTGTCTGTTTTTATGTTCGACCACAAGGAGGGAAACGAGCCACCGCGAAGCACAACAGTAAAGGTTGAAGGCGACCGCGCCGTGTCAAAGGAGACAGACAACGCTGGTAGACGCAGAAGATCCGACGACGAGACGGCGACTGTGCGGTGTTGGCGACACTGGCTCTGTAAGATTGAGAAGGTTGAGCTCTTTTTTTTGGGGAGAGTGAATTGAGAGTGTAAGACAGTGCATTGGAAAAAGGGATTATGGTTCAAAGGGACAAGGGAAGGGGATTAGGATTCAGAAGGAGGATTTTGGATCGGGGAGGGGGGATTAGGGTTAGGGAGGGGGAGAGTGCTTTCAGGAAAGAGAAGGGGGGAGTGTGTTGTAGAGGGGGAAGGATTAGGATTGGGGAGGATTTTTGCCATGTCATCAAAACGTAGTGGCTATGTCAGTATTGTGCTTGCCGGAGATTTGTTTCGACGAGCTCGGGGACACATTTGTCAAATTTTAAAATTTTTTAGGGACCATTTTATCAATAACAAAAGTTAGGTACCATTTTGTCAGCGTCAGAATCTTTTAAATACCGATTTAATATTTACCTCTATCATAAAAAAACATTTTCAGTATTAAAAGGTTTCATCACAAGAAAGGGATAATATAAAACTCATCTTATATTCGATTTGTAAATCATTTATAGGAGAGAATTATGCTCTTCACTTATTTTTTAAGAAAATATGCAAGTATTAATTACATTTATTAGCCAAAAACATTGAGGACCATCCAATAAAATTTAATTTTAAAATAGAAGAAATTACATAATTTCATTTTACTTTTTTTAATCTAAATTGGATACTTTTTAATAATTTGTCTACTCATAACAATATCTAATTATTTTTTTCTTACTATACTTTCAAATTGAGAGATCAAATTTAAAATTAATTTGAGATTCATTTTAAAAATTGGCTATTGGATAACAAATTACTTTATATAAAAATTTGACCAATCTAAATTGGTTTATTAAATAATATTATACTGCTTAAAAACGAATTAATAATAGCATGAATCAATCTTATTGTGTTCATCATAATAATTAATTGTAGTGTCGATCTCCTTTTCTTATACAGCTTTATAAATTATATATACCATTAGTGGTATAGCCGTAGTTTTATGATGACAAGTTCTTCACGATATACTGAGATCAGATTATGGTCAAATTGATCATAATGAAATGAATAATTCCCACAGAACAGTATACTAATTAATTAATTAGCCAAACTTGAATTATTGCAAGGTGAAAAACTTGAAGGTTGTGTTATCTAGAACCTAGAGCTAAGGGTTCCTATTATGTAATATTCACAAAGAGTTGAGGGGTAAATTGGGAAAGAAATTAGAGAAGATGAGTGAATTGCGAAAGTGAAATAGGTTGAAGAGGAAAGGAAAAGAGAGAAAAAGTCAAAGAGGTCCTAACTAAACTGAGATTCGCCAGACAGAGACATATCCCTGTTAATCCAATGACAACAAAAATGTGCATAATGTTTCTTATTTTAGGGTTTTTTTTTTTAAATACATGTTTAATTTAAAATTGTTTCTTTCATTGTTCAGCCTTTAATTTCAAACTTTGACATTATTTAGGACACTCTAAAATATGTTATCAAGGAAGAAAAATGTCAATTTTTTTATTTTTGTGTGTAATTAATTAATTATATTAACGAGCAAAGAAATAGAGATATATAAAAAAAATCTAATTTATTCTTAGAATAATCCATTTATTTTTATTATTGTTTTAGTAAATCATATGTATTGTTTTATTAAAGACAATCTTATTCAAACATATGAAAAAACATAGAGGATTAACTACAATATAAGCCAACTCAATGAACTCCTTTTTATTTCTAATTTTGAAATTCGAAACTCTAGTTAGTTGCGCTTCTAGTTGGTTTTCTAGCAGAGTTTATAATATTTCATAAAGATAAATTATAATTTAACTCTTGAATTAAGAAAAAAAAGTATATCTCACTCTAACCGGTCATGTTAACATATGTTTTTCTAATTGATATACTTTTAAGAGTTAGAATTCAAATTTTTTTTGGTTAGTAATTTTGTATTTTTCTTTTAAAATATGAAGTTATTTTTACTATTATTAATATTAATATTATCGTATCCATAAGAATAATAAGGTTCCATGAGAAAGAGTGGCAGAGGGTCCATGGTGACAAACTCACACGTGAATGCAAAGTTCTCTAAGTGGCTATACACATAGCAGCCAGAGGCATAGGTAGGGGAAAATGAAAATCAATCAGTCACTTCAAGCAAATAACAAATTGAAAACTACTAAGCTTATTAATTCATTTTCAACTTCATGCATTAATTACTATATCATTATTATTGACCTAATAATCACCTACTTGTTATTTAGTATGAGAGACTAAAATAATATAGTTACTACTAACTGGAATAGAAGAAATTAGAAATTTCCATTTGTTTGATGAGTTTGGTGAGAGATTGGTTTGCAAACTTTGAATTTGAAACTCTATCAACTCGTTTGGTGAGTGGTACAAAATTTAACGAACCCTCAGCTAACAAACACACACATAGGAGTCAAAGCAATGGTGTTGACACTGCAATTATTTTCATGGTCTTTTTCCTTGATTCTTAAGCTACCATTTGTATATCTATTTTTATATGTAGTCTACTCTCTCACGTTAATTTTGTGAAGTGACAATATTCCATTGGGGAAAAAAGTATAATAATGCTATCTTTTATTCATTTTTGTACTACTAAATGAGATACCTAACTTAATTAATTTAGTTGTCATATTTAATTCCATAATAATCAAAATAAATTATCAATGGCGTACTCTATTTCTGTGCCTTAAAATGTCAAATCATCAGTTTGACTTTTATTCTTTTCCACAATTTGTTGAAAATGAGATGATTTATGTCATGAATGATGAGGTCTGATTGAGAGTTTTTTTTTTTAAGTCAAAGCAGCACAGTTCCAAAGATATGGGCTTTAGGCTTTGTTGGGAGAAGTCCACTATAGGCCCAATAAAGCCCAAAAGTGGGTTAAGGTTAACACCATTTGAAGCCTAGGCAAATGAAATGACCACTATGGCATTTCATTAAAGATTTAATTCGTAAACTAAACTAAGTTGGGTTGTTTTAATGGTTAGCTCACTAGTCCGTTTAAGCAAGTGTCAGGGGGTTCAAATCCCGTCTTGTGCATGCAGCAACTCATTGGTCAGCAGCAAACCTTTAAATGGAGATCAGTACCGCGGCGAATTAGTTCTTGGCCTGTCAGGTTGAGGAACACCGTGGGAGACCAATAAAAAAAAAAGATTTAATTCGTATAAACTTACAACATCAACACGTTTTACATTGGCAATGTATTAAAATTAAACTCGTTTCTATGAGCTCTCAAAATCAGGATATCTTTACATCTTTCAGAATCCTTGCAGCCATTGATCCATACCTTCTTGCTTCCCACTCACTAAGCTTTTTAGTTCCGGTTGCTGCTTTCTCATGATCCTCAACAATTTTTTCAACACTAGATGATGGTTCCATTGCCAAATTTTCCTCACCACTTTTACCTTCCACGCCAGTTTGATCGTCAACTTTTTCGGCAGCTGCCTGACCTGAGTTCCCGGTGGACTCAGCTGAATTCTTGAATCCCATAATGAAGAGCTGAATACTTGGATGTTGATATGTTTCATCCATCTGCATAAATTGAAGACTTGAGTACAACTTCATATAGTTAACCAAACTCGCCTTCAATAATCAAAGAGATATATATAGTAGCATACTTTAGATTTTGGAACATTCTTCACATCAAAGTTTTGTTTCCACATCTCAAGCATCTTTTCATGGACACAGGTGGAACGGATCTCATGGCCCAACTTCATGGAGAACGTCAAAATTAAAGGGGGAAATTGGTGAATTAGAATGACAAATTTTAGAAAAGTTGAATGACATACCAAGATTGTAGTCCTAGGTCCAGATAAAGCAAGTATTGTCTGCAACAGAGGTTCCAACAGATGCTCTACATAGACCTTCAATAGAATTTAAGAAGCAAAAAGTTAGCATAGTATTTAGCTGATGCAGAATAACATTCAAATGATAATTAATAATTTCTTAATGAAGAAGTAGTATTTACAGCATGTAGTTTGTAGAATTTGTGTACCAACTTACTACGTCGGTGCCGATAATATAGTCAAATGGAGGATCAACAGCCTTAATGTGGCTCTCATCTCCCCACTGAAGTTCGGCAACCTTGATAGAACCAAATGACTCTAGAAAAAATATATTTGCTTGTAAGGAATTATCACCATTCAAATCTATAGAATAGAATCACCAAATGTAAGAGCAACAACATGATGCAAACATGTATTCAAATCGTAGATATCAGGGAATCAAAACAGCCGAAGCGTTTCAAATCACACCAGGGTTCTTCTGCATGACTCTTGAAATATTACGTTCGACGTTTCTCTGCAATAATGGCAAAACCTCTTTTTGGTCTGTCACTATAACATCACACCCCAGCAAAGCCATGCCTGCAAAAGGATCCATTGTAAGTAAGAAAAGCTGGATTGATTTCAATAAGGAAGTCCATATAGGACGAGTTAATTAATAGGCTAACCAAACATTAAAAATCATTTGTAACATTACCAAAACCAGAAACACCACAGCCAGCTCCAAGTTCAATTACACGTTTTCCTTTAAGTTTAGCTGGAGAAAACCTTCCCTTTCTGCAATTCCGTTCCTGAAAAAAATAAAATAAAGATACACCTTAAGATATTAGAAGGTGAGGGAAATTAGATGCAATATCTAAATAAGTTCATTAAAACCATGTTTAGATTCTAAAACTAAATTATATTTATGACAGGACAGTTCATTAAAATGCAATATCAACAACTTACAAGAAATTTGGCAAAAACAAGTGATGAATCCCACACTGTTGTTCCTAGGTGCTTTGAATTGGGATCCTGACAAAACAAAATTGGCATTGTCAAATATCTTATAGATAAAGAGGAAAAAGAAAAAGGGAAACTTCGGGGGGTAAATAATCGAATAATGAATTCAAATCCTAGAAGCTAAAGAAGAAACAAGAGAACATCCCGAAGTAAAAAATATAAAAATTCTAAGCTCATGAAAAATTATCAATCATGACTTGCAAATTTTCCAAGGGGACTCTTCTCTATAGCATTGTATATATCTAATCGTTTCCAAGGATCTCGACAGTACCTACTTATCGAGCAGAATCATAGAGTCACTAGGGCAACAATATGAGCCTCTTCTACACCAATCATACTACTCAAGAAGGTTTTCACTTGTACAAAATTTCAGCTTGCCTGACATAAATCATATCAACTAAGGCAAACCTCGCTCGGCTTAAAGGAAAATGTAACTTCAATGTACTAAACGAACAAAGGTGTTAACTGTTATTAATCTACCTGCATTAAGACTATTTAATATATATATAATGCAGGTTCTGTTCACCAGTTCCATAAAGAACACCTTCTTCAAAGTACCTTCCACTCAACAAAATGGGATAGTTATAGAAGGTATACTTGAAAAAGATAAATATACCTGAGTAAACTGCAATTCATGGCCCAAAACCTCCAGTGGCATTTCAAATGTGGTTGGAGAATTTAACCTGTTCGAACAAACACAAGCGGTATGACACACATCTATTCCAAAGCACATAACCAATAATGACATAAAACAGTAAAACTAAAGTGATATTACAACATATGTATTGACAGGCATCACCATATGATTTTCCTTAGGAGGGGGAAAAAATCAGAAAAGAACACTGCTGGCTGGCAGGCACAGAATGATTCAAAAGAATACAAATTTCAACAAATACCACTACTTAATAGCAATTTGTGCTATCATCCATCATAAGAAGAGGAAGTCAAAGCTCAATATGACATGCTAATCAAAGAAAAACAACCAAATAACATAAATAACTTCAAATCTTTATCCAGACAATAAAACAAACAGGTAGTGTTCAACCAAAGTGAAATCACAGAAACATCATATAGAACAGAAGAATTGACAGGTCCTATCAATAAAATGGGCAACACAACCCTTTAGATTATATAAGGTTAAGACTTGAGTTTAAGAAAGATACCTGTCAAGTGCCATAAGATCAGAGTCTGCTAAATGAAAAAATCCCAGATGCGAAAGACAAATCCAGAGGCTCTATCTCCAACCTGAGTTCATATATTGCTCTTAACCGCTGAAAAATAATAACAATAATTAAAAAAAAGCAGAAATTTATGAAAAACATGGTAAAAAGGAACACTGTTAGAAGGGGGAAGCAACAACATTGAAGAAATGAGAGTGAGAATGAAAGAGTGGTTCGAAATAATGATAGTGTTTGATTCAAAACTCTGCCACTTCATTCCTCTATCAATCTTTTCTTCTCAACTCCTTTTGCATTAAAAGTATTATTATGTATAATTAATTAATTATAATTATATCACTAAAAGTTTTTTTTTGTATGGGCCTGCGGCCCAAAATAGAAGGGAGAAAAAACAATACCGTAACTATTTTTTAGTTTTTTAAATATCCAACTCGACAGGTAAAGAATTATTGGATCACAAATCTAAATTCCAGTTAAGGATACTTGAACAGAAAATACTTATTTAAATAAACGAATGAATTTATTGTTTGTTACTCAACTAAATTGACTGGAATAACTATAATTTCAACTACAACTGTTCAACCAAAATATATATCAACTAAATTGACTGGAATAACTATAATTTCAACTATAACTGTTCAACCAAAATATATAGTGTTTACTTCGATACGACAATAAATTTATACATATTAGTATAATAAAAATATGGACAAATTAAAACACAACATGTAGATTAGGTTTTCCACGTCAATAATTAATTTTTCTTTTTCTAAATACATATCATATCAATTATTTTATTAAATCACCCTTATACTTTAATAAAAATAAAAAATAAATTTTGTTTAATTTTTATAAAAAACTTAAATATCCTTTTTTTTGTATTGGACGAAAACAACCCTAATTCTTTAATTTAATCAAAATTCAATTAACTTTAGTTTTATAATTTTAAATATGAATCAATTTAAAAATCAAAACCAAAATACATTTCATTATTCATATACATTAAAATATTGCTTTGTTGATCATAAACCCTAATCTAATCTCTCCTACCCCTTCGTATCAAAAAGAAAAATATATCTGAAAAATTGTTCTTCTTCTTTGTATACCAATTTACTGATAAAGAACAACCCCATCCCTAATCTCTACCGGACAGCAACAGTCTATCCTCAGTTTCTCACTCTCTCCCTTCCTCGTCGGACTCTGCCATTGTCCTTCCTTCCCTGATCTCGACTTAGTCATTGAATCAATTCAAGGCTTCCTGTAGGTCCTACTCTTCTTCGCTTGTGCATCAATGCTTCGCCTTCTGCCCCAACGATTCCCAAGTGATTCTCTTTCCCTCTTTCATTTGATTCTCCGATGTGCTTTCAATTTTAGCTGAGCTTACTTGCCACCATGATCCAATGAAATTTTTAGTCTTTCCAAAAATTTAGCATCAAATGAATTGATTTTGATTCTGTTTTAAAAATGTTTTATGTTTTAACACTTAGAAAAACAGAATCAAAATTATTTTTATTAAAGTATAAGGGTGATTTAGTAAAATAATTAATATGATATGTATTTAAAAAAAGAAAAATTAATTATTGATATGGAAAACATAATTCACATGTCGTATTTTAATTTGTCTATATTTTTATTGTACTGATACGTATAAATTTATCGTCGTACCGAAGACACCAAATATATATAAGTGGTCATAATACTCTTATGTTATATTAGTGTAAGTTAATAAATTTTAGTTTTTGTTGAAGAAAATCTGAACAAAATTAATCTTTAGACTGAGATAGTTATATAACTTTTTCATAATGGAAGGTAATAATTTCAATAAAAAAAAAAAATGGTGTACTAATACTCATATTTTTTGGCAACTCGGTCATTGACACTGATGTACTTTGCTTGCCCTCTTTGCATTGGATTTGAGCTTTTATTTATCGAAAAAAGAAAAAAATAATAATAAAAGATTGAGAATTTTTAACGATTTTTTTTGTTATGATTAGAATGTTCCATTAAGGCTATTCAATTTAATTGCATGAATTCTCAATTTTCAAATCCTTAATTTCTTATTGGGTTTCTCTTTTTTGCGGTTATTTCCCTGAATGCAAAAAATAAAAAATATATACTAAAAATAATTTTATTAATTAACACTAAAATATTATAAAAAAATAATATTATTTAATTATTAATTTATAATACTTATACTAAAGTGATATAAAAATTATAATAATAACAACTAAATTTATAAAACTATTACATCATAAAAATTATTATTTATATATCTAAACTCTTAAAATATTAACACTAAATAAATTTAGAAAATACATAAACCTTCAGTAATCTCCTCTAAATAGTCTAATATCGCTGCTATATATTTCTAACATACAAGAGATAATCCTTTATAAATTTATTTTGATTTAAATTGATTTTGTGACGAGGGACATCACTTAATTTAATTTGGCTTGCATCCATCTTGTGAGCATATCAAGTGCGGCTTCTGGTTGATCCATAGGAACCAAGTGTCCAGCTTTATATATCTGTTTAATATAGCATAAACAAATTAAAACATTAACAACTCTAAAAGTCTTGAAAATTAGATATCTAAAATTTATTGAGATATTATTATTAAAAAGACATACATACCTTTAAGAAAGTGAGAGGTCCATGGCTTGATAGAGAACCTGCCTCTACACCATTGACTTTATATTGGACTGTAGGAGTTGCGTTAAACTCTTTTTGACCTGACCATTTCATGGCACTAATCCATCTTATATTACCTGCTCGTTATAAATCACCATAGCTTGATTAGTTAGAATGCGACGATTTGAGATTATAATAGAAAACATTTGGCTAAAGTATACTTTTTGTCCTAAAGTTTGACAAAAATTTTAAAAATACGTCTAAGTTTTATTTTGTTTCAATTTTGTCCCAAAATTTTTTGATTTGTATCAAATATATCCTCGACGGATAAATTTTCAAAAAAATTTAAGATCAACCTAACAATAATGCATGAAAATTATGCTTGATTTGCTTATATTGAGGGTTGTTCTTATGAAATTGTTGTTGAATTGATCTTAAATTTTTTGAAAAATTAGCCGTCATGAGTATATTTGATGCAAATCGAAAACTTTTGGGACAAAATTGAAACAAAATAAAATTTATAGGTATTTTTGAAACTTTTGTAAAACTTCAAAGACAAAAAATATACTTTACCCAAAACATTTTAATCGAAAAGTCAACTTTTTTTTTGTCAATATTCGATAATAATTTTTATACAAAATTAATATTTAGATTAATTCTAAAGTTATACTCACGTTCACAATTTAATATCTAAAATTTTGATTTAATTTAGTTTTTTTTCATAATTTATATTAGTCCTTGATCTTAATTTTGTCAAAAAACTATTAATGACATGCTAAGATGAAATGACAGCGGCTATATTATTAAATCACTTGAGGAATGGAAGCAGTAGTGTGTATTACCTAGCCAATTGCAAATGAGATCTTCTTCACCAGCATAGGCAAGAAACCTAATCCCATCTTCAAGAAGAGGTGGAATAGGCACTTCCAAATTGACCATGAAGTCATTAACCATAGCAAAATACACTTCATCACTGCATGAAACATAGTCCAAATCATCATCCACTCCTAAAGCCTTCTTCACTGACTTCTCGTTTAAGAGTGTATCCACGTTTGAGAAGTCATAGCACAAAGCTCCTTCACATTTTTTTCTAATGTCATAGTACTGCAATAATACCACAAGCAAACGCATCATGCATCATAAATAATTTGTTAATAATATAAGTAAGGTTAAATTACACAGTTGGTCTTTACATTTTCAGTGAAATTGTAAATTAGTCCCCATACTTTAAAAGTTTGTAATTGGGTCCCTAAAGATAATTAAAATTTGTAATTTAGTTTTTGTCGTTTAAAAATTACTTGATTTAATAGAATATTCTCAATATATTCTCTATTTTAACAAAATATTCTCAACATATTTTGAGAATATTCTGTTAAATCAACATTTTTTGACCGGCGGGGACTAAATTATAAATTTTAATTCTTTTTATGGATCCAATTACAAACTTTTAAAGTGTAGGGACCAATTTGCAATTTCACTGAAAGTGTAGGGTCCAAAATATACATGTTCTAGTTTTGTTTCTTACATTAACGTTGCCAGCAGCGCTAAGGATACTTTGGAATATTTGGTCGCATGTGGCTTTAGCGGCGGCACACTGGTCTCCACCTTCAGTTGCTACAAACCAAGAGAGTCACTATATTTAATGTCAATAATTATATATGTAACCCAAAAAATAATAAATAAAACAGTGTAGATTGGTCCTAATTATATAATACCGCAGTTTTTTATTTCTTGTTCACATCCTTGGAGCTTGGAGTTGATGTTGTTGTAATCACTCTTTGTAATTAATTTATTGGATAATGCAAAATCCGTATATGCTGCATATTGAATCCCAGGATTGGTTAATCCATTGCCAATTGCAAAACCCTGTAAAATTTGTAGGATTAATATAATAAAGGGAGAACACACATAACTATGATATAATTAAGGGATAATAATAATAATAATAAGACCTTTAGATTTATAAGAATTGCTTGTTTTTGTTTGTTAGCTTGATGAATTCGAGATGCAAGAGCTGGAATATAGTGTCCAGCATATGATTCTCCGGTAATATAAAAATCATTCTTAACAAACTGAGGATGCTCTTTGAAAAATGCCTGTAAAAAATCGTAAAGATCGTTGCTAACACCCGTTTCATCATGCCGAAGGTCTGACTCATCAGAACTGTAGCTGAATCCTGTCCCAGTTGGTTGATCAACATATATAAGGTTTGAAACCTACAAAAATTAATCCTTATTATGCCAATTAGAGGAGTTAATCACACCATCAAAATACTTCATTGCAGTTAATTTTTTTATGTGAAATTAATAGTTGAGAGTTGTTATATGATTTGACAGGTTTGACTAAATTGTGATCTAACATTCTAAATTATCAATTTCACATAAAATTAACTGCAGATAAGTTTTCGCTTAATCACATACATTATTATTATAGTATTTTTATTACTCATCATTTTGCCAGATATTTTAATCTCTCAAACCGTATTTTTATTAATTAATTTAAAGTTATAAACTTATAATTATAGTTCAATAAAAAACACACGTAATTATCGTAACTTAAAATTCTGAATTTGACTTCTTGCAACAATTATTTTTTAGGTTTAATTTAACCAAAATTGACCATCTCATGTATTTAAATTTTTTTTTTTTTATATTTAGTTGAGATATTCGACCACAAACCCTACTTTTTTATTTGTATTATGTAGAAGCATAGATTATGAAACAAGTACAAAGTTAAATTAGTTCTTAAAAGATTATTCATTCTTTAAATTAGTTTTCAAATAATTTTTTTAATTAAATTTATCTTTTAAAAAAAATTAGCAAATTAACGAAAAGACTAATCTGACTAATTTAAAATTTTTAAAAATGAATTTAATTAAAAAAAAATGTATAGACTAATTTAAAGAACGAATGATTTTCAAAAATTAATTTGACCATTTGTTTATTATGAAATTGTTACATACCTTGTCCCAACCATAGTCATTCCATAGAAGAGACATGTTACTAGTAATTTTGAAAGGACCATTCTCATAGAACAATGCAAGTTCACTGCCACATCCTGGTCCTCCAGTCAACCATATCACAACTGGGGCATCTTTGCTATTATTGTTCCGAGATTCAAAGAAAAAATAGAACATCCTACAAATCATAAAGTAGTGTATATATAACCAGTCAAATTAAATCTAATTGTATGTAAAGGAGAATAAAAAGGGCATGCCATGATAATATGATATAATTATTCTTCCCACATTAGTGGTAGTCTTCGTTAGTGCATATATATAGTGGAAATTGCGTCTATTTCTAACAACTTCAATCGTTTTTGCATCAAAATATAGAATCTAGTTGCAATTATTCTCAATACACACACATCACAGAGAAATAAAAACAATATTTGATAGTGATAGATTAGTACACTTGATTCTAGTGCTTGTTTTTAGATATTGAAACTGAGATTGGAGACTAGAATTTGATATTGTATTTTATAGTTAAAAATTGAAACTAAAATTTTAGTCCTGTGATATAAAATTTTAGTCCCTTCAATATCTTTAAAAATGATCTCAAAAATTAAAATTTATGAGACTGGAAATTGAAATTTAAATGATATTTCTTTTTAAAAATATTCTCATTTAACTTTTCAAATTCTACATCTACTCTTCAACTTTTATATTTATCTTAAATCAAACATGATACATAATACTAGACATAATTCAATCAAATATATTTTATACCAAACACAATACAAAGACTTAATTTAATATCTTTCTCTCAGTCTTTGTCTCTTTGCTTAGTTTCAATTTTCTTTCCAAACACAGCCTTACAAATTTAACTACGTTAAGTGCATACTAAAATTAGTAATCAAAATTAGTTATTAGTATAAAATACATGTAAAATATAAAATGCACATTAAAAAATAAATTAAACAACACATGTATTTATATATACGATGAACTGATTTTGATGTATAAATAATATTTTTAACATAAAAAATGAGTTAAATAATAAATGTGCTTATACACAAATATACGATGAATTGATTTTAGTATACAAATAATATTTTTTATTATAAATTTAACTACTTACGCCTTACAAATATTTTTTATAAAATAAATAATTTTATAATATAATATAAAAAAAATTTCGTATGACCAAAAAAATATAAATTCGATCCATTTTTGAGATGAGTGATTTGATGACAGGTACCTTGCGGCTTTGGTACGAGGGAGAGAATAATAGCCGGCATGATGACCTAATTCTTGAACAGAAGAATCAGCAAGAAATGAGAACTTCTTCTCCACTAATTTTCCAGGGACAAACACATCATCACTACTTCCTCTTCTTATGTTTACTGATTTTCTTGGAAACAGATTGAAGCTTCTTATCAGCCTTTCTGCTGGGGGCATCCTAAGAAGAACATCATTTGTGGATGATGATAATGGGGACAATGTTCTTGTTCCATAACACAAACAAAATGTTAATGATAAGTAGAACAAGAACAAACAAAGAGTGATGAGAGACCTTTTTGATGCCATTTTAATTAATTTGTAGAAATTGGAAAATGGATGTATTGCAATTGTTCTAAATTTATAGCATTGCTCGCTTCTGAAATTAGCTGCTATATATAGTGTTGATTTTCTAGATATAATTTTTATATAATAAAAGCTTTACATTATTATCTAAATTAACATGTTAGTTTATTTTTATTGTTATTATTTTTGTTTATAAACAAGCTAAGATATCCATCATCGAATATAATAACTAGTTTTTGACTAATTTGTAAACATTTTAACAGATGAAAACAATTTGTTTACTAGACTTTTAATTCATAAACTGAATTAATAATTGTATGGATATGCATACTATCAAAGTATCAATCATATTTTGTATACACAAAAAATAATTAACCATTTTGATATATTATTGATGAATATATAAAATTTATAAAAATAAGTATTTTATTTGGTATTCCATCTACCAAACTGGAATGATATCTCGAAAATGATACTAGTTTGATGATATTAATAAATAGAGTTTAATTTTGATGTATTAACAATATAAAATAATCATACAATTATATCTATTTTTTTGGATAACTATTTACACAATTAATATAAAAAATAGTTATTTTTATTAATGTGATATTATATAATTAAATATACGTATAAACATCAAAATTAAATTTTTAATAAATAATCTGATATTTCATTAATGGTCAAAATAGTGCATGCATCTCATTTAATTTGACCCAACCTCTATTACACAAATTTAGCAAAGAATCATGTATGGATGGTTAGATATTTTTAGTTAACTTCCTAGTAAATTTTCTCGTGGAAAATAATTTGTCAACAACATAATTAAGAGATTTTGGTTATTTATTAATAAAAAATATTGAATTTTATTAACTATATCTGACATTATTCTTATATATATTTATTCAATAAATTTTAAATGGATCTGATTGTCCATTTGAATATGTAATCGAATTGATCCATAAATTTATTCTATTTTAATAATCTAACTAAAGACTAAAAGTTAAAGAACAACTAACATTTTTGTCTTATTATTGGTATTGACTTTTTTTTGTTGATAAAATTTGGTGGAAGCACAGAAAAGGAAATTACAAGATCCTACTCAGAGTTATTTTTTTGGGTCGGAGCAAGGTGTTAATCATTTTTCTTTTGGGCCAAAATGTGTTAAGCCTGTTTGGTTAATTATTGTTTATGTTTTTATTTTTAAAATAGATATTACCACCAATGAAAATAATGAAAAAATGGCAAAAAAATTATCAGATACTTGCGAATTATGATAGTATCATCTCTTTAATAACCAAGAGTGAGGCATTTTTTCTAAGGTGAAAACTCAAGTGTAATCGATTTTACGTGAAGTTAATACCTGAGAGTCATTAGATGATTTGACTGATTTAACTAAATTTTTATCTAACGACTCTCAGATATCAACTTCACGTGAAGTTGACTTCACCTGAATTTTCACCTTTTTCTAATTCCTCGTAATGATATTAGAAGAGTAACTAAAAAAAATTTAGAAAATAGAAGCATTGCGTATATAAATAAGCGACAGGACACTTCAATTATGTGTTCACATTCTTGATTTAAATAATGCTCAAATGCTACGTGAAAAATGGAAAAGTCTAGGGGATAGTAACTTTTGTGTTTTGTGGTCAGCACTTAACCATAAAAAAAAAGTGAGTAATCTCTCACCATTAGATATAATCTCACACCATTAAAAAGATTATTAATGACTAATTGATGGTTACAAAACACAAAAATTACTGGCCTCCTAGCACTCATAGTCAAAAATAATAAAAAGGCTGGAACCAAGTAACTATCTACTACTCCAAGCTTAAATTTCGTAATCCTATATATTCCTATTATAAATTGATATTATTATTATTATTTATATAAAAATAAAATATATTTTTAATTATGTGAGGCATAGTGAGTTTGGGTTGTGACAGTTAATATCCCTTTCATCCATCTTGTGATCATTTCAAGTGCAGCTTCTGGTTGATCCATTGGCACCATGTGCCCTGCTTCATTTACCTGTTATTAAACTTGTTAGTCATGAATTTAATTAACCAACACTCAAGTAATTAATTATTAATACAGCCCTAAACACAAACCTTAAGGAAAGCAAGTGGGCCATAGCTTTTTAGTGAACCGGCATGTGAACCGTTGACCACAAATTGGATTGTAGGAGATGCTCTAAATTGTTCTTGACCTGACCATTTCATGGCATGAACCCACCTTGAATTCCCTGTCCAATGAAAAGAAAAAAAAAAGTGACTCGTAAATATCTAAAACTGAGTATTAATCAAAATCGAATTTTAGGTTTAGGGTTTAGAAAGTATAACACTTTAAAAAATAACCTGATATTAGAAGTACCAAATAAATTAGCATATTTTGAATTTTTATTTTTTATAATTTTACAAAAATATAGTTAACCTGATTACTAGTTTGTTCTTTTAAATTTGAACTATTAATTAATAAAGACGAAATATGTTGATATGGTAAAAACTCAGATGAAATCGACTTCATGTGAAATTGATATCTGAGAGCTGTTAGATGAAAATTTAGTCAAATCAGTCAAATCATCTAACGAGTTTTAAATATCAATTTCACCTGAAGTCGACTGCACTTGAGTTTCTACCTAATATTAAATATCTTCATGTTGATACAAAAATTGATAAAAAAAAAAAAATAAATTCCAAAGGGCCTTACCAAGCCAATTGCAAATGAGATCTTTTTCACCAGCATACACAAGCAATCTAATACCATCTTCAAGAAGATTTGGAATATCAACTTCCAAATTCTTCATCCAATCCCCATTCATAGCATCATACACTCTCCTACTACATGAAACAAACTCCAACTTCCCAACACCTAAAGCTTCCCTCACTTTTCCTTCTCTCAAAAATCTCTCCATGTCCGAAAAATCATAGCACATTTCCCCGTAGCATTTTTTTCGGATGTCATAGTACTGCAATCCAAACATATATCATAATAAGATATAATCTCTTATATAGTCAGTGTATCAAATTTAAACTCATAAATATTATATTTTTTTGTTTCGTACGTTAATATTTCCGGTAATTGATAAGATGCTATCAAATATACTTTCACATTTACCCTTGGCTGTTACACAGGCTTTTTCACCTTCCTTGGCTACAAAATTCAACACATAATAGTGTGTTAATATTAAACAAACTAAACCTAATTTAATGTTGATGGCTTGATGCATGTCACTCTATTATAAAAAAAAATAATTTACAGGAAAAAATTCAGGTGCAGTCGATTTCACGTAAAATTGATATCCGAGAACGGTTAGATGAAAATTTAGTCAAATCATCTAATGGCTCTCAGGTATCAACTTTACGTGAAGTCGACTGCACATGAGTTTCCACCGAATTTACATAATAATATGCATGAAATAATTAATAATACCGCAAGTTTGAATGGCTTGTTCACACGGTGGGACCAACTTATTGATAGTTTGATGATCATCTTTTGTAATTAATTTATTGTGTAATGCATAATCAGTGTATGCTCTGTATTGGATTCCAGGATTAGTTAATCCATTACCAATAGCAATACCCTGTAATTAATTATATATGTTACCACCTATAGGATCAAATTAAATCAAACAATAGAACCGTGACAATAAATAAATAAATAAAAAATGAAGACCTTTAAATTTATATGAATTCCTTCCTGATTTTTGTTTCCTTGATGAACTCGAGATGCAAAAGCTGGAATGTAATGTCCAGCATATGATTCTCCAGTGATATAGAAATCATTATTCACAAACTCCGAGTGCTCTTTGAAAAATGCCTAGTAAAAAGAACAAATTAAATATTTTATGTAGTTATTAAAAATAATAAATATAGATTATTAATTTTGAAGAATTATTACCTGCAAGAAATCGTACAAATCATTGCTAACACCATTCTCATCATGGCGAATGTCAGAGTCATCAGAACTGTAACTAAAACCTGTCCCAGTGGGTTGGTCAACAAATAGAATATTTGATGCCTGAAAATATAATATTATATATTTAACTTTAATTACTTAACGAAATGAAATTATTCCAACAATAAGTAAACATAGTTGGTGTAACGGCTTTGATTTAACTAAAGTTTTCTATGACTTTTACATTTATGAAAATGAAGCATAATATTAGGTTATTATTAGTACCTTGTCCCAACCATAATCATTCCATAGAAGTGAGAGGTAGTTACGAGTAATTGTGAACGGACCATTTTCATAGAACAATGCAAGTTCACTGCTACACCCTGGTCCTCCAGTCAACCATATCACAACTGGGTCATCCTTATTGTTCCGAGATTCAAAGAAAAAATAGAACATCCTACAAAAAAAATCATACAAATACAATCATTTTTTTAATTTTATTAAAAATATTAATTAATGGTGACCCTAGATAACCTTGTACATGACGCATCCACAAACACTTTACGTGTAGGACAATGTTTTAATTTGTCACTTTAGGTAGTAGTGGCTTCCAAAATTATATAATTCATTAGAAAATATATAAAACCCACATGATGATGATGATTCCAGGAACAGCTAATATAACATCTATATGTCTATAATTGTGCAAAAAGAATAAAAAGGGTGATGTATAGTAACAATTATTGTTTGACCTTAATCATCATAGCGTAAACAATTTTCTTAGTTGTGACATATTATTACTTTAATTCATCACATACATGACCCTTATATATAAATAGTAATTGATATGAAATAGTAGTCAACTATGTTAGATGAGCCTTTTTAATTTAACCAAAATATATATCCTCTTTATGTGAACACACTTCTAAAACCTAATATATATCAAAAGTAAAATGATGATCACAATTATTCTCGTTACAAGAGAACTGGCAGATAGTAGCGATTATTTAGGTGGTTAGCAGCGGTTTTTAACCACTACAGAAGAGATAGCAGCGGTTGTAAATTCGCTAGAAGATAGCGTGCGGCTAAACGATTAGTAGCGGTTAATAGTAACCGCTGGAATAACCGCTACTAAATTGTATTTTGCCGCAAAATTTTTTGTGGCGGTTATAACCGCTACTAAACAGTAAACTAGAGTACTTGGAGATGGCAGCAGCTAGTAATTATACCTAAAGGTTTTTTCTATATTTATTATGAGTTTAATTTTAATACACTGATAATCTAAAATATTTTATAACATCGTTCAATCATAGATGACTATTTATACAATTAATATAAAAAATAATTATTTTTACTGATATATATATTACGTACATACGTCTAAAATTGTTTTACATTAAGAGTGCATCGAAATTAAAATAAATTGAATATACCTTGCAGCTTTGGTGTGAACAAGAGAATAATATCCAGCATGGTGACCAAGATCATGAATAGAAGGATGATCAGAATTAGAAAGAGAAAGAAATGAGAA